>NC_080042.1:59919632-60234632 GCF_012489685.1 Lotus japonicus
GCAAAGCAAAGGTTTGCTCGAAGGGTGGCTCTTCATGAACAAGAACAGAGACATAAGCTTCTTGAAGCTATTGAAGACGCCAAGAGAAAGAAAGAACAAGCAGAAGAAGCTGCACGTCAAGCAGCAGCTCAAGCTGAACAAGCCAGATTAGAGGCAAAACGACTTGAAGCTGAGGCTGAAGCTCTTAGATGCCAAGCACTTGCACCAGTAGTGTTTACTCCTGATGCTTCTGCTTCCATTCCAGATCCTCAAGCTGCTCAGAATGTTCCTTCCGGTTCTACTCAGTCTAGCTCATCCAGACTCGACATCATGGAACAGCGTCTTGACATTCATGAATCCATGCTAATTGAAATGAAGCACATGATGATGGAACTTCTGCGTCGCACGGATAAACCCTAGTTTTAGGATCTCCTCGCTTTTCTTTTTTAACGTTGTTTTATTTTTGTTAAACTCCGTTTCTTTTATTTATTTATTCTACTTTGTTCGTTTGTGATTATTTATGCATATCTATATATATATATTTGTGTCACATGTATTTGCAAAAATCTTTTTATTCATCATATCTTTATGTTTACATCATACATTCTTTCCCTAAAGTCTAGAATGGAGAATCCCTCCTCATTCTTCTGCACTCCTGGCGCTGCTCTGACTTATCCTTCTCCAGATGCTCCAGTGCATGCTGGATGTTGTTGAGCCTGTCCTTTAGCTCGTCCCTCTCCAGAATCTCTTCTGCGGTCTTGAGCTTCTCTTCCAAACTCTCTTTTCTTCCAGCAGCTTGAGTTCAAGCCGGCTGAGTTCTTGCACCTCCTCAACGAAGGCAAGAAATTCCCTCAGGTCTCTCTTCAACTCTGGACGCAGGTCCTCCTCCAGCAGTGTCCGTGTCAGCTCCGAGATGGTCGTTGTACCCTCTGGATGCCTGATGTTAAGGAACAAGTCCTCCTCAAAGGCCTTCTTCCTCAGCTCTTCTAGTGCTACGATGTATGATGCCATTTTTTTTCCTTACTGAAAATTGTTCGAGGTGTGAAGCTTACCTTTCTCTCCAACGCTTTATATAGGCTTCACATTCTCTCTGAAAGTTAATGCTCCTACGGTTTCTCGAGGTTAAGTTCTTGGTAACTGACCCTTCTCTTTACTCACTTGACCGGTGGTAAACGTTCTTCTCTTGCATTAACTCTTCTATTTATTTCGCCTAACTCTGATTCTTGCATCGTTTTCATTTCCTTTAAACTTAGACCTTCTCTAAGGGGGAGTACCTTGTACTTCAAGCTAAGTTTTTCACACCCCAAGCTTTTTGCTTATGACAAAAAGGGGGAGTAAACCCAGTTTTTGATGTGTAAGATGTGTTAGTGTGATTTATTTTTTCTTTTGGAGAATTTAAGAGTTCCACCTTCATGACCATAGATGTGTCACTGGGCAAATACAAGGAATACATTTCACTTCTTCTGAAGTGATTCTAAGTTGACTCTGATACCCAAGACTCTGATACCTTGTCCGTGACTCTGATTACTTATGCGCTCTGATTACTCGATTTTCATCTATGTCATAAGTTTTTCACTCTGAACTCTTATATCATTTAGCTCAGAATCTAGACTTTACTAACGTTTTCATCAAGTATTAGATTCAGGGGGAGCTAAGCTCAGAATCAAGCAGTGACTTGAATTCAGAATGAGCAAGATAAACTATTCACATCAGGATAAGTATTATTCTATATCTCTAAACTCTGAGTGAATTCAGTTTAATGTTTAAGAATTGTTCATCAAAAATCTTAGTTTTGTCATCATCAAAAAGGGGGAGATTGTAAGATCAAAGTTTTGATCTAGTAGTACAACTCTATGTTTTGATGATTACAAGTTAACCTTTTGATATGAACAATTGTGGTACTCTAACGTGTTTTTCTGAGTGTGCTATTTGCAGGCTCTGACCTCAACTCAATCTCACACAAATCAGAAGCACTGTGTATAAAGAGCAACCCAAGCAACGCTTTCGCATTCACCATGTTCAGTATGAACAGTGGAAAAGCTTTAGAAGTTCTGAAGTTATACAAACTCTGATGTGGACTCAGTCACTAGAAGCTCTGAAGATCCAGAAAGTCTGATAACCAAGAAACACTGAAGGCTCAGATATTCTGATGGTGTAGAAGACTCTGAAGATCCAGAAGCTGATTAGTGAAGTTCTGATGTCCAGAAGCAAGATACTCTGAAGACCATGTTCTTCCCTCTGAGTTCAGAATCAGAAGAAACAATGGTCAGAGGATCTGGGCTTTCCCTCTGACTCTGATCAACCGGCTTCACAAGTTCCAATATGAAGCATTCCCCTGATCAGAGGTCTCCTAGGTTTAAAGGTCGCGTCGCTATCCAAGTACAAAAGCAACTGTACCTTCCTGACGACCTACCTAACAGTCTCAGACACAGCAGAAGCTGGATTTTCCAGAACTGCCCTCCAACGGTAGCATTTCCCATGCAACGCTCAACCCTAATCCTTGGAGTATATAAAGAGGCTGAAGACTGAAAGAAACGGCTAGAAGCATTCACATACGCGCAAGACATATTCAAAATCTTCTAAGTTTTCTTTCATCTGAAATTCATTGAGTTTACTATTAGCTTTTTAGAAGCAAATCTCTTGTAAACAATTCTTTGATAAACAGTTTGTTTAGTTCCTTTAGGAGATCAAGGTTGATCGGATCCTAGAGAAGACTAAGAGAGTGAATCTTAGTGTGAGCTAAGTCAGTGTAATTGTTAGTCACTTGTAGGTTTCAAGTGCAGTTGTAACTCTTACCTGATTAGTGGATTGCCTTCATTCTAAGAAGGAAGAAATCACCTTAACGGGTGGACTGGAGTAGCTTGAGTGATTTATCAAGTGAACCAGGATAAAATCCTTGTGTGCTTTTCTATCTCTTATCTTTAGCACTTAAGTTCTCGAAAGATTTGTCAAAATCTTTAAGGTGGAAGTTTTATACTGAAAACGTTATTCAAACCCCCCCTTTCTACCGTTTTTCATACTTTCAGAGTGTTCTTTGCTGAACACCAGATTGACGAGAAGATGGAGGAATTTGAAGAGTTGAAGGCTGCTCTGAGCCAGGCGGACCCCGAGGGGAGTGTGGGAGCTCTGAAAACCTTGGTGGACAAGCTTTCTTCTACTGCCCGTGAAGAGCTGGATATTCGATAGGAGAAATCGCGACTGGAATCCCAACAAGAGGATGTCTTGAGGCGCATAGAGCCTCTTAGGGCCAGATACAATAGTTGTAGGGCCAACCCTCCCTTTTAAAATTTCTTTGCCATAGTTGTAATGCTCTATTCTACTCAATAAAACATTCGCGTTTGGCAATTTATTTTCTTTTACTTCCTTATTCGATGTTTATCTCATGCAATGTTGGCTTATACGTTTTTAAATATTTGCCATTTATCGTCATTTGTCGATTACCTCCTAATTCCTTAATCGAATAAGCGTTGTTTAAAAGTACTTTCTCGACTGTAAAAGGGCCTTCCCAGTTTGGGGCCCACTTTCCGTAACGTTTATCTTTTTTATCAATTGGTAAGACGACCTTCCATACGTAATCACCAAGCATAAAAGATTTAGCTCTAACCTTTTTGTTATAAGCTTTAGCAATGCGATCCTTTTGCCTGGTTAAGGTATCCAACACCAATAGTCTTTCTTCGTCGAGATTGACTAATTCGTCAAGCATCATATTCCAATAATCTTCACTTGGAATTTCCTCTTGCCTTTGAATTCTGCACGACTGTAAATATACTTCTACTGGTAATACCGCTTCTTGACCATATGCTAGTCGAAAAGGCGTTGCTCCGGTAGATTCCTTAGGTGAATTCCTGTAAGCCCAAAGCACTTGGCCTAACGTTTGATGCCAGTTTTTAGGTTTTCGACCAACATGTTTTTTAATCAAGGAGATCAACGTTTTGTTGGCCGCTTCTACTTGACCATTCGCTTGAGCATAATAGGGGGTCGAGGTTAGGAGTTTTATACCCCAAGATTCTGCGAATGATGCCACCTTTTGGCCTACAAACACTGTGCCTTGGTCTGTAGTAAGTGACTCAGGTAGCCCAAAGCGGTACACTATGTGATTCTGAATGAACTCGATCACCGTGTCCTGGGTCACATTTTGTAGAGGAATTGCCTCTACCCACTTGGTAAAGTAATCTATAGCCACTATGATGTACTTATGCTGCCTAGAAAAACATGGGTTAATTTCGCCAATTAGGTCTAAAGCCCAACCCCTGAATGGCCAAGGCTTAATGATTGAGTGTAATTCACTTGCTGGCACATGTTGTATCCCCGCGTGTCTCTGACAATCTTGGCACCTCTTGGCATACTCCATACAATCTTTCATAATAGTAGGCCAATACATCCCTTGTCGAAATAGGATCCATTTCATCTTGATTCCTGCCTGGTGGGCACCACATAGCCCGTCGTGAACGGCCGAGATCGCTATGAACGCGTCGTCTTCACTTAAACACTTCAGTAGTGTTCCGTCGACGTTTTTCTTGAATAGCTCGTTTCCCATGATGACATAGCTCATTGCCCTGTATTTTGTCTTTCTATCTGTAGTACCCACAGGATTTTGCAAGTAATCGACAATTGGCTTTCTCCAATCATTAGGTGCCATATTGTCAATGACCAGGATGTCGAGGTCAGAGGGGTTTAGTTTTTCTTTGACCTCGATAAGCTCTTTTAACCTACATTTATCGACCATATATCCTGACGCGATTTGTGCCAATTCATTGGCTTCTTGATTGTCCACTCTGGAAACGTGACCTAGCCTAGCTTCGTCGAATTTGGCCAACAAATTGCTAGCTTTCGTGTAATACCTAGCTAGATTTTCACTAATGCACTTGTATTCCTTGGTAAGTTGCTTTATTACCAACTCAGAGTCCCCTTTTACGACGACATTCTTTGCCCCAAGGGCTATCAGGATCTCGAGGCCTGATGTTAATGCCTCATACTCAGCCTCATTGTTTGAGCAGTTACTCTTAATCCTAAACTTGAATTTCGTGGGGATGCCCCTTGGGGATACTATGAACATCCCGATCCCAGTGCCATTCTTATGGCTAGAACCGTTGAAAAATAGCTTCCAAGGTTGGATGCCTACGTAAGTTATGATTTCTTGAGGCAAAGTATGGTCTGCCAGGAAGTCAGCAATTGCTTGTCCCTTAACTGCCTTTAGTGGGGCATAAGTTAGTGAATACTCGGTTAGGGCTAAAGCCCATTTACCAATTCGACTATGCAAGATAGGTTTGGATAACATGTGCTTTATTATATCATAATGAGAAAAAACCATTACATAGATTGGCTTTATATAATATTTCAGCTTTACACAAGAGAAGTACAAGCATAAACACAATTTCTCGATCATGGTGTATCGAGTTTCTGCATCATTTAACACCCTGCTTAAGTAAAATATGGCTCTTTCTTTGCTATCTTCATCTTCTTGATCCAACATGCTTCCGATGGTTCCATCCGTGGCAGAGATGTACAGCTTCATTGGCTTTCCTCTTATAGGTGGTGCCATTATAGGTGGGCTAGACAAGTACACTTTGAGTTCATCGAATGCTTTTTGATGCTCTGCTTCCCAACGGAACGCATCTTCCTTTTTAAGTCGAAGAAGTGGGGAAAATGACTTGGTCTTCTCACTGAGGTTAGCAATGAATCTCCTTAGGAAGTTAATCTTTCCCAATAGTGATTGCAGTTGTTTCTTGCTGGTTGGTGGACTAGTGTCGAGAATGGCTTTAGCTTTGTTCTTGTTGATCTCGATGCCCTTTTTATGCACCACAAAACCCAAAAAATCACCTGCAATAACACCAAAGGCACATTTAAGGGGATTCATCTTCAAACCATATTTTCTCATCCTCTCAAAGGATTTCCTTAGATGCAACAAATGGTCATCCCTTGATGGGCATTTCACCACAATGTCATCAATATAAACCTGCATGAAGGTTTCTATAAAATCATGAAAAATGGTATTCATTACCCTTTGGTAGGTCGCGCCAGCGTTTTTCAACCCAAATGGCATGACCACCCACTCGTATGTCCCCAAGGCACCAGGACATCGAAAAGCTGTTTTCGACACGTCCTCTTCTGCTATGAAGATTTGGTTGTAGCCTGAGTAACCATCCAACAAGCTTAAGTATTTGTGACCAGCAGCTGAATCCACCATCATCTCAGCAATAGGCATGTGATACTCGTCTTTTGGAGTGGCAGCGTTAAGATCTCGGAAATCTATGCAAACTCTCATCTTTCCATTCTTCTTGATTACTGGAACCACGTTGGCTAACCAGTCCACATATCGAGCTGTTCTGATAAATTTACACCTGAGGAGTCTTTCGATTTCTTCCTTGATTTTCACCAACACATCTGGATGGAACCTCCTGGGCAATTGCTTGACTGGTTTCTTGTCTTCTTTGATGGGTAACTTCAATTCCACCAATTCTCGACTGAGGCCAGGCATTTCATCGTAATCCCAAGCGAAACAGTCTTTGAATTCCTTGAGTAATTTCACCATCCTGTCTTTTAGCTCCGGGTCAATGAGAGCACTGATGTAAGTTGGCCTCTTTTCTAAGCCATCACCCAGGTCCACTTCTTCTAAAGGGTCTTGCGCTTCCATTTTCTTGGAAAAATCGACCACTGGCTTCTCGAAGCCCAATGGGCCGTCATCATAGATGCAATCTAGCCTCAGATTGCAAAGGTCCTCGAATCCGCATTCCTCGGCACTCTGCTCGTTTTCTTCTATGCACGTGTCATCCTTATTTGTTGTTGCCTCCTCCTGAGGTGTCAATTCGACGGGCAGGATTGAGACACTAGCTTCATCAATAGCCATTTCTTTGGCCATCCTCTCGGCCTCCAAGGCCGTTCTTATTTTGTTTTCGGCTGCGTAAGCCGAAATTCGAGTCATGCTCGAATTAATCATCTTTATCATTGGCTTGCCACCCAACAGTGGCATCTTTCTCTTCATCACTGTGCCATCCACTCATGGCATCAGGTTTGCATGCTTCATTGAGGTTTAGGCCCCGGATGGGATCCAACGTTACTGAGTACTCTGAGTAGGGGTTGAAGTATTGGTTAGCCACTGTGTCTAAAGGAGCAATTGTGGCTAAACTCTTCTCGAAATTCTTCTTACCAACGTAGCTTGTTTCTGCTAAATAGTAGCTTTGATCTGCTTGTACATTTTCGACAACTCCATCAGCTTTCCAAATGGATATACGTTGGTGTAAGGTCGAAGGCACTGCCCCCACGCCATGAATCCATTCTCTTCCCAGCAGCAAATTGTAATTGGCCTTTGAAGGGACCACAATGAACAATGTGGAACGGGCTACTGTTCCTACGGTTATGTTCAACATGATTGCCCCTAGGGAAGAACCTGTCTTTCCTTCATAATCAGAAAGCACCATGTCATGTGAGATTAGATCCGCTTCAGTTTTACCTAACTTCCTGAGCATAAATCCGGGCATGAGGTTGATTGCAGCTCCCCCGTCGACAAGGACTTTGTTAACACCCTTCTCCTCGACTTTGGCCCAAACAAATAACGGTTTCAAATGGCTCTTCATTTGCTCGGTTGGCCTTTGGAAGATAGCTCTTTCATCTTCGACAGATCCTCTCTGCATCACATAATAACACAAAGGATTGTCATCTGGTTCGTCGTCGACATAGTAGTCTTCCTCGCTTTCAGTGACCTCTGAGATTCTATCGAATTCTGCAGGTAGGATGGACAAGATGCAGATGATGTTAAGCTCTTCTCCATCACTGTCGTCGAAATCTTCGAGCATGTCTTCATCCTCATCTTCGACAACATCCTTCCCTTTTTCCTTAGCTGGATTTGGTGGTACGGTTGTTCCCTGTTTGATGGCGTGGTCTAGCTGGTTGATAATCGACGCCACACTAGGTTCATTGCGAGAGTTGTCTTCTGGCTTTATGTCCCATAGTGAACGGAACTTGCCACCTCTTTCCCTCTCAGCTTTCCTTTTCCTCAAAAAACGCCTGAACTGAGTCCTGGTCATTTGTTCAGGAGCATAGTAGTTCCCAGAGCCATAGGAGTAGCTTCGTGACACACGGGAATTGTTGATGTAAGAGGATCCCTGGCCTAAGTCGATTTTCTGCCACTTAGGGTATGGTTTTGGCCTTGGAGGCGCTGGCCCGAACCATTGGTTTCTTGGCAATCCAGCATTGGGGAGGTAAGTTTTGTCTTTATTGCTTGCTTTCTGGCCTTTATGGCCATCGAGTTCCTGGTCTCTCTCGACCCACTCCTCGTGAGGGTACTTCAGTCTCCTGGATACAGGAGCCTTCCTCTGATAATGCTTTTTCATTTCTGAATCTTGATAGGCCTTGGCTGCGGATTTGTCGAAAACAGCGCTGCATCGAGGGCACAGCATAACTTCTTTCTCGCCATTTTCGCTGCGGGATAGAAACTCGACAAGGGTTTCTCCAGCCTTGGGGTAAACCTCTTCCAAGTTCACTTCTTTCTCAACCTCTGGTTCTTCGACAGCTATGTTTTCTTCTCTTACTTCTCCCAGCGTCAAACCCAGACCCAGCTTTTCGGAAATGTCGACCATGCCAATGTAGAAAGGCTCTACATAGTTGGCCTCAGCTATCTGCAGTGGATCAGAGTCGATCTTCATTTGACTTTTGGATTTTTCATCATACTTGAGTCTTCCTGAGTCCAATGCCCCCTGCACAAGGTCCCTGAAACGAACACATTGTGAGGTCCAATGACCAAAAAAGTTGTGATATTTGCAATATTTCTTCCCTTTCCTTTGTTCAGGAGAAGGAAGTTTTTGGTCTTTAGGGACCACAAGCAAACCATCAGACACAAGTATATCATAGATTGCATCGCATTTGGCCACATCAAAAGTATAAGTTTTCACAGCAGGAATCGTGTTCTTGGGGTTTTCCTCCCCAAGTTTGTTTTCACGTGGTTTCAATGCTTTACAAACATAAGGATCCCCTGGCTGAAGTTCAGCCAGATTGACGTCATTCAAATCGACGTCCGCAGGGACTTCTCGATAGACACATGGACTCTGACCTACTGAATCCGCATCTATGTACGCTACCTTCTCCTTCTTTGGCCACTTAGTAGTCTTGGCCCTTTCCTCTGACTTTTCGGCCTTTAGCAATTCGATGTGCCTCACTCTATCTGCGAGCAAAGACATATCTCGAATATACTGAGTGTCGATCTTCTTTCTAATAGAATACTCTAGACCACCAGCGGCTAAGACAACTAGCTCGTGTTCAGGGACATGGGTGAAACATCGAGATTTAAGCATCCTAAACCTGTTTAGGTAGTCATCAATAGGCTCTGCTGGCTTTCTTTTAACACTAGCCAGGTCCTTCAAACTTACTTTGCACTCTCCCCTAAAGAACTGTTCATGGAAAATTCTTTCCAACTGGGCCCATGTATGGACTGACCTAGGAGCGAGGGTGGTGAACCAGGTAAATGCATTTTTGGTTAAAGAACTCGGGAAGTACTTCATTTTTAAATTTTCATTGATGGCTAAGTCTCCTGCTTCGATTTGGTACCTGGCTATGTGTTCTACCGTGGACTCTCCTGAATCCCCCGAGAACTTAGTGAATTTGGGGACCTTCCAGCCTCGAGGAAGTTCTGATTCGAGAACCTCCTCTGTAAAGGCTGACACAAAATGGGGTCTATTCGCGAAACCCACGTTGAAACCATGTTGGTTCAACAATTGCTCCACCACAGCAGCAACATTTTGTTGCCCCCCAGCGTTCTGGTGTCGAATTCTTTCTAGCACACCATCAGTGTGTTCTTCCCTGTTTACCATATACACATTTTGCAATGGTGGCTGCACTGCCTCGTACAAAGGGTTTGCCCTCATCTCTTGGTGTTGCGGCGCCTGATAGCGCACCGGGGCAGGGACATGGTTAGGCAACGGGATTTGGTTAATCCCTGGTGCCGGTTGGATTTCGACTGGTGCCCCCAGGGCTGTCGCCAAACGATCCATCTGTCGTGCCAAATGCTGATTATTGGCATTATTATTTTGGAGCACAGGGTTGATTAGCTCACCTATCTGTCGAGATAGCATGTTAACTATTTCATGGTTACTATCATCTACTTGCTGCCTAATGGCTTGAAGTGAACCAGTATTCATACCTGTAGATAAATAAATTTGTGAACTAGATCCAGGAATAGGGGCATTTTTGTAACATTACATTTTTATCTTTTTTATTTTTTTTCAACAGGTTACTACCACCTGCAATACCGGGTAATTTTGGTCTTTCACTTGGTCTTTCATGGTGAAAGACCTATTACTCTCTTCCACCCTTAGAAGTCACCATTAAAAATATTATATTAAGATGATAAATAACTTGAGTTAATAAAAATATTTAAAGTGATATTAATTTTAATATTAATATCATATAGATATTAATGTGAAAATAAAATAATGTTAAATATAAATATAATTATACAAGTATGTCCTTTTATGTCATTTTACGATTTTAACTTGTTTAACAGCTAGTTTTACCAAACACTTTTGTTTCAATCACGTAGTTTTTCAGCTTTCAGCTAGCTTTTCAGCTATCAGCTAGCTTATAAACTTTCAGCTAGCTTTTCAGCTTTCAGTTAGCTTATAGCTAAACATGCCAAACATTACCTATATCTATTACATTACATACCATATTTACCATTTTTCTTTATTTTCTTCTTTTAGTGTGAAAATAATCTTATTGCTAAAGCTCTCTAATTAAGCTGACAAATTTTTTTGAAGTTACAATTCATTCACACATTCACTTCATTTTTCATTCATCACTTCATTTAATTTCTCTTTTTTTTTTCTTTAATTTATATCTCTCTCAATCTTCTCAAGAAGTTTTTTTTTTTATGAGATATGAAACGTAACTGAGACACAAATTGCAAGAGAAGATGCCCACACCCTTCACATGGTCATGGATGCCTTCTATTAACTTACAAGGAAAGAGAAGTCAGAAAAGTACATTGGGAGTAGAATTGCTCAAAACACTAAATGCTGCTAGTGGAAGTTAAAAACGAAATACAACAAGTTAAACGCGATCAATCATCATCACTCTGAGCCATATTTCATAGCAAGCTAGGCTGTGAAATGTGAACATCTTGCCTGGTGAAGGAGGAGAGAAGAACTGAAGCTAAGTTTGGAAGAATCTAAATCAAACACCAGAAGGTTATCCTGCAACTGGCTCCCACCAATAACAACCGAAGTCATTGCCTCTTTCCCACCATCCACGAATCCCAAGCATGCTACATTTTTCTTCACCAACACCATTGAATTACCACCATAAATCTTCCACTCAACATTCTCCTCCTGCAGCACCAAATCAATTGTAGGCACATCCAGTCCAGTACCAGTCCTGCCAATGGTGCTGAGATCGAAACATGCTCCGAATGGCGCCACCGCCCCCACTTGCTTGATTTTCCTATCAGCAGCCTTCTTCACAAAGCCCCTAACAAGGGGTTTGTAGATGGAGCTGTGTAAAACTGTGAAGGGTTTCGTGGTGCTAATCTTGGTTCCACCGTATCCCTTTTTGTCAATGGAAAGTAAAGAAGGCTTGAAGCTGAGCACTTCCCCACCGACCTTGATTGATTTCACAGCAATGAAGTATTCATAAGAGGCATCCCATTTAGAATATATTAGAGCTGTGCTGACGGGGTTAACAATCAAACGGGTGGTTTGTAGCAAAATCTTAGAAGAAGATTGAGAATTAGGTTCACCACCAAGGAAGAGGCTTCCAAGTCCTTTCTTGTTTGAAGATGGTAAGCAAAGAGAGAACTTGCGAGGTAGGTGATGAGATAATGAAAGCTGTGATGGCAATGCAAATTGTGTCCTTGCAAGACCTAAGATACCTTTAATGGTTTTTGGAAAGCCTTTGAGAAGTTCGTCGACAGAAAACACATCCGAGTTAGTACACCCGGAAAGGAGGCCAGAGAGAATGGTGTTAGATATGAACAAAACATCTTCACCTGTGTCTCCGTGAAAAATAGCTTCAACTAAGGGGTTGATTATGTTGGCACCACACGTATCGTTTGTGCAACCAGCCTTGATGGGGCTATCAATGCAGCCAGAGCACCCAGCATCATTAGGGCAAATTTTGGAGTTACAAGGGACAGGACGGTAGCTTGAAGAATTGTAGTGGTTGTCACAGTCATACCATAGGAGGGATCCTCCAAGGTCAATGGCGACATTGAAATTGTGGCGAGGAGTTCCTACACCAACTGAGGTGTAGAACAGATTGGTTGTTGGGTCTTTCCCAATGGGTAATACAAATGGACGGAGGTTCTGGTTAGCAGATAAGCAGGAAAATGAAAGAAGGGCTATTGTGAGGAGGGAGAAATGGGTTGCAAATGAAGTCATTGTGTTTGTGCTATGGATACATACACATACTATGTTAAGGAACAGAGTGCCCCTTCTTTATAGTTCTGGCGGTATATCAAGAACAGTACTTGAGATCATTCTTTAGTTATTTTTTTCTTCACTAGATCTGATCTCGTAAACATCATTCTTTAGTTTTTTTTTTGTTGTTTGCTGTGGTGCCCGCAATTTTCAACATGGGTAGGTACAGGAATTTGACTGACCACTAGTATTTAAGCACATGATCTGAACTTACATAGTGTTTTAATATATCCTTATACTTTCATTAATTGTGAAATAGCCCCAATTTAATTTTACTATTTAATACATGACCCTAGTAAAATTGAGGTTGCCTCAGTTAAAATCATTTTCACCATTTGCTTCTGGAATCAACTCGCGAGCACGGAGAAGATGAACATGGCTGTGAACCATTAGCGAGCTGACTCGATCCTCCACTTCTGTTCTCTTCTTCATCTTATTTCCTCCTCATTCGTTCGCTGAGTTAAGGTAAGATTACTTTTGTTTTCTTTGTTAGACAGTTTGAGTGTTGTCAGATATTATATGTGAGATGTCTCGTTCGTCTCCGTTTGAAAATTTTGGATCTATCTCCCCTAAATTAACGATTAATTTGTTTAGTAATAGCTTCCATATTATGTTGGTGTTGATTGTCATTTTTAGAGACATTTGAACCCTAATTTTACTGTTTTCCGAAACCCTAATTTGTCGGTTGGGGAACATTTGGGATTTATTGGAACCCTAATTTTTTTAGATGACAAATTAGAAATGGTAGGGTTGAATTGGATCGTTATTGGTAAAGCATAAGTCACGATTTGTCCAATGCGTACAAATTGGGGCTGATTTTACTGTTATCCGAAACCCCAATTTGTCAATTGGGGAACATTTGGGATTTAATGGGACCCTAATTTGTTGAGATGAAAAATTAGAGACGGTAGGGTTGAATTGGATCGTTATTGGTAAAGCATAAGTCATGATTTGTCGAATGCGTACAAATTGGGGCTGATTGTACCCAGATTTGCGAAATTGGGAAATTAGGGTTTATAATTTATCGAATTGGGTGTTTTGGATTTTTAAATTCTAAAATTTTAATCTGAAAAGGCATATTATTGGCATGCTATAACTTATGTGTGGTATCCTATTTTTAGTAGGTGTTACATGAAGATCATGACATCCCAATCACATAGCTCCCCAGGATCTTGTAGTCATGTTGATTATGAAAGGTTATGCAAATGTGGTCTGTTAGCTTCGTTTATGACATCCTGGACAGATTTTAACTATGGACGTCGTTTCTATAATTGTCCTGCAATGGTAATCATCATTTCTGGTTGCTAACACGAATTCTTGATTCAAGTTGTTTGAATCACATATTTTTTCTTTTCTTTCTTCATTTTTACAGAAGTGTGACTATTTTGTCTGGGTTGATCCTCCTCGACGCATCCAACAACGAACTAGTAGACAACCAAGGAATCAAGCAAGTACATGTTTTGTTAATACAGTAGCTGAAGAAGAAGAGAATAGTGGCCATGAGAATGAAGATGCCAAAATTAAAAAACTGGTGGATGGAATGAAGTCCAGGGACCAAATGTTGTTGATTGTAGTTTTTGGAATTCTTGTGGTGGTCCTAATTACGTTATTGCTTGTTATTTTGAAGTTGTAATTGTTGTGTTTATTGTCTTCGAATTCTTGTATTAGACTAAGTGTGGATTATGCTAAATTTTAGCATTTTGGTGCTTAAGTACATTTTGGTGGTTATAAGTTAAGTACATTGCTAAAGTAATATGTTTATCATTGTTAGCCCTAGATGTAAATGAAACTTCATGGAAAGGTTATTCATCTTCAGCAATGAATGAAAACATGGTACAATTTTTCACAAGCTTCATGGAAAAAGATTTATCTTATCTCCACAGTTAATCTTGAATCTTAAACAGAAAACCTGGATGCAGTGAAATGAAGTGGAATGAAAACTAAACCAAAAAAAAAAAAGAACTTGGGCCAGGCCCATTTCCTATGTCTATGAGTGAGCGAGTCTACCCAAAAACTTCAAAAAAATCCTAACATTTGCTCTGTTTTTATAGGACAATAGCATGTGGTGAGTTGTATCTGTATGACCCCATACATATCAATAAGGATAAGCATTTCACAAGTAAAGAACTTAAAGATGTAAAATCAGCCATTAAAACATTTTCCAATCTTAACAAAATGCAAATCAAACCGAAATTTAACATAAAGGCCCAAAAAGATTGTCAGCAATGCCCAAAAAATACAAACCATGGCATAAGTAGCCATAAAATTGTCATAGTCATAATGATAACAACAGAAATAAACTTAATTTGGTTGAGAAGGTGATCCAGGAAAAATTCTCTTCCTCTTCCTTGTACTGAGACATGAAGAAGGACTACCAGAGGTTGAAGTAGTGTCAGATAAATTAACAACGCTGGATGTGCTTTCATTGTCCCCACTGTTATCATCTGGATCAACATGTTCATCTTCAGCATCTCCAGCACCATCATGATCATCTTCAGCATGTGCAGCAGCAGCATCCAATGCAAAATCATCATCATCATCATCATCATCATCATCATCATCATCATCATCATCATCTGCATCCCTTTCAGACTCTGGGCGCTCCTCAGTGCCAACACCTCTGCATTCAAGAAAGGCAGATGACATCTGCCGTGCTTCTTGTCGAGCAAATTGGTTCCACCCAGCAAAGCGCATCGGTTCCATATACCGCAGGTATAGAGTTATCAGAAATCCATAAGGAATGCCCATGGAGTTATTTGCTTGGACACGCCTTAAATGTTGGTGGACGAGATTAACAGGGTCTAACTTAATTTTCTTCAAGATGTGATAAATGATGAACACATCCAGATCTGTGATATAGTTATGTTGAGATACCCTTGGACAGAAGACGTTGACAGCCATAAGGAAAACAAGGCTGGCAGCAGGGGTCAGATATATGACGCGGGTGGCATTTGCATTGGAGATTTCCTGAGCGCCATACACAGTTTGGCGAATATCATCCATGTCCTTCCCACGTTTCCAGTCCTTATCATATATTTCCCCTCCAGTTGGGATTTGAAGAAGATCGGAGATTCTGTCAATGTCAAATGACAAATTATAGTCCAGAACCTGCCCTTTCAAAGTCCCTGTTTCATCGAACCGGGCACCGCCCCAGAATTCTCTCACAAGCTCTGGAAAGATGGTTTCCTCAGCAGCATAATTTATGTGCATAAGCGAACTAGAATGAATACGTTTGGCGCCTGGTATGTTCCACTCCAATAAGTCATGAGTGTCAATAAAATATGGCTTGCAGATGGGTCTATTTGCCATTTGAGCCTGGAATCAGAAATGTGAGAATTTACAAGGGATCAGAAAATGTAGATAATTCACAAAAAACCGCCATCTATATTCATATATTAGAAGCATTAATAGGAAGCAATTATGATTTATTTGGGAAAAAAACTCTGAAAAGGGGTAAACATTGAAAAACATACATATACTGGTCATTACAAACTACTCAAACATGTTAATAATAACAATGTTAAATAAACGAAACCATCAAACTCATAAAACATTAAACAGGTTGAACTCGAAGATGAAGCAGTTTTGAAGATTATAGCCCTAATCTATTATAAATAGAGTATAAGAACAATTGACAATACCCATAATCGTTTGTAATCCAAATCACACAGAAAGCATTATACTTCATGATAGAGAACGAGAAATAAAGCCCTAATTTCTAAATTGAGTAATTGACAAAACGCTTACAAGATTCTAACCGAAACCACAAAGAAAGCAATCGACATGATGATAGATGAAGAAAATTAAAATCCTAACTTCTAATTTGAGAAAAAAAATGGAAAAAAATGGTGTGTACCTTGAAATTTCGCAGGTGTCGAAAAACCTTTGCAGTGGTTGTGGAAATCTCTTCATATATTCAAGGGATAAGGCATCGTGTGTTGATATTGCACCGGTTGAGATGCTCGAGTATGGTTTCAATTCTCGTGTCAGCAGCCATTTGGCAGAGTGCTTAAGAGAAAATTGAATACCTTGATGGTTTCCAATGCAGTGATGATTAGGGTGGTTGATGCGTTTTGGGAAGAAAGGGGCTAGGTTTGGTTTTTGATTTCCCAATACCAGAGGACCAATTTGTGAGTGTGTGTATTTTGTTAGTGAGGAGAATAATATTTTTTTAATTTCATAAAATAAAAAATAAGCATGTTTGGAAAAATAATAAAATAATCGCTTTAATTTTTTATTAATTAATTTAGTTAGAAAAAAAAAGTAATGTATGCTTGTTTTGTTTTAAAAATTTAATTATGCAAAAAATTTATGCTAAAAGTCAATTAATTTATGCTATAATTTGAACTGCATAATTAATAATAAATCAATTGTTAATTTGAGAAATAAACGGAATATTTTGGGGAAATATTCAATAGGAAAAGTAGTAAACGCTAAAATTTTAATTTCAAACGCTAAAATTTTATTTTGGCGTTTCCTCAAAAATTTTAATCTGACAAATTTTCCTATCAATTAGTAATGTGAAAAATATATGGAAAAATTATGAGGAAATACTTGATAGTAAAATAAAACGCTAAAATTAAAATTGATGCAACAATATAATTGATATATCAATTGTTAATGTGGAAAATATATGGAAAATTTATAAGGAAATACGTTATAGAAAAATTATACGCTAACATTGTATTTTCATACTTGAAATATCAATTGTTTGGAAAAAATAAGGGAACATTTTGAGGAAAAAATTAATTTTGCGAACTATATGATGAATGCTTTCGGGAAAATTATTTGATACAGTACAGGTTTTTTTTGTGACTGAAATAGTAATATAACCTGACACCTAAATTCCTTTGAAAACATTTTGATACTCAAATTTTTTTTTTCTAAAATGAATGAAAGGTTCGACAATAACGCATAGCAATATTTAGTTCAACCATTCACAGGAAATAGTAGATATAAAAAGACTACATAGCAAAATTATAGTCATTTAACCACCAGCAGTCACAATATTTAGTTGTCCAAACAAAATAACCGGGATAAAAAGTCGAAAATGATCAAGAACAGAAACAGGACAAGATTCAACACACGATCAAGCAGTTAAATGTCAGAAAGTAGGTGCCCAGAAAGTAATGAAAAATCTCAAGTTGTTGACACAGCTGCATCCTTGCATATGTCCATGCAGGTCAAAGCTTTTTTGGTCAGGACATCATACTTGTTGTTAAATTAATTCATTGTCAAGTCCAGAGCTAGCCTCAACCTGGAACCTTCATCAACCTGCGTAAATACCGATAAATAATTAAAAATTTGAAGCAAGTAATTTATAAAATATTTAAGTATGAAATTCTTATTTACCTCAATCTTGTAGTGAATGAATCCATGGTGTGACATCCATTTAGCCACAAAGATTCCACAATCATTCCTACAGGCACAACAAGAAGTTAGTTTTATAGCTAAGTAAACATTTATAATCAGAGATGGAGCACTTGAAATCTAACTTACGTTTTATCCTTCTGCATGCTCAGCCCTTCTGGAATAACAATCTTAAATTCCGACACCTTAGGCCTTGCCATTCCCATTGCATAGAATGATTGATCCATTAACATTCTTTCGATAAAAAGAGCCTGAGACAATGATTGAGTGATATAAAGAGGTAAATATATTAACAATATGTTGGTATCTAATACAATGTAGTTGATAGTTATTTACTAACCATGTACTTTATGTCCAACACTCTAAAATCAAGCCTGTGTGGATCTGGGCAGGAGTCAAGCAGCACCAAGTTCTTGTTGACAAAGTCAACAACAAGTAAATACCAGTGGCAGCCAATGTCATTCATAGGGATGTATATCTACAAGAGTAAAACAAACATTGAGACTACATGTAATGGATATTTTTGTTAATTAATTTCATACAGCATCATTGTACCTTGGTAACATAGTTGATTTTTCCCATAAAATCCTTCTGGTAAAACTCGATCATGTCAGTTGATTCTACGGTCCAGGACTGGACAAATTGCTGACATGATAATAGTGCAAATAATATGTCAAATTTTAGTTATGAATCAATATAAACAAAACCTAATATCGGTTCTTCATATATATGAAAAAAACTCACGGCAAATGCAGTAGGCATGAACCATATAGATGGGTAGAAGGTCATTGCTCGCTCTTTCAGTGTAAGTATGTTGGCATGTAAGGTCAATATCTGGACAAACTATATAATTAGATTAAACTAATTTATCACCATTTATAATCTTTAGATTATAACTCACCTCATCCTGAAGCTTCCCTCTTGGTTGAAGACATAACATATCCTTTCGAAGGGCATAAGCATCCCTGCATTCAAGTTTCACAATCTCTTCTTCCCTTGAAAAAATATAAAGTCTATAATTAAGGGCATGCAAATGTTGTTGGTCTAAATACAACCACAAACCACATAGTATTAAACTTACAGTGGAGCCCCTGTTTTATGTTTTGGGTTGAAGATGTAATTTGCAACAGCAACCTCAAGATGATTCAAATGCATCACATTTGTATTCCCAAACATGGAAGGCAGCCACTAATAAAAAAATGTTGAATGACAATGTAAATTAATGAACTGATTTAAGTGTATCAATTAATGACAATGTTCAGGTTAGAAAAAAATGACTCTAACAAAATATAGCAGTAACATGAAGCAGTAATATTATATTTCACAATAAAAGTGACAACAAAGTCATGCAACTAAGACATAACCTGAAAGAACTTAACTTATGCAAACTAGCCTAAAACTTCAAACTATATCCATTAATCATCATTGATTTTCCCCTTCATCCTTTTAATTTCATTTTTGTCATCATAGTATCTTAATTATTTCTACCAGTAGTGCTTCAAGAGCATATTGGTTTTTGATCACTGGAAAATTAAAAATTAAGTTTTAAGAAACCTCATAATCAATCAGCCAATTTGAGTTATTTTTAAAATTCCTTAATTTAATCTCCATAAATATTTGGAAAGGTTATAGAGGACTTATTATGACTGTCATTTTAGGGTTTAGGGAAACTAATGTTGTTTTGTAGAATTAAAGCTATAAAAGATATGTAAGCTAAGCACACAATATATCGTAGAAATGCAAAAGGAAACATCTCATTGCAGGGACCTTAAGATTCTTCATCAGGCAAAATTTAAATGTATCAATTCATGACAATATTCAGATGAATTAATACTTACATCTGGAACCGAGAATGGTGATGCAGGAGGGGTGCATACTATAGGTCGATGTCCAGGTACAAAGTTATTGTCTTCATCCATTGCAGGTCGGTTAAAAAGCTTCTTCACCAATCCCTTTGCCTTTGCCCTTACACGTTCTTCATTGTCATTCGGAGCTTCTTCATCAGGTTGCATAAACTTTTTCAGGATCGTTTCAGTAGCAATCATTTTTTCAGACACTGTGCAATTGTTTGGTGAAGTAACACAAAGGGGCAACGGAGATGATGAAGCCAACTGAGTATATTGTTGAGGGCTATGAAGGGCCTGGCTAAGCATGCCTACTGCTAGAATAACCTTTTCCAATTTTTCATCTAAAGCAGAGAACTGTGAATTAAAACATGAAGAAAAACAAAATTATTGTTTTGTACTGAACAAAACATGGTATGTAATAACAATAAACAAAAGAAACAGAATCAAAAAAGGCAACTTGTTCGACCTTATCTTCTTGATTCACATTGGCATCCTTCTCTTGACAGTCTTTCATGGTAGGAGACTCATCGCATAATACATCTACTTGTTTGGTATGGAGCTCGGTTTCTTGGTTACTGGAAATAAAAGACAATTTTGGTGAGGTGGGTTTCTTGTAAACATTAAAACATTGAAAAATTTTGGATTTCAAATGTTAAATTGAAAAAACATTGAGCAGAACTTGTATTGCAAAAAATGTGAACAACTAAACTAATCAGATCATAAACCTTTTTTGCACCTCATTATCGATTACATAACAAATACCTTGAGGATAGTATTATTAAAGACGGAGGCTTCTCCTTTTTGCCAGCATTGGCTCGAAGGGCTCTTTCAACCCTAGGACTGAACAAAGGACCGGACACGGATTGACTGTCGTCAATTCCCCATGGACGCTTTCTGAGATGATTTCGTCGAGGGTTCTTTCCCTTGCGAGCCATGACTCATTCAGATTGGTGTTCGAGGTTTGATGGTAGGAGGGAAATTTGGGGAAAAAAAGTTTCAAACGAAACCCTAAAATCAGCATTTTATATCTCTTTGGATATGTGATACCCATTAGGAATGTGTTGAAGAGAATAATCGACACCACTACATTGCATGCGTCTGGAAAGAAGGAAGAAGAAAGAGAGTCATTTAGGCATCGAACCCTAGGGCTTGCAGAACAGACGTGGGTGTGGGATTTAATTCGCAGCCTTTGAACAAAGTGCAACTTTTTCCTTTTTGGATGGTGACAGATTTATTAGGGTCTATTTAGGTAGGATTTCTATTGAAGGAAAGGGGTGAGACATCATTGCATTCAGAGACCGTGTGATGAGATAGCCGTATGGAATTGCATGTGCAGTGTTGGCATGCACACTTATAAGGTGATCATAAACTAAGTGCACAGGATCTATTCGGACACCCTTCAGCATATGGTACATTATGAAAATGTCCTTGTCATATACGTAGTCATGGAAGTTGAGCCTCGGGCAGTACACATGTGTGATCAACACATGAATCAATTTTGCAGCCTGTGTCAGATTGGTAGCCTTCGTGGCTTCAGAGGAAGAGAGTTTACCATTTTCAAAAACAGTGCTTCTGATATCATCATCATCAGACTCAACCCTCCACCCTCTTTTGTAGTGTACTCCTTCACTGGGAACTCGTAGCACTTCTGATATTGTCTTCATGTTGTAGTTAAGGGCATAGTCAAAAAACTCCCCTAACAGTCCATCAGTTTCAATCAATTTTGCGGTCCCCCAAAATTCCTGTACAATTTCTGGGTAAATATGGCCATAGGCAGCAGTGTTGATTGCATCCAGTGATGAAAGTGTGATCAAATCAGCAGAAGGAAGTTTCCAAAGAGACAAGTCCTCTGGATCATAGCACATGTGTGGACAGATAGCTCTTGGAGGCATCTTGTGAAATATGGCAGTAATAATTTCTGCAAACAAATCATAATGTAGACAATGTATACACCAGAAAGCAAAATCGGGTTTGAACAAAAGGGGTTTGTTTGTTCAGTTTAACAACAAACTTAAAGTATGTCACCAACAAAAAGTATGTTTGAAATAATTTAAGGGAAAAGCATCAGCAATTATGGTCTAAACAAAAAAGGCAATATCTATGCTACAACAAGAAACACGCATCTTAGAAAGAAACAAATTGCATGTTGAATTCGAAGATGATACAGAATTCAAACAATGCATATTTATCTTGAACACTCAGTTATTAAAAGTTGAAAATTGCACCTTTACACTCGGTTAATATAATACGTGAGGGAATATACACCACTACATCACTATATATAGGCCAAAACGGGGGAAGTTACCAAACGGTTTGCAACCAAGTTACGGTGTGTGTGTGTGTGTGTGCGCCACATCATTCCATAAAAATAAACTGCAACTTGATTCAAGTAACTGCATGCAATGAGTGTATAAGGCAGTTGAGAGCAACATTGTAAATAGGCCATTTCAAAAAAAAAACAATGTAAATAGGCAAATAAGTATCAAAGCCGAAAATAGAGGATGAGCAAAGCTTTAACAAAGGCACAATATGGTTACTTAGTCATGAAATCAGATAAACTACAAATCAAATCAAGCATATGCAGGAAAATTTGGGGGAAAATTGAACCTGAAAACCTAATTAAAAAATAAATAAGCCAAAACAAGAGTCAAAACAGGAACAAGAGTGCTTGATGGCTGGATGAGAAATTCGTGAGAAAAAAATGCAGAAACCCTATCAAATGCCAAAAGGGGCTAACCTCAATTTCGTAATCTCTGCCTTTGAAATCCTGATGGTTGGATGAGGAAAGAGTGAAAAACCCATAAAAATGATCTCTGAGGTATTTATATGGCGTTTTCAATTCCTCACAATGGCCAGTAGAGTTTTAGGCGTGTGTGTAGATTCAATCTGCAGCCTTTGAATAGTGCAAAATTCTTCTTTCCCAATGCCGGAATCATTATGTCTGACCCTGACATTTATTAAAAGTGGGATTAGTTGGGTCATGATTTGTAGTAGGAAAACGCTGATAAACAAGGGAAGGAAGAAACTATCTTCTGGCGCGTAATGGAGATGGTAGAGAATTTGTGTTTAACAGCTAGTAAGACCATTTACTATATATTTTCAATTCAATTTCTACTCAAACAATTGTCTTGGTTCAGTGGCCAAATTTTTATAAAATTTATAACATGTTAAGGGTTCAACTCCTACATAGGACCTATTTTATATATATATATATATATATATATATATATATATTGTAAATTCAATTCGTTTTAGAATGACGCCTTTAAACTATTTTCATGGTTCCAAGTTACTCAAAACACCAAGCTATCCAAATCGCTCGCTCACCCTCGTGCATGGCTCACACAACGATATAGTACGAGTCATGTGTATCACATATTAGGGTTAGCTTTACGGTTCATTGGCCTAACACCATTAGTCCCACCGAACGACGAATCAATGCTTCGTAGGTTATGTTAGATGATGTAGGGTTCCCGCGATATAGTGGCTCACACCAAGCTATCCAAATCGCTCGCTCACCCTCGTGCATGGCTCACACAACGATATAGTCCCAGTGGTTTGCACACTATCTATTCAACCTTGTTTGGTAGGGTTCGATCCCACCCAACATTTTTTATTTTTTAACATTTTCGTATTATTTTGCTCCATCTCTTCAAATATTTACTTTGGGATTTTGTTTAGAGTTTAATGGATATGCACTGACAGTGTAAAATAGTTTTACACAGACATCCAATTGAATTCCGCCAAATCATAAAATATTTTATTCTTTTAATTAAAATTAAAGTCAAATGTAATTATCTCTCATATGTGGCATGCTTTGAACTCTTTTGTTTACATCTAATTATTTATCATTAAGCTTCAAGTATAACAATTTTAAACAGAAACTTTAAATATTTTTATTGGGATTTTATTTACATCTATTTATTTATCATTAGTATTTAAGTATAACAATTCTAAATATTATCTTTAAATACTAATTTTGAGATTTTATATACATCTATTTATTTATAATTGTCATTTAAGTATAACAATTTTGAATATAACCCAATTTATTTATCATTACTCTTTAAGTATATACTCTGTAACTCTGTTGTCCAAGTTCCGCCACTTGATGCATTAGGGTTCATGTGCTAGAATGTATTAGACATTTAGACTATATAGTACGAGTACAGTACGAGTCATGCATAACACATATTAGGGTTAGCGTTGCGGTTCATTGGCCTAACACCATTAGTCCCACCGAACGACGAATCAATGCTTCTTAGGTTATGTTAGATGATGTAGGGTTCCCGCGATATAGTGGCTCACACCAAGCTATCCAAATCGCTCGCTCACCCTCGTGCATGGCTCACACAACGATATAGTGCGAGTCATGCGTATCACATATTAGGGTTAGCGTTACGGTTCATTGGCCTAACACCATTAGTCCCACTGAACGACAAATCAATGCTTCGTAGGTTATGTTAGATGATGTAGGGTTCCCGCGATATAGTGGCTCACACCATGCTATCCAAATCGCTCGCTCACCCTCGTGCATGGCTCACACAACGATATAGTGCGAGTCATGCGTAACACTTATTAGGGTTATCTTTACGGTTCATTGGCCTAACACCATTAGTCCCACCAAACGACGAATCAATGCTTCTTAGGTTATGTTAGATGATGTAGGCTTCCCGCGATATAGTGGCTCACACCAAGCTATCCAAATCGCTCGCTCACCCTCGTGCATGGCTCACACAACGATATTGTGCGAGTCATGCGTAACACTTATTAGGGTTAGCTTTACGGTTCATTGGCCTAACACCATTAGTCCCACCAAACGACGAATCAATGCTTCTTAGGTTATGTTAGATGATGTAGGCTTCCCGTGATATAGTGGCTCACACCAAGCTATCCAAATCGCTCGCTCACCCTCGTGCATGGCTCACACAACGATATTGTGCGAGTCATGCGTAACACTTATTAGGGTTAGCTTACGGTTCATTGGCCTAACACGATTAGTCCCACCAAACGACGAATCAATGCTTCTTAGGTTATGTTAGATGATGTAGGCTTCCCGCGATATTGTGGCTCACACCAAGCTATCCAAATCGCTCGCTCACCCTCGTGCATGGATCACACAACGATATAGTAAGAGCGTTCGAATCCTAATTTAACTTTTTTTTTTATAAGATCAACCTTAAGTCACCTACTTAAAAAACTGCGAAAGTTAGCTTATCAAAAAAATTTATAAAAAAAAAAGACTGCCAAAGTTTGGATTTGAACCTTGGACCCATAGCTAAATTGGTGAGGCATTAACCACTTTGACAGTTATCGACTTTTGTGATCTGTTCGATTTAATAGGTATAAGTCTAATAATTTAACACAATAATCATAAAACAAGAAAGCAAATGAAAGGAAAAAAAAATTGAGACATGAACTTGAACACGGGACCAGCACGCGGATTTTTTAAACTAGTATAATGAAAGAACCAACGAACCAGCACGGGGACCAATGCGATTTTTTTTTCATCATTGCTTCTTTTTACCACCTTTCCGTCTTCAACTGCACCTGTTATATCAACTTACATGACCAGATATCAATGTCTATTCAACGAATGCTTCATATCTCATTGAATCTTCCATGAATGCTTTTTTCTCCTTCTCCTTGATTTTAATTTCAAAGGTGGTTTAAAAGTGGAACACGTGTAAACATCTCATTTTGCATGGAACTCCAACCATCATGTCTTTTAATTCTTCCCCTCTATAAAGTCTTCCGTTCTTTAGTTTGGATTTCCCATATCATATTTTATTCGGTTATAATGGATCATGATCTTAGCTTTTCAGGTGAAGTTGATCCGAATGGGAGTCCTTCGTATAACCCTCCTACTCCTTCTGAGCCTCCTATTTTGTCTGACGATGAGCAGAGTTCTATTCAAGAAGGTCCCATGCAAGTTGATGTTGCTGAACAAAATGTTGTTCATGAAGTGTTATTTGAATGTGAATTTGACACACAAATCACTTCAGAGTTTTTTTCTTTTAATGAAGTTGTAAGTTTCTTTATGATTATCTTTTGCTATATATGAATTTGTGATATTTATGTCTTCTAATCCATATTCAATATTTTTTATTTTATGCAGCCCGTGCCCAAATCTGGTGCTTCGTTCCTGAAAGGAGTTGGGGTTGACAAGTGGATTTTTAACGGTCCTCAGCAATATCCGAGGGAATTTTCCATGCACCTTCTTCCCAACTCCAGCATTGCTAAGATGGAATTTCCGAGGGAATTTTCCATGCACCTTCTTCCCAACTCCAGCATTGCTAAGATGGGGGATGGATGGAGTAGTTTTTGCGATGTTAACGATATATGCGCTTCTGATCTTCTCCGATTCCATTTTACCAATGCAGTGAATCGAATTGCTTATATTCACAGGGTGTAGGGCTTCAAGAGCATATTTAGGAGCGTTTTGGGTATGGGGATTTCTGAATCATGTGTTGTATAAATTTTCTTCTCCGATAGTGCATGTGATTTTATCAAGTAAAATTTGCAAGAAATTTCTTTGAAACGTGTGTTCAATTGATTTTCCCCTTCATCCTTATAATTTAATTTTTGTCATCATAGTCTCTTAATTAATTCTACCAGTAGTGCTTCAAAAGCATATTGGTTTTGGATCATTGGAAAATTAAAAAATAAGTTATAAGAAACCTCATACTCAATCAATCTCTTTAGATACAACTCTCTTTTGCAAGACTTATAAAGATGATATCTTAATTGTGCAAATTTATGTTGATGATATTATATTTGGTTCTGCTAATCAATCTCTATGCAAAGAATTTTCTGAGATGATGCAGGCTGAATTTGAGATGAGTATGATGGGAGAATTAAAGTACTTTCTGGGAATACAAGTTGATCAAACACCAGAAGGAACATATATCCATCAGAGCAAGTACACTAAAGAACTTCTGAAGAAGTTCAATATGCTGGAATCTACAGTGGCCAAGACTCCATTGCATCCTACATGCATTTTGGAGAAAGAAGATAAAAGTGGTAAAGTATGTCAGAAGCTCTATCGTGGAATGATAGGTTCACTTCTATACTTAACTGCATCTAGGCCAGACATATTATTTAGTGTTCACTTATGTGCTCGTTTCCAATCAGATCCAAGGGAAACCCACTTAACTGCTGTTAAGAGGATCCTAAGGTATCTGAAAGGCACCACTAACCTTGGCTTGATGTATAAGAAAACATCAGAGTATAAGCTTTCAGGTTATTGTGATGCTGATTATGCTGGAGATAGAACAGAGAGAAAAAGTACTTCTGGAAATTGTCAATTTCTGGGAAGCAATCTAGTCTCATGGGCAAGCAAGAGGCAATCAACCATTGCACTATCAACTGCAGAGGCAGAATATATCTCAGCAGCAATATGCAGCACTCAGATGCTCTGGATGAAACATCAGCTGGAGGATTATCAGATCCTTGAGAGCAATATCCCAATCTATTGTGATAACACTGCTGCAATCTCATTGAGTAAGAATCCTATCTTGCATTCAAGGGCAAAGCACATTGAGGTAAAGTATCACTTTATTAGAGATTATGTACAGAAGGGCGTACTTCTTCTGAAGTTTGTTGATACTGACCATCAATGGGCAGATATCTTTACAAAGCCCTTAGCAGAGGATAGATTTAATTTTATTCTGAAAAATCTAAACATGGACTTTTGTCCAGAGTGAAGATGGATCAGAACCTCTGACTATGATACTTCTTGATCAGAAGATGTCTAGTCCAGAAGGTAACTCAATCAGAGTGTGTGTGCCCACTGGTACTGACTCTGAAGCTGAGACAACAACACGTGTGTCAGAATTTCTGATGCATAATTCCTTGTGCCCGTGTGACAGTCTGTTATGATTGCGTGTAGATATGCTTATCTCCTGTGTGATTGTGTATTTTACTGTTACTATCTATCTTTAATTTTCAACCGTTGATCTTAAAGTGCTTTTTGAATCAACAACGGTTATTTGATAAAACCCACTATACACACACGTTCTCGTTCACTTCCGGTTTTCACTCTCGCACTCTCTGCTTTTCAAAACCGCATCTTTCTTGATTTCTCTCTCGATCTCTCTTCATCTTTCAACCTTCATCTTCTACCTCAAACCTTCAACCACTTCAAAATGGTGAGACAAACCAGAAGATCTACTGCAGATGCACCTCAGTTCCCTCACATGGTAGTTGGTCTAGCAACGGGTCAAAGGGGCTCTGAGAATCCGACACAAGAACAAGTTCAAGCTCAAGAGCAGATCGTTCCAATTGCAGAACGGGGCTGTGCCGTTCACTGTGTATTTGCTCCTGAGGAACTTCAAGTCCTGGCAGAATGGAGATTCGACCTCGACAACCTGGCTGCAAATGGGTATGATCTTCGTCCTGAAGTCCAAGCTCAAGGTTGGGGAAACTACTTCAACCGACTTCGAGGACCGGTGTATGAGAAGTTGGTCAAGGAATTCTGGAAGCACGCCGACTGCGATGATACTCAAGTGGTATCTCATATTCTTGGCAGGAAGATCATCATCACGGAGAAGTCATTCGTGAATCTGCTAGGTGCAGACACTGCTTATGGGTTTCGATTCCAATTCACTGAGTCGAAGCTGAAACCCAGCACCAAAGACAAAACCAACCAGGCCCTGTACACCACTTTCAAACCGGGCAAGACAAGTTACAAGGTGATGGACCTTCACCCCAAACTCAGGATCTGGCACAAGATCCTGCTCAACTGCATCAATCAGAGACCGAAGGGCAGTTCCCCAGATTACATCAACTTCAACCAGAAGGCGATGCTGTTTTTCATTCAAGACAAGAGGAAGATCTGCCTTCCCTACTTCCTGTTCGCCTACTTGAAGGAGTGTATCCGGAAGTCTAGGACTACTGCCTCAATCAAGTCAGCAATCAAGTATATCCCCTTTGGGAGACTGCTGTCTGATCTCTTCATTGAGAGTGGCCTCATTCAAGACCTGATCAATGCTGGTTGCACAGAGGACTTGAGCACAATGGTCAGCGATGTCTTCACTGCCAACTCTCTGAAGAAGATGGGTTTGATCCAGAAGAAGATTGCTCCTGCTCGTGAAGACACATCCTCTGAGATCAGAAGCAGACGGATGCCTCTGAAAGACTACCCACTATGGACTCAGGCAGACAATCCTGAAGCCATCCGGTGCTATGTCGAAGACCTAAGGGCTCAAGGCTTCGAAATTGATCTTGATGATTTCTTCAGCAGACTGCCGCCAGCTCCAGAGTTTCCTTCTCCTCCCAAGAAGAAAGCTCAGAGGAAGATGGTTCTGGAAGAATCCTCTGAAGAATCTGATGTCCCTCTGGTCAAGAAGACGAAGAGAAAGCCTGATGATGGTGATGATAGTGATAGTGAGGATGGTCCTCCTAAGAAGAAGCAGAAGAAGGTCAGAATCGTGGTGAAGCCTACTCGGGTGGAACCAGCTGCTGAAGTAGTCAGAAGGACTGAACCTCCTGCCAGAGTGACTAGATCATCAGCACATTCAAGTAAGCCTGCACTTGCTTCTGATGATGATTTGAATTTATTTGATGCACTTCTTATTTCTGCCTTGCTTCAACACTCCTCAAATCCCCTCACTCCTATTCCTGAATCCCAGCCAGCCGCACAAACCACCACTCCACCACATTCCCCAAGATCTTCCTTCTTTCAACCTTCCCCTACTGAAGCACCTCTCTGGAATTTGCTTCAGAACCAACCCTCTAGGTCAGAAGATCCAACCTCTCTCATTACCATTCCATACGACCCATTATCTTCTGAACCCATCATCCATGACCAACCCGAGCCAAACCAAACAGAACCACAACCCAGAACGTCTGATCACTCTGTTCCCAGAGCATCAGAACGTCCTGCTGTCAGAACCACGGATACAGACTCTTCAACAGCCTTTACACCTGTATCCTTTCCAACCAATGTTGCTGATTCTTCTCCCTCCAATAACTCTGAATCTATTAGAAAATTCATGGAGGTTAGAAAAGAAAAGGTGTCTACCTTAGAGGAATATTACCTTACTTGTCCAAGCCCTAGGAGATATCCTGGCCCTAGACCTGAACGTCTAGTTGACCCAGATGAACCTATCTTGGCCAATCCTATCCAAGAGGCAGACCCCTTAGTTCAACTAGCTCACCCTGTCCCTGACCAACAAGAGCCCATTCAACCAGACCCTAAACCCGAACAATCAGTGTCTAACCAATCCTCGGTTAGATCACCTTACCCTCTGGTTGAAACTTCAGACCCTCACCTTGGAACCTCTGAACCCAATGCTCCCATGATTCACATTGGTTCTCCACAAGGTGCCTCTGAAGCTCAGAGCAGCAATCACCCAGCCTCTCCTGAAACCAACCTCTCCATCATTCCCTATACTCACCTCCAACCCACATCTCTCTCTGAGTGCATCAATATTTTCTATCATGAAGCCTCCTTGAGGCTCCGCAATGTGCACGGTCAGACTGATCTCAGTGAGAATGCTGAAAATGTGGCTGATGAGTGGAACAATCTGAGCACTTGGCTAGTGGCTCAAGTTCAGATTATGATGCAGCTCCTGCATGCAGAGGGCAGTCAGAGCATTGAGGCTGCAAAGCAAAGGTTTGCTAGAAGGGTGGCTCTTCATGAACTAGAACAGAGAAATAAGCTTCTTGAAGCTATTGAAGAAGCCAAGAGAAAGAAAGAACAAGCAGAAGAAGCTGCACGTCAAGCAGCAGCTCAAGCTGAACAAGCCAGACTTGAGGCAGAGCGACTTGAAGCTGAGGCTGAAGCTCTTAGATGCCAAGCACTTGCACCAGTTGTGTTTACTCCTGCTGCTTCTGCTTCCATTCCAGATCCTCAAGCTGCTCAGAATGTTCCTTCCAGTTCTACTCAGACAAGCTCATCCAGACTCGACATCATGGAACAACGTCTTGACACTCATGAATCCATGCTGATTGAGATGAAGCACATGATGATGGAACTTCTGCGACGCACTGACAAACCTTAGTTTTAGGATCTCTTCTTTTTCCTTCTTTTTCGTTACCTTTGTTTTATCTTCTTATTAAACTCTGTTTCTTTTTATTTATTTATTCTCTTTTGTCCGTTTGTGATTATATATGCATAACTATATACTTATGTCACATATGTTTGCCAAACTCGTTTTATTCATAATTGTTTTGTGTTTACATCATATTTCTTTCCATCATATAATCTAGAATGGAGGATCTCTCCTCATTCTTCTGCACTCCTGGCGCTGCTCTGACCTATCCTTCTCCAGACGCTCCAGTACATGTTGGATGTTGCTGAGCCTGATCTTTAGCTCATCCCTCTCCAGAATCTCTTCTGAAGTCTTGAGCTTCTCTTCCAAACTCTCTTTCTCTTCCAGCAGCTTGAGTTCAAGCCGGCTGAGTTCTTGCACCTCCTCCACGAAGGCAAGAAATTCCTTCAGGTCTCTCTCCAACTCTGGACGCAGGTCCTCTTCCAGCAGTGTCCGTGTCAGCTCCGCGATGGTAGTTGCATCCTCTGGATGCCTGATGTTCAGGAACAAGTCCTCTTCAAAGGCCTTCTTCCTCAGCTCTTCTAGTGCTACGTTGTATGATGCCATTTTTCACTACAAATTGTTCACGGTGTGAAGCTTACCTTTCTCTCCAACGCTTTATATAGGCTTCACTTTCTCTCTGAAAGTTAATGCTCTTACAGTTTCTCGAGGTTAAGTTCTTGGTAACTGACCCTTCTATTTACTCCCTTGACCGGTGGTAAACGTACTTCTCTTGCATTAACTCCTTTATCTATTTCGCCTACCTCTGATTCTTACATCGTTTTCATTTTCTTTAAACTTAGACCTTCTCTAAGGGGGAGTACCTTGTACTTCAAGCTAAGTTTTTCACGCCCCAAGCTTTTTGCTTATGACAAAAAGGGGGAGTAAACCCAGTTTTTGATGTGTAAGATGTGTTAGTGTGATTTATTTTTCTTTTGGAGATTTTAAGAGTTCCACCTTCATGACCATAGATGTGTCACTGGGCAAATACAAGGAATACATTTCACTTCTTCTGAAGTGATTCTAAGTTGACTCTGATACCCAAGACTCTGATACCTTGTCCATGACTCTGATTACTTATGCGCTCTGATTATTCGTTTTTCATCTATGTCATAAGTTTTTCACTCTGAACTCTTATATCATTTAGCTCAGAATCTAGACTTTACAAACGTTTTCATCAAGTATTAGATTCAGAGGGAGCTAAGCTCAGAATCAAGCAGTGACTTGAATTCAGTATGAGCAAGATAAACTATTCACATCAGGATAAGTATTATTCTATATTTCTAAACTCTGAGTGAATTCAGTTTAATGTTTAAGAATTGTTCATCAAAAATCTTAGTTTTGTCATCATCAAAAAGGGGGAGATTGTAAGATCAAGTTTTGATCTAGTAGTACAACTCTATGTTTTGATGATTACAAGTTAACCTTTTGATATGAACAATTGTGGTACTCTAACGTGTTTTTCTGAGTGTGCTATTTACAGGCTCTGACCTCAACTCAATCTCACACAAATCAGAAGCACTGTGTATAAAGGGTAACCCAAGCAACGCTTTCGCATTCACCATGTTCAGTATGAACAGTGGAAAAGCTTCAGAAGTTCTGAAGCAATACAAACTCTGATGTGGACTCAGTCGCTAGAAGCTCTGAAGATCCAGAAGTTCTGATAACCAAGAAACACTGAAGGTTCAGATGTTCTGATGGTGTAGAAGACTCTGAAGATCCAGAAGCTGAATAGTGGAAACTCTGAAGTCCAGAAGCAAGAAACTCTGAAGGCCATGTTCTTCCCTCTGAGTTCAGAATCAGAAGATACAATGGTTAGAGGATCTGTGCTTTCCCTCTGACTCTGATCAACCGGCTTCACAAGTTCCAATATGAAGTATTCCCCTGATCAGAAGTCTCCTAGGTTAAAAGGTCAAGTCGCTATCCAAGTACAAAAGCAAGTGTACCTTCCTGACAACCTACCTAACGTTCTCAGCCACAGCAGAAGCTGGATTTTCCAGAACTGCCCTCCAACGGTAGCATTTCCCATGCAACGCTCAACCCTAATCCTTGGAGTATATATAGAGGCTGAAGATTGAAAGAAGCAAGAAGAAAGAAACACATATACGCGCAAGACATATTCAAAATATTCTAAGCTTTCTTTCATCTGAAATTCATTGTGTTTACTATTAGCTTTTTAGAAGCAAATCTCTTGTAAACAATTCTTTGATAAACAGTTTGTTTAGTTCCTTTAGGAGATCAAGGTTGATCGGATCCTAGAGAAGACTAAGAGAGTGAATCTTAGTGTGAGCTAAGTCAGTGTAATTGTTAGTCACTTGTAGGTTTCAAGTGCAGTTGTAACTCTTACCTGATTAGTGGATTGCCTTCATTCTAAGAAGGAAGAAATCACCTTAACGGGTGGACTGGAGTAGCTTGAGTGATTTATCAAGTGAACCAGGATAAAATCCTTGTGTGCTTTTCTATCTCTTATCTTTAGCACTTAAGTTCTCGAAAGATTTGTCAAAATCTTTAAGGTGGAAGTTTTGTTCTGAAAACGTTATTCAAACCCCCCCTTTCTACCGTTTTTCATACCTTCAATTGGTATCAGAGCGCAAGTTCTGATTACCACACCTAACAGTGTTCAGTGATCCGGGCCGGTGTGAAAAACAATGGCTGCCACCACCAGTGAAACTCAAAGAGATGGTTACAACGCAAAGCCTCCTATGTTCGATGGTCAAAGGTTCGAATATTGGAAAGATAGACTGGAAAGTTTCTTTCTGGGTTTCGATGCAGATCTCTGGGATATTATTGTGGATGGCTATGAGCGTCCAGTTGATGCAGATGGCAAGAAGATCCCAAGGTCAGAGATGACTGCAGATCAAAAGAAGCTGTACTCACAACATCACAAAGCAAGAGCAATTCTTCTAAGTGCTATTTCCTATGAGGAGTACCAGAAGATTACAGATCGTGAGTTTGCTAAAGGCATTTTTGAATCTCTGAAGATGTCTCATGAAGGAAACAAGAAAGTCAAAGAATCAAAGGCATTGTCTTTGATCCAAAAGTATGAATCCTTCATCATGGAGCCAAATGAGTCCATTGAAGAAATGTTCTCCAGATTTCAATTGCTTGTAGCTGGCATACGACCTCTCAACAAGAGCTACACAACAAAAGATCATGTCATAAGGGTCATCAGGTGTCTTCCTGAAAGTTGGATGCCTTTGGTGACTTCAATAGAGCTCACAAGAGACGTTGAGAATATGAGTTTAGAAGAACTCATCAGCATTTTGAAATTCCATGAGCTGAAGCGCTCAGAGATGCAAGATCTGAGGAAAAAGTCCATAGCCTTGAAATCCAAATCTGAAAAGGCTAAGGTTGAGAAGTCAAAAGCTCTTCAAGCTGAAGAAGAAGAATCTGAAGAAGCATCAGAAGATTCTGATGAAGATGAGCTGACTCTGATCTCCAAGAGACTCAACCGCATCTGGAAGCACAGGCAGAGCAAGTTCAAAGGCTCTGGAAAGGCAAAAGGAAAGTATGAGTCCTCAGGCCAGAAGAAGTCTTCAATCAAGGAAGTCACATGTTTTGAGTGCAAAGAATCTGGGCACTACAAAAGTGATTGTCCAAAGTTGAAGAAAGACAAGAAGCCAAAGAAGCACTTCAAGACGAAGAAGAGTCTGATGGTGACATTTGATGAATCAGAGTCAGAGGATGTTGACTCTGATGGTGAAGTCCAAGGACTCATGGCCATTGTCAAAGACAAAGGAGCAGAGTCAAAGGAAGCTGTTGACTCTGACTCAGAATCAGAAGGAGATCCTAACTCAGACGATGAAAATGAGGTATTCTCTTCTTTCTCTACCTCTGAACTGAAACATGCTTTGTCTGATATCATGGATAAGTATAACTCTTTATTGTCTAAGCATAAAAAGTTGAAAAAGAACTTATCTGCTGTTTCCAAGACTCCTTCTGAACATGAGAAAATTATTTCTGATTTGAAAAATGAAAATCATGCTTTGGTAAATTCTAACTCTGTGCTTAAGAACCAGATTGCTAAGTTAGAAGAAATTGTTGCCTGTGATGCCTCTGATTGTAGAAATGAATCTAAGTATGAAAAGTCTTTTCAAAGATTCCTAGCTAAAAGCGTGGATAGAAGCTTAATGGCTTCAATGATCTATGGCGTAAGCAGAAATGGAATGCATGGCATTGGCTATTCTAAACCAATTAGAAATGAGCCTTCTGTGTCTAAAGCTAAATCCTTGTATGAATGCTTTGTTCCCTCTGGTACCATATTGCCTGATCCTGTACCTGCTAAAGTTGCTAAAAACCCTCTTAAAAAGGGATCTTTCTCTATGACTAAATATCATGCAAACATTCCTTTAAAATATTATGTTGAGACACCCAAGGTGATCAGAACCTCTGGGGTAACTAACAAAAGAGGACCCAGAAAGTGGATACCTAAGGACAAGATTATCTATGTTGCAGATATCCTTGATAGCTCCACTGAAACACCAATCATGGTATCTGGACAGTGGATGCTCGCGTCACATGACGGGAGAAAAGCGTATGTTCCGAGAGCTGAAACTTAAGCCTGGAGGCGAAGTTGGCTTTGGAGGAAATGAAAAGGGTAAAATTATTGGTACTGGCACTATTTGTGTAGATAGTAGTCCATGCATTGATAATGTTTTATTGGTAGAAGGCTTAACACATAACTTATTGTCTATAAGTCAATTAGCTGACAAGGGTTATGATGTTATATTCAATCAAAAGTCCTGCCGGGCTGTAAGTCAAATCGATGGCTCTGTTCTGTTTAACAGCAAGAGGAAGAACAACATTTATAAGATCAGATTATCTGAGTTGGAGGCTCAGAATGTGAAGTGCCTTCTGTCTGTTAATGAAGAGCAGTGGGTATGGCATAGACGGTTAGGGCATGCCATTATGAGAAAGATTTCTCAGCTGAGCAAGCTAAACCTTGTCAGGGGCTTACCCAATCTGAAGTTCGCTTCAGACGCTCTTTGTGAAGCATGTCAGAAAGGCAAATTCACAAAAGTCCCTTTCAAGGCAAAGAATGTTGTCTCAACCTCAAGGCCGTTGGAACTTCTGCATATAGACCTTTTTGGACCAGTGAAAACTGAGTCTATAGGTGGCAAGAGATATGGGATGGTTATCGTTGATGACTATAGCCGCTGGACATGGGTAAAGTTTCTAACCCGCAAGGATGAGTCTCATGCTGTGTTCTCTACCTTCATTGCTCAAGTGCAAAACGAGAAGGCTTGTAGGATTGTGCGTGTCAGAAGTGACCATGGTGGAGAGTTTGAGAATGACAAGTTTGAGAGTCTGTTTGATTCCTATGGAATTGCACATGATTTCTCTTGTCCCAGAACTCCTCAACAAAATGGTGTTGTTGAGAGGAAGAACAGAACTCTTCAGGAGATGGCTAGAACCATGCTCCAAGAAACTGGCATGGCTAAGCACTTTTGGGCAGAGGCAGTAAATACAGCAAGTTACATTCAGAACAGAATCTCTGTGAGACCAATTCTGAATAAGACTCCTTATGAATTGTGGAAGAACATAAAACCCAACATTTCTTATTTTCATCCTTTTGGCTGTGTTTGTTATGTTCTCAATACTAAGGATAGATTGCATAAATTTGATGCTAAGTCTTCTAAGTGTCTATTACTTGGTTATTCTGATAGATCTAAAGGTTTTAGATTTTATAATACTGATGCTAAGACTATTGAAGAATCTATTCATGTTAGATTTGATGATAAGCTTGACTCTGACCAGTCAAAGCTAGTTGAAAAGTTTGCAGATTTAAGCATTAATGTTTCTGACAAAGGCAAAGCTCCAGAGGAAGTTGAGCCAGAGGAAGATGAACCAGAGGAAGAAGCTGGTCCCTCTAACTCACAAACTCTGAAGAAGAACATAATCACTGCAGCTCACCCTAAGGAATTGATTCTGGGCAACAAAGATGAACCAGTCAGAACCAGATCTGCCTTCAGACCCTCTGAAGAGACCTTGCTGAGTCTGAAAGGATTGGTGTCCTTAATTGAACCCAAGTCCATAGATGAAGCTCTTCAGGACAAGGATTGGATTCTGGCCATGGAAGAAGAATTAAATCAATTCTCCAAGAACGATGTTTGGAGCTTAGTTAAGAAGCCTGAGAATGTCCATGTTATTGGAACGAAATGGGTATTCAGAAACAAGCTAAATGAGAAAGGAGATGTAGTCAGAAACAAGCCAAGGCTAGTTGCTCAAGGCTACAGCTAGCAGGAAGGAATAGACTACACTGAAACATTTGCTCCGGTAGCAAGACTGGAGGCAATCAGACTGTTGATCTCCTTCTCAGTAAATCACAACATAGTTCTACATCAGATGGACGTAAAGAGTGCCTTCCTAAATGGTTATATCTCAGAGGAAGTCTATGTTCATCAACCCCCAGGTTTTGAAGATGAAAAGAAACCAGACCATGTGTTCAAATTGAAGAAATCACTCTACGGTCTGAAGCAAGCTCCCAGAGCATGGTATGAGAGACTTAGCTCATTCCTTCTGGAGAATGAGTTTGTAAGGGGTAAAGTAGATACAACTCTCTTTTGCAAGACTTATAAAGATGATATCTTAATTGTGCAAATTTATGTTGATGATATTATATTTGGTTCTGCTAATCAATCTCTATGCAAAGAATTTTCTGAGATGATGCAGGCTGAATTTGAGATGAGTATGATGGGAGAATTAAAGTACTTTCTGGGAATACAAGTTGATCAAACACCAGAAGGAACATATATCCATCAGAGCAAGTACACTAAAGAACTTCTGAAAAAGTTCAATATGCTGGAATCTACAGTGGCCAAGACTCCAATGCATCCTACATGCATTTTGGAGAAAGAAGATAAAAGTGGTAAAGTATGTCAGAAGCTCTATCGTGGAATGATAGGTTCACTTCTATACTTAACTGCATCTAGGCCAGACATATTATTTAGTGTTCACTTATGTGCTCGTTTCCAATCAGATCCAAGGGAAACCCACTTAACTGCTGTTAAGAGGATCCTAAGGTATCTGAAAGGCACCACTAACCTTGGCTTGATGTATAAGAAAACATCAGAGTATAAGCTTTCAGGTTATTGTGATGCTGATTATGCTGGAGATAGAACAGAGAGAAAAAGTACTTCTGGAAATTGTCAATTTCTGGGAAGCAATCTAGTCTCATGGGCAAGCAAGAGGCAATCAACCATTGCACTATCAACTGCAGAGGCAGAATATATCTCAGCAGCAATATGCAGCACTCAGATGCTCTGGATGAAACATCAGCTGGAGGATTATCAGATCCTTGAGAGCAATATCCCAATCTATTGTGATAACACTGCTGCAATCTCATTGAGTAAGAATCCTATCTTGCATTCAAGGGCAAAGCACATTGAGGTAAAGTATCACTTTATTAGAGATTATGTACAGAAGGGCGTACTTCTTCTGAAGTTTGTTGATACTGACCATCAATGGGCAGATATCTTTACAAAGCCCTTAGCAGAGGATAGATTTAATTTTATTCTGAAAAATCTAAACATGGACTTTTGTCCAGAGTGAAGATGGATCAGAACCTCTGACTATGATACTTCTTGATCAGAAGATGTCTAGTCCAGAAGGTAACTCAATCAGAGTGTGTGTGCCCACTGGTATTGACTCTGAAGCTGAGACAACAACACGTGTGTCAGAATTTCTGATGCATAATTCCTTGTGCCCGTGTGACAGTCTGTTATGATTGCGTGTAGATATGCTTATCTCCTGTGTGTGATTGTGTATTTTACTGTTACTATCTATCTTTAATTTTCAACCGTTGATCTTAAAGTGCTTTTTGAATCAACAACGGTTATTTGATAAAACCCACTATACACACACGTTCTCGTTCACTTCCGGTTTTCACTCTCGCACTCTCTGCTTTTCAAAACCGCATCTTTCTTGATTTCTCTCTCGATCTCTCTTCATCTTTCAACCTTCATCTTCTACCTCAAACCTTCAACCACTTCAAAATGGTGAGACAAACCAGAAGATCTACTGCAGATGCACCTCAGTTCCCTCACATGGTAGTTGGTCTAGCAACGGGTCAAAGGGGCTCTGAGAATCCGACACAAGAACAAGTTCAAGCTCAAGAGCAGATCGTTCCAATTGCAGAACGGGGCTGTGCCGTTCACTGTGTATTTGCTCCTGAGGAACTTCAAGTCCTGGCAGAATGGAGATTCGACCTCGACAACCTGGCTGCAAATGGGTATGATCTTCGTCCTGAAGTCCAAGCTCAAGGTTGGGGAAACTACTTCAACCGACTTCGAGGACCGGTGTATGAGAAGTTGGTCAAGGAATTCTGGAAGCACGCCGACTGCGATGATACTCAAGTGGTATCTCATATTCTTGGCAGGAAGATCATCATCACGGAGAAGTCATTCGTGAATCTGCTAGGTGCAGACACTGCTTATGGGTTTCGATTCCAATTCACTGAGTCGAAGCTGAAACCCAGCACCAAAGACAAAACCAACCAGGCCCTGTACACCACTTTCAAACCGGGCAAGACAAGTTACAAGGTGATGGACCTTCACCCCAAACTCAGGATCTGGCACAAGATCCTGCTCAACTGCATCAATCAGAGACCGAAGGGCAGTTCCCCAGATTACATCAACTTCAACCAGAAGGCGATGCTGTTTTTCATTCAAGACAAGAGGAAGATCTGCCTTCCCTACTTCCTGTTCGCCTACTTGAAGGAGTGTATCCGGAAGTCTAGGACTACTGCCTCAATCAAGTCAGCAATCAAGTATATCCCCTTTGGGAGACTGCTGTCTGATCTCTTCATTGAGAGTGGCCTCATTCAAGACCTGATCAATGCTGGTTGCACAGAGGACTTGAGCACAATGGTCAGCGATGTCTTCACTGCCAACTCTCTGAAGAAGATGGGTTTGATCCAGAAGAAGATTGCTCCTGCTCGTGAAGACACATCCTCTGAGATCAGAAGCAGACGGATGCCTCTGAATGACTACCCACTGCGGACTCAGGCAGACAATCCTGAAGCCATCCGGTGCTATGTCGAAGACCTAAGGGCTCAAGGCTTCGAAATTGATCTTGATGATTTCTTCAGCAGACTGCCGCCAGTGTAAGATCAAGATTTGGTCATGTGGTACAACTCTATGTTTTGATGATAACAAGTATTTATTTCTGGATGAACAACTATGATACTCTAATGTTTGTCTTGAGTGTTTTGACAAACAGGTTCTGATTCTGACACCAGAAGATATATTCGTCAGAAGTTCTGAAGATCAGAGGATCTGAGGATCAGAGGATCTGAAGATCAGAGGATCTGAGGATCAGAGGATCTGAAGATCAGAGGATCTGAGGATCAGAGGATCTGAAGATCAGAGGATCTGAAGATCAGAGGATCTGAGGATCAGAGGATCAGAGGATCAGAAGATCAGAGGATCAGAAGATCTGAGGATCAGAAGATATGAAGACCAGAAGCTCTGAGGGACCAGAGGCTCTGAAGGTCCAGAAGCTCTGAAGGTCCTGAAGCAGAAGTTACGAAGGTCAGAGGATCCAAGCATCCCTCTGACTCTGATCACCAAGCTTCACAAGTTCCAACACGAAGCATAACTCTGATCAGAAGTCATTGGTTAAAGGCAAATGTCTCTATCAAGAAGTACAAGAGCAGTGTACTATTCTGAAAAGCCTACCTACCAAGGTTCAGCCACAGCAGGTTCTGGAAGTTCCAGAAATGCCCTCCAACGGTCATATTCTCTCAACAGAAATATCCTTTGCACCTTGGACTATAAAAGGCTGAAGAAAAGAAGAAAGCTAAGAGAGAGAGATCAAGAGCTGCAATACAAGAAAAGATTCAAGCATCTACTTTCTTCATCTATTCTTATTTAGTTTACACTCAGCTTATTTAGAAGCAAACCTTTGTAAACACCAACCTCAAACAGTTGTTTGATTTTCCTTAAGGGACCAGGTAGGTCAGTATCCTTAAGAAGACTAAGAGACTGAATCTTAGTGGTGATTCCTTTAGGAGATCAAGGTTGATCGGATCCTAGAGAAGACTAAGAGAGTGAATCTTAGTGTGAGCTAAGTCAGTGTATTGTTAGTCACTTGTAGGTTTCAAGTGCAGTTGTAACAATTATCTGATTAGTGGATTGCCTTCATTCTAAGAAGGAAGAAATCACCTTAACGGGTGGACTGGATTAGCTTGAGGGATTTATCAAGTGAACCAGGATAAAATACTTGTGTGCTTCTCTCTTCTCTCTATCTTTATCCGCTGCACCATCTATCTTAGAGAAACCGAAAAGATTTACTTTAAATCTTAAAGGGAAAGTTTTTATATTGAAAACGCTATTCAACCCCCCCCCCTTCTAGTCGTTTTTCACACCTTCAATTGGTATCAGAGCGCAAGTTCTGATTACCACACTTAACAGTGTTCAGTAGATCCGAGCCAGTGTGAAAAACTCATGGATGCCACCACTACTACAAGCAAATATCAATACAGTGCAAGACCACCTATCTTTGATGGTCAGAGATTTGATTTCTGGAAAGACAGAATCAAAAGCTTCTTTCTTGGCTTTGATCCTGATCTTTGGGATTTTGTTGTTGATGGCTACACCCCTCCTGTCGATGAACATGGTGTAAAGATCCCAAGGAAGAAGATGAGTGAAGATCAAAAGAAGGAATTCAGAGATCATCACAGATCAAGATCTATTCTGCAAAGTGCCATTTCATATGAAGAATATGAGAAAATTACTGATCGTGATTCCGCCAAGGGCATCTTTGAATCCTTGCAGATGTCTCATGAAGGAAACAAGAAAGTGAAAGAGACAAAAGCGTTGTCTCTAATCAAGCAGTATGAATCCTTCCAAATGGAACCTGACGAATCCATTGAGGATATGTTTTCCAGATTTCAGTTGCTCGTAGCTGGAATAAGACCCCTCAGCAACAGCTACACCACTGCGGATCATGTCATGAGGATCCTTAGAGGTCTTCCTGAAAGCTGGATGCCTTTGATAACTTCCTTGGAGCTAACTAGAGATGTTGAGCAGATGAGTTTGGAAGAACTCATAAGCATACTGAAGTGTCATGAATTAAAGCGTGCTGAACATCAAGATCACAAGAAGAAGTCTATTGCCTTGAAATCCAAATCTGAAAAGGCTAAGACTCTCCAAGCTGGAACAGAAGAATCCGAAGAAGCATCAGAAGATTCTGATGAAGATGAGCTGACTCTGATATCCAGAAAGTTCAACTGCATCTGGAAGCACAGGCAGAGCAAATACAAAGGTTCATCAAAGGACAAAAGGCCAAAGAAGCACTTCAAGACGAAGAAGAGTCTGATGGTGACATTTGATGAATCAGAGTCAGAGGATGTTGACTCTGATGGTGAAGTCCAAGGACTCATAGCTATTGTCAAAGACAAAGGAGCAGAGACAAAGGAAGCTGTTGACTCTGACTCAGCATCAGAAGGAGATCCAGACTCTGACGATGAAAATGAGGTATTTGATTCTTTCTTAACCTCTGAACTTAAAGATGCTTTGTCTGAAATTATGGATAAATATAACTCTCTCTTGACTAAGCATAAAAGGTTGAAAAAGAATTTCTCTGCTGCCTCTGAAACTTCTGTTGAACATGAGAAAATTATTTCTGATTTGAAAAATGATAATCATGCTTTGATTAATTCTAACTCTGTGCTTAAGAATCAAATTGCTAAGTTAGAAGAAGTTATTGCCTGCGATGCCTCTGATAGTAAGCATGAATCTAAGTATGAAAAATCTTTTCAAAGATTCCTGGCTAAAAGCGTAGATAGAAGCTTGATGGCTTCATTGATCTATGGCGTGAGCAGAAATGGAATGCGTGGCATTGGGTATTCTAAACCAATTAGAAATGAGCCCTCTGTGCCTAAAGCTAAATCTTTGTATGAATGCTTTGTTCCCTCTGGTACCATATTGCCTGACCCTGTACCTGCTGAAGTTGCTAAAAACCCTCGTAAAAAGGGATCTTTCTCCATGTCTAAATATCATGCAAAAATTCCTGTATATTATCCTGCTGAAAGACCCAAAGTTGTCAGAACTTCTGGGCTAACTAACAAGAAAGGACCCAGAAAGTGGGTACCTAGGGATAAGATTATATATGTTGCAGATATCTTCAATAGGTCCATCGAAACTCCAACCATGGAACCTGGACAGTGGATGCAAGCAACACATGACGGGAGAAAGGCATATGTCCCAAGATCCAAAACTTGAACCTGAAGGTGAAGTTGATCTTGGAGGCATCAGTAGAGTAAGATTTGGTCAAGTCAAAGCTAGCTGAAAAAGCTTGTAGAGATGAGCATGACCGGTTCAGAAAGTAACAAAGACTCAGAACTTGACGAACCAGAAGCAACAACATCAGAAGATGCTACTACAACTTCTGACTTGCGTCATCAGAAGAAGAGTAGGCTCCTAGCTTCTCATTCTGAAGTATCTAAAGATGAAATTTTGTCCAGAACGGAGATGTCACCAGAACCACACTTCTGCTCTCATCAGAAGATATGCTAATCAGAAGCCAAGTATCCCTTGGTATTCCTTCTGAGGGGGAGTATTTCGTCTTATGCTCTTACTATTTTTTTCCCTCCACCTTCATTCTTTTTGCTTATGACAAAAAGGGGGAGAACTTATAGTATCTTGACAACTCCTATTTTATTAAGCTCAGAATCTAGATATTACTAACGTTGATATTAAGTATTAGATTCAGGGGGAGCTTAGCTCAGAATCAAGCACGAGTCTTGGATTCAGAAGGAGCAAGAAAAACTATACACATCAGGATAAGTTTTAACTCTGATACCTTATACTCTAAGTGTATTCAGTTTATTTGTTTAGAGTTGTTCATCAAAATACATGGTTTTGTCATCATCAAAAAGGGGGAGATTGTAAGATCAAGATTTGGTCATGTGGTACAACTCTATGTTTTGATGATAACAAGTATTTATTTGTGGATGAACAACTATGATACTCTAATGTTTGTCTTGAGTGTTTTGACAAACAGGTTCTGATTCTGACACCAGAAGATATATTCGTCAGAAGTTCTGAAGATCAGAGGATCTGAGGATCAGAGGATCTGAAGATCAGAGGATCTGAGGATCAGAGGATCTGAAGATCAGAGGATCTGAGGATCAGAGGATCTGAAGATCAGAGGATCTGAAGATCAGAGGATCTGAAGATCAGAGGATCTGAGGATCAGAGGATCAGAGGATCAGAAGATCAGAGGATCAGAAGATCTGAAGACCAGAAGCTCTGAGGGACCAGAGGCTCTGAAGGTCCAGAAGCTCTGAGGGACCAGAGGCTCTGAAGGTCCAGAAGCTCTGAAGGTCCAGAAGCAGAAGTTACGAAGGTCAGAGGATCCAAGCATCCCTCTGACTCTGATCACCAAGCTTCACAAGTTCCAACACGAAGCATAACTCTGATCAGAAGTCATTGGTTAAAGGCAAATGTCTCTATCAAGAAGTACAAGAGCAGTGTACTATTCTGAAAAGCCTACCTACCAAGGTTCAGCCACAGCAGGTTCTGGAAGTTCCAGAAATGCCCTCCAACGGTCATATTCTCTCAACAGAAATATCCTTTGCACCTTGGACTATAAAAGGCTGAAGAAAAGAAGAAAGCTAAGAGAGAGAGATCAAGAGCTGCAATACAAGAAAAGATTCAAGCATCTACTTTCTTCATCTATTCTTATTTAGTTTACACTCAGCTTATTTAGAAGCAAACCTTTGTAAACACCAACCTCAAACAGTTGTTTGATTTTCCTTAAGGGACCAGGTAGGTCAGTATCCTTAAGAAGACTAAGAGAGTGAATCTTAGTGGTGATTCCTTTAGGAGATCAAGGTTGATCGGATCCTAGAGAAGACTAAGAGAGTGAATCTTAGTGTGAGCTAAGTCAGTGTATTGTTAGTCACTTGTAGGTTTCAAGTGCAGTTGTAACAATTATCTGATTAGTGGATTGCCTTCATTCTAAGAAGGAAGAAATCACCTTAACGGGTGGACTGGATTAGCTTGAGGGATTTATCAAGTGAACCAGGATAAAATACTTGTGTGCTTCTCTCTTCTCTCTATCTTTATCCGCTGCACCATCTATCTTAGAGAAACCGAAAAGATTTACTTTAAATCTTAAAGGGAAAGTTTTTATATTGAAAACGCTATTCAACCCCCCCCTTCTAGTCGTTTTTCACACCTTCAGCCAGCTCCAGAGTTTCCTTCTCCTCCCAAGAAGAAAGCTCAGAGGAAGATGGTTCTGGAAGAATCCTCTGAAGAATCTGATGTCCCTCTGGTCAAGAAGACGAAGAGAAAGCCTGATGATGGTGATGATAGTGATAGTGAGGATGGTCCTCCTAAGAAGAAGCAGAAGAAGGTCAGAATCGTGGTGAAGCCTACTCGGGTGGAACCAGCTGCTGAAGTAGTCAGAAGGACTGAACCTCCTGCCAGAGTGACTAGATCATCAGCACATTCAAGTAAGCCTGCACTTGCTTCTGATGATGATTTGAATTTATTTGATGCACTTCCTATTTCTGCCTTGCTTCAACACTCCTCAAATCCCCTCACTCCTATTCCTGAATCCCAGCCAGCCGCACAAACCACCACTCCACCACATTCCCCAAGATCTTCCTTCTTTCAACCTTCCCCTACTGAAGCACCTCTCTGGAATTTGCTTCAGAACCAACCCTCTAGGTCAGAAGATCCAACCTCTCTCATTACCATTCCATACGACCCATTATCTTCTGAACCCATCATCCATGACCAACCCGAGCCAAACCAAACAGAACCACAACCCAGAACGTCTGATCACTCTGTTCCCAGAGCATCAGAACGTCCTGCTGTCAGAACCACGGATACAGACTCTTCAACAGCCTTTACACCTGTATCCTTTCCAACCAATGTTGCTGATTCTTCTCCCTCCAATAACTCTGAATCTATTAGAAAATTCATGGAGGTTAGAAAAGAAAAGGTGTCTACCTTAGAGGAATATTACCTTACTTGTCCAAGCCCTAGGAGATATCCTGGCCCTAGACCTGAACGTCTAGTTGACCCAGATGAACCTATCTTGGCCAATCCTATCCAAGAGGCAGACCCCTTAGTTCAACTAGCTCACCCTGTCCCTGACCAACAAGAGCCCATTCAACCAGACCCTGAACCCGAACAATCAGTGTCTAACCAATCCTCGGTTAGATCACCTCACCCTCTGGTTGAAACTTCAGACCCTCACCTTGGAACCTCTGAACCCAATGCTCCCATGATTCACATTGGTTCTCCACAAGGTGCCTCTGAAGCTCATAGTAGCAATTGAAGGTGTGAAAAACGACTAGAAGGGGGGGGTTGAATAGCGTTTTCAATATAAAAACTTTCCCCTTAAGATTTAAAGTAAATCTTTTCGGTTTCTCTAAGATAGATGGTGCAGCGGATAAAGATAGAGAGAAGAGAAAAGCACACAAGTATTTTATCCTGGTTCACTTGATAAATCCCTCAAGCTAATCCAGTCCACCCGTTAAGGTGATTTCTTCCTTCTTAGAATGAAGGCAATCCACTAATCAGATAATTGTTACAACTGCACTTGAAACCTACAAGTGACTAACAATACACTGACTTAGCTATCACTAAGATTCACTCTCTTAGTCTTCTCTAGGATCCGATCAACCTTGATCTCCTAAAGGAATCACCACTAAGATTCACTCTCTTAGTCTTCTTAAGGATACTGACCTACCCGGTCCCTTAAGGAAAATCAAACAACTGTTTGAGGTTGGTGTTTACAAAGGTTTGCTTCTAAATAAGCTGAGTGTAAACTAAATAAGAACAGATGAAGAAAGTAGAGGCTTGAATCTTTTCTTGTATTGCAGCTCTTGATTTCTCTCACTCTTAGTCTTTCTTCTTTTCTTCAGCCTTTTATAGTCCAAGGTGCAAAGGATATTTCTGTTGAGAGAATATGACCGTTGGAGGGCATTTCTGGAACTTCCAGAACCTGCTGTGGCTGAACCTTGGTAGGTAGGCTTTTCAGAATAGTACACTGCTCTTGTACTTCTCGATAGAGACATTTGCCTTTAACCATTGACTTCTGATCAGAGTTATGCTTCGTGTTGGAACTTGTGAAGCTTGGTGATCAGAGTCAGAGGGATGCTTGGATCCTCTGACCTTCGTAACTTCTGCTTCTGGACCTTCAGAGCTTCTGAACCTTCAGAGCCTCTGGTCCCTCAGAGCTTCTGGTCTTCAGATCTTCTGATCCTCAGATCTTCTGATCCTCTGATCTTCTGATCCTCTGATCCTCAGATCCTCTGATCTTCAGATCCTCTGATCCTCAGATCCTCTGATCTTCAGATCCTCTGATCTTCTGATCTTCTGATCTTCTGATCTTCAGAACTTCTGACGAATATATCTTCTGGTGTCAGAATCAGAACCTGTTTGTCAAAACACTCAAGACAAACATTAGAGTATCATAGTTGTTCATCCACAAATAAATACTTGTTATCATCAAAACATAGAGTTGTACCACATGACCAAATCTTGATCTTACAATCTCCCCCTTTTTGATGATGACAAAACCATGTATTTTGATGAACAACTCTAAACAAATAAACTGAATACACTCAGAGTATAAGGTATCAGAGTTAAAACTTATCCTGATGTGTATAGTTTATCTTGCTCCTTCTGAATCCAAGACTCGTGCTTGATTCTGAGCTAAGCTCCCCCTGAATCTAGTACTTAATATCAACGTTAGTAATATCTAGATTCTGAGCTAAATAATATAGGAGTTGTCAAGATACTATAAGTTCTCCCCCTTTTTGTCATAAGCAAAAAGAATGAAGGTGGAAAAAAAAGTAAGAGCAAAAGACGAAATACTCCCCCTCAGAAGTAATACCAAGGGATACTTGGCTGCTGATTAGTATATCTTCTTATGAGAGCAGAAGTGTCAAAGTCCAGAGGTTCTAGTGACATCTCCATTCTGGAAAAAAAATTCCATCTTCAGATGCTTCAGAATGAGAAGCTATGAACCTACTCTTCTTCTGATGACGCAAGTCAGAAGTTGTAGTAGCATCTTCTGATGTCGTTGCTTCTGGTTTGACAAGTTCTGAGTCTTTGTTTCTATCTGAAACGGTCATGCTCATCTCTACAAGCTTTTTCAGCTAGCTTTGACTTGACCAAATCTTACTCTACCGATGCCTCCAAGATTAACTTCACCTTCAGGTTCAAGTTTTGGATCTTGGGACATATGTCTTTCTCCCGTCATGTGTTGCTTGCATCCACTGTCCAAGTTCCATGGTTGGAGTTTCGATGGACCTATTGAAGATATCTGCAACATATATAATCTTATCCCTAGGTACCCACTTTCTGGGTCCTTTCTTGTTAGTTAGCCCAGAAGTTCTGACAACTTTGGGTCTTTCAACAGGATAATATACAGGAATTTTTGCATGATATTTAGACATGGAGAAAGATCCCTTTATAAGAAGAGGTTTAGCAGCTTCAGCAGGTACAGGGTCAGGCAATATGGTACCAGAGGGAACAAAGCATTCATACAAAGATTTAGCTTTAGGCACAGAGGGCTCATTTCTAATTGGTTTAGAATACCCAATGCCACGCATTCCATTTCTGCTCACGCCATAGATCAATGAAGCCATCAAGCTTCTATCTACGCTTTTAGCCAGGAATCTTTGAAAAGATTTTTCATACTTAGATTCATGCTTACTATCAGAGGCATCGCAGGCAATAACTTCTTCTAACTTAGCAATTTGATTCTTAAGCACAGAGTTAGAATTAACTAAAGCATGGTTATCATTTTTCAAATCAGATATGATTTTCTCATGTTCAGAAGAAGTTTCAGAGGCAGCAGAGAAATTCTTTTTCAACCTTTTATGCTTAGTCAAGAGAGAGTTATATTTATCCATAATTTCAGACAAAGCATCTTTAAGTTCAGAAGTTGAGAAAGAATCAAATACCTCATTTTCATCGTCAGAGTCTGGATCTCCTTCTGATTCTGAGTCAGAGTCAACAGCATCCTTTGACTCTGCTCCTTTGTCTTTGACAATAGCCGTGAGTCCTTGAACTTCACCATCAGAGTCAACATCCTCTGACTCTGATTCATCAAAAGTCACCTTCAGACTTTTCTTTGGTTTGAAATGCTTCTTTAACTTTTTGTCCTTTGATGAGCCTTTGTATTTGCTCTGCCTGTGCTTCCAGATGCAGTTGAATTTTCTGGATATCAGAGTCAGCTCATCTTCATCAGAATCTTCTGATGCTTCTTCAGATTCTTCTGCTTCAGCTTGGAGAGCTTTTGACTTCTCAGATTTAGCCTTCTCAGAGCGCTTCAGCTCATGGCATTTCAGTATGCTGATGAGTTCTTCTAAACTCATATGCTCAACATCTCTTGTAAGCTCTATTGAAGTCACTAAAGGCATCCAGCTTTCAGGAAGACTTCTGATGACCCTTATGACATGATCTTTTGTAGTGTAGCTTTTGTTGAGAGGTCTTATTCCAACTACGAGCAACTGAAATCTGGAAAACATATCCTCAATGGATTCGTCAGGTTCCATTTGGAAGGATTCATACTGCTTGATCAGAGACAACGCCTTTGTCTCTTTCACCTTTTTGTTTCCTTCATGTGTCATCTTTAAGGAATCAAATATGCCCTTGGCGGAATCACGATCAGTAATTTTCTCATATTCTTCATATGAAATGGCACTTTGTAGAATAGCTCTTGATCGGTGATGATCTCTGAACTCCTTCTTTTGATCTTCACTCATCTTCTCCCTTGGGATTTTTACACCATGTTCATCAACAGGAGGGGTGTAGCCATAAACAACAAAATCCCAAAGATCAGGATCAAAGCCAAGAAAGAAGCTTTTGATTCTATCTTTCCAAAAATCAAATCTCTGACCATCAAAGATAGGTGGTCTTGCACTGTATTGATATTTGCTTGTAGTAGTGGTGGAATCCATGAGTTTTTCACACTGGCCCGGATCTACTGAACACTGTTAAGTGTGGTAATCAGAACTTGCGCTCTGATACCAATTGAAGGTGTGAAAAACGACTAGAAGGGGGGGGTTGAATAGCGTTTTCAATATAAAAACTTTCCCCTTAAGATTTAAAGTAAATCTTTTCGGTTTCTCTAAGATAGATGGTGCAGCGGATAAAGATAGAGAGAAGAGAAAAGCACACAAGTATTTTATCCTGGTTCACTTGATAAATCCCTCAAGCTAATCCAGTCCACCCGTTAAGGTGATTTCTTCCTTCTTAGAATGAAGGCAATCCACTAATCAGATAATTGTTACAACTGCACTTGAAACCTACAAGTGACTAACAATACACTGACTTAGCTATCACTAAGATTCACTCTCTTAGTCTTCTCTAGGATCCGATCAACCTTGATCTCCTAAAGGAATCACCACTAAGATTCACTCTCTTAGTCTTCTTAAGGATACTGACCTACCCGGTCCCTTAAGGAAAATCAAACAACTGTTTGAGGTTGGTGTTTACAAAGGTTTGCTTCTAAATAAGCTGAGTGTAAACTAAATAAGAACAGAGGAAGAAAGTAGAGGCTTGAATCTTTTCTTGTATTGCAGCTCTTGATTTCTCTCACTCTTAGTCTTTCTTCTTTTCTTCAGCCTTTTATAGTCCAAGGTGCAAAGGATATTTCTGTTGAGAGAATATGACCGTTGGAGGGCATTTCTGGAACTTCCAGAACCTGCTGTGGCTGAACCTTGGTAGGTAGGCTTTTCAGAATAGTACACTGCTCTTGTACTTCTCGATAGAGACATTTGCCTTTAACCATTGACTTCTGATCAGAGTTATGCTTCGTGTTGGAACTTGTGAAGCTTGGTGATCAGAGTCAGAGGGATGCTTGGATCCTCTGACCTTCGTAACTTCTGCTTCTGGACCTTCAGAGCTTCTGAACCTTCAGAGCCTCTGGTCCCTCAGAGCTTCTGGTCTTCAGATCTTCTGATCCTCAGATCTTCTGATCCTCTGATCTTCTGATCCTCTGATCCTCAGATCCTCTGATCTTCAGATCCTCTGATCCTCAGATCCTCTGATCTTCTGATCTTCTGATCTTCTGATCTTCAGAACTTCTGACGAATATATCTTCTGGTGTCAGAATCAGAACCTGTTTGTCAAAACACTCAAGACAAACATTAGAGTATCATAGTTGTTCATCCACAAATAAATACTTGTTATCATCAAAACATAGAGTTGTACCACATGACCAAATCTTGATCTTACAGCAATCACCCAGCCTCTCCTGAAACCAACCTCTCCATCATTCCCTATACTCACCTCCAACCCACATCTCTCTCTGAGTGCATCAATATTTTCTATCATGAAGCCTCCTTGAGGCTCCGCAATGTGCACGGTCAGACTGATCTCAGTGAGAATGCTGAAAATGTGGCTGATGAGTGGAACAATCTGAGCACTTGGCTAGTGGCTCAAGTTCCGATTATGATGCAGCTCCTGCATGCAGAGGGCAGTCAGAGCATTGAGGCTGCAAAGCAAAGGTTTGCTAGAAGGGTGGCTCTTCATGAACTAGAACAGAGAAATAAGCTTCTTGAAGCTATTGAAGAAGCCAAGAGAAAGAAAGAACAAGCAGAAGAAGCTGCACGTCAAGCAGCAGCTCAAGCTGAACAAGCCAGACTTGAGGCAGAGCGACTTGAAGCTGAGGCTGAAGCTCTTAGATGCCAAGCACTTGCACCAGTTGTGTTTACTCCTGCTGCTTCTGCTTCCATTCCAGATCCTCAAGCTGCTCAGAATGTTCCTTCCAGTTCTACTCAGACAAGCTCATCCAGACTCGACATCATGGAACAACGTCTTGACACTCATGAATCCATGCTGATTGAGATGAAGCACATGATGATGGAACTTCTGCGACGCACTGACAAACCTTAGTTTCAGGATCTCTTCTTTTTCCTTCTTTTTCGTTACCTTTGTTTTATCTTCTTATTAAACTCTGTTTCTTTTTATTTATTTATTCTCTTTTGTCCGTTTGTGATTATATATGCATAACTATATACTTATGTCACATATGTTTGCTAAACTCGTTTTATTCATAATTGTTTTGTGTTTACATCATATTTCTTTCCATCATATAATCTAGAATGGAGGATCTCTCCTCATTCTTCTGCACTCCTGGCGCTGCTCTGACCTATCCTTCTCCAGACGCTCCAGTACATGCTGGATGTTGCTGAGCCTGATCTTTAGCTCATCCCTCTCCAGAATCTCTTCTGAAGTCTTGAGCTTCTCTTCCAAACTCTCTTTCTCTTCCAGCAGCTTGAGTTCAAGCCGGCTGAGTTCTTGCACCTCCTCCACGAAGGCAAGAAATTCCTTCAGGTCTCTCTCCAACTCTGGACGCAGGTCCTCTTCCAGCAGTGTCCGTGTCAGCTCCGCGATGGTAGTTGCATCCTCTGGATGCCTGATGTTCAGGAACAAGTCCTCTTCAAAGGCCTTCTTCCTCAGCTCTTCTAGTGCTACGTTGTATGATGCCATTTTTCACTACAAATTGTTCACGGTGTGAAGCTTACCTTTCTCTCCAACGCTTTATATAGGCTTCACTTTATCTCTGAAAGTTAATGCTCTTACAGTTTCTCGAGGTTAAGTTCTTGGTAACTGACCCTTCTATTTACTCCCTTGACCGGTGGTAAACGTACTTCTCTTGCATTAACTCCTTTATCTATTTCGCCTACCTCTGATTCTTACATCGTTTTCATTTTCTTTAAACTTAGACCTTCTCTAAGGGGGAGTACCTTGTACTTCAAGCTAAGTTTTTCACACCCCAAGCTTTTTGCTTATGACAAAAGGGGGGAGTAAACCCAGTTTTTGATGTGTAAGATGTGTTAGTGTGATTTATTTTTCTTTTGGAGATTTTAAGAGTTCCACCTTCATGACCATAGATGTGTCACTGGGCAAATACAAGGAATACATTTCACTTCTTCTGAAGTGATTCTAAGTTGACTCTGATACCCAAGACTCTGATACCTTGTCCATGACTCTGATTACTTATGCGCTCTGATTATTCGTTTTTCATCTATGTCATAAGTTTTTCACTCTGAACTCTTATATCATTTAGCTCAGAATCTAGACTTTACAAACGTTTTCATCAAGTATTAGATTCAGGGGGAGCTAAGCTCAGAATCAAGCAGTGACTTGAATTCAGTATGAGCAAGATAAACTATTCACATCAGGATAAGTATTATTCTATATTTCTAAACTCTGAGTGAATTCAGTTTAATGTTTAAGAATTGTTCATCAAAAATCTTAGTTTTGTCATCATCAAAAAGGGGGAGATTGTAAGATCAAGTTTTGATCTAGTAGTACAACTCTATGTTTTGATGATTACAAGTTAACCTTTTGATATGAACAATTGTGGTACTCTAACGTGTTTTTCTGAGTGTGCTATTTACAGGCTCTGACCTCAACTCAATCTCACACAAATCAGAAGCACTGTGTATAAAGGGTAACCCAAGCAACGCTTTCGCATTCACCATGTTCAGTATGAACAGTGGAAAAGCTTCAGAAGTTCTGAAGCAATACAAACTCTGATGTGGACTCAGTCGCTAGAAGCTCTGAAGATCCAGAAGTTCTGATAACCAAGAAACACTGAAGGTTCAGATGTTCTGATGGTGTAGAAGACTCTGAAGATCCAGAAGCTGAATAGTGGAAACTCTGAAGTCCAGAAGCAAGAAACTCTGAAGGCCATGTTCTTCCCTCTGAGTTCAGAATCAGAAGATACAATGGTTAGAGGATCTGTGCTTTCCCTCTGACTCTGATCAACCGGCTTCACAAGTTCCAATATGAAGTATTCCCCTGATCAGAAGTCTCCTAGGTTAAAAGGTCAAGTCGCTATCCAAGTACAAAAGCAAGTGTACCTTCCTGACGACCTACCTAACGTTCTCAGCCACAGCAGAAGCTGGATTTTCCAGAACTGCCCTCCAACGGTAGCATTTCCCATGCAACGCTCAACCCTAATCCTTGGAGTATATATAGAGGCTGAAGATTGAAAGAAGCAAGAAGAAAGAAACACATATACGCGCAAGACATATTCAAAATATTCTAAGCTTTCTTTCATCTGAAATTCATTGTGTTTACTATTAGCTTTTTAGAAGCAAATCTCTTGTAAACAATTCTTTGATAAACAGTTTGTTTAGTTCCTTTAGGAGATCAAGGTTGATCGGATCCTAGAGAAGACTAAGAGAGTGAATCTTAGTGTGAGCTAAGTCAGTGTAATTGTTAGTCACTTGTAGGTTTCAAGTGCAGTTGTAACTCTTACCTGATTAGTGGATTGCCTTCATTCTAAGAAGGAAGAAATCACCTTAACGGGTGGACTGGAGTAGCTTGAGTGATTTATCAAGTGAACCAGGATAAAATCCTTGTGTGCTTTTCTATCTCTTATCTTTAGCACTTAAGTTCTCGAAAGATTTGTCAAAATCTTTAAGGTGGAAGTTTTGTTCTGAAAACGTTATTCAAACCCCCCCCCCCCCCCCCTTTCTACCGTTTTTCATACCTTCAAGGCAGCTTTAATGCAATCAGTGATCAACTATTTTTTTTTGGTTGTTGTAATTTTATTGTTTGATCATTTTATTTTGAACCTCACTTGTAACAGGCTCCTGGTTTTTGGGCTTGACCCTTTTGTGAGATGAACAACACTCTGACCCAAAAAAAAAATGCATGAAATAAGTGGTTCACATATTGTAAAGTCTGCACTTATATTATTTTTTCAGAAGATGTTTTTAAAATATAATTTAATAATTTTTTTCCTTCACACAAATACATAATTTGTTCCAATATCAAAATCAAACTGACTTAAAATGAAATGCTTTCAATTATTTCCTAAACTTGAATTTCTATTGTGTCTCCTATCGACTGCCGCCAACGTCGATGAGAATGTCGGGACTAAGCCAGAAGGTCCAGCTTGAAATAGAGTTTGCATCTGAACTCCTTGGTAAGGAACCTGGACGTTTTGGTGTTGTATAAACTGTGGAAACACCTGAACTCCATTAGTCATATTCACGGCATAAGTAGGTTGCAAAAATGGAAGTCCAGTTGAAGCACGAACAACAGGATAGTGGACTTGTTGTACAATAGGCTCCATGTTATAAACCTGTACCTATCCAGATTATGTCCACGAGAAAAGAATTTAATGAGAAACTTGAGTAAACACCACTGAAGGGAAAATAAATAAATTATACAACCATTCTAATTACCTAATTCACAGATTCTTGGGTCAAAGGTATTTCCTGTGGATGTTGGGGCAACAAAGTAACTCTGTTGTTATCCACATCACCGCGACCTGCATTATTCGGTGAACTCTGAGTCTGCACAGGTTATGACCAGGAATCAGAGACTCACACATTGATGCATTTAAGTAAACTTAAAAATAAGAAGATAATGAAAAACACTCACCACTTCATTCACAGATACTTGGCTTGAATGAATCATGACTGGGACTTCTCGCTGCTTAGATTTACGCTTATTTTGTTTTGTCGACACCGTGTTCTGATTTGAACGCTTGTTCTGCAAAATTTGTAAGCACAGATCACTCTAAAAAGAAAACTTGAGCACAATGCAAAAAAATTTAAGATGAATGACAAGTATTTCATTTACAGATACTTGGGTGGATGAGGAGTCATTTCCCTTCTTCCGTTGCTGCGATTTAAGTTTACTTGCCACCGAAGCCCCCTTATTCTGCCGATCTACGCTGCCAACGTTTGTCTGTAAATCATTTCAATTTTAACAATTATATATCCAAATGCACAAGCAACATGATTATGATCAGACCAGGCAATAAATATGGTGAATATCAGAATCACCTCGTCGTCTGTGCTGTCCTCAATTCCTTCACTTGCAGATTCACCTGTTTCACTGTTATTGACTTGATCAGGATAAAGCAAAACCGGGCACGTACGAATCGTGTGTCCAATACCCCTGCAATTTGAGCAATGCCTTCTCTTGGTGACAGTTCTGGTCTTCTTGGGGGCACCTCTACCCTGTACAACAGTTGGATCACCCACATTAAAGACTGCACTCTTTGTTGCACTACCCGGTTTGCGACTCTTCTGAACATCCCTCAACAGCTTATAAATGTCTTCCATTACACTTGAAAAATCATCATCCTTTTCGCATGCTATTTCTGCGAGATAGTTGCATGCGGCAGACATAGCTCCTTTTCGCAACAATTTCATATTCTGTGAATGAATACTAGGCTCTGAAATTGAATACACATGAGCAGACTTGGCTGTTTTCAACCACCTCTTAGAAACTAGATTGCTTGGAAATTCATCAATATACTCACTTCTCATCCCAGCTATTATATGAGAACAAGGGATGCCATAAAACTCAAAATAACCACATTCACATACAAACTTTTTCTGGTTCTTATCATAAACAACAATATATTCTTTTCTGCGATTGCTAATTTTTCTCATTTTCATCATCACAATATTGGCCACCTCAGAACGCTCCACATTTAGCCCCAGGGCATCTTCAATTTGACCCTTGACTTCCCAAAACATGCTCCTTGTTAATATTTTGGCAGCTCCATACTCAATGCCACTAAGTGCAGTTGTCATAACAGGCTCACCATAAGAAGACTTAAAATCAGATTCCAACTCATTGTGCCTGTATTTCTTCATAGCCCGCTCAAAATTGAAAAGAAAATCCAACAAGGAACACTTACAATGCAGATAATTATTTATGAATGAGTTAATACCTTCACATAAGGATGTCGTCCTAATACCGGCAAAAAATTTGTCTTGCATGAAGGTGCTTGCCCAAGAAGCTCTTGTCTCATACATCGTATCAATCCATGGATTGTTGGCTATACCATATTTCTCAACCAGTTTATCCCACTTCTCTCCAAACTTGTCAGGGTTTAAGTTAGCGTACACAAATAACTTGAATTCATCTGCAAAATCAAGATTTCTAATATTTTTCAAAGCATTCTGGTGAATGTGCCATGCACATTGACGATGCGTGGTATTCGGCCACACAACTCTAATAGCTTCCTTCATTGCTAGATCTCCATCTGTAACCGCCACCTTAGGATGCCTGTTAAACATTGCTTCAGTCAAGGTTTCCAAAACCCATATGAAAGTCTCAGTTTTCTCATCATGAACAAGTGCAGCAGCAAAGATAGTTGTTTGCTTATGGTGGTTGTATCCACAAAAAATCACAAGAGGTTTGTTATACTTGTTCTTCTTGTATGTGCTATCAAAGGCAACCACATCTCCAAACACGTTATAATCCATTCTACTGGTTCCATCACACCATAGAAAGTTAAGGAGATTACCTTGTTCCGATTTGTTGTACTTGAAGAAAAATAGTGGGTCACTGTCAAGTTTTCCTTGTAAATAGGACAGCGCCGCAACTGCATCACCATCTTTGACTCTTTTCCTTTTTTGCTTGTCTAGGTGGTTGGCCAAGTCCTTGCCGGTAAAGCCTACGGACTCAGCCCCACCTTTTTGGCCCATCATCACCTCCATAATATTGCGGGTCCTCACACCAAATAGGTTCATACCTTCTGCTTGAGCTTTGTCCCCTTCACTCAATTGCCGGAATTTTGGAATCAAATGAACATGCTTATATGGTGTTAATGGGTGATTGTGTTCATCGCAAAAAAAACCACTTTCCACCTTTTACTGCTAGAAAAACAACGAAATCGAATTCTAGCAAGGCAACCCACTCTAGTTAGGTTGTTTTCTTCTGCCACTATTATGCATATGCTTCTGATGCCTTTGTCCAGCCCTATTGCACACCACCTGTCGTGAGATAATCTTTCCATCATCATCCTTGTATACATCATCTTTTCTTGGAGAGAATCCACGGATACGAGCATATTTAGAATAGAATTCACATGCTTCCTCCTCAGAAGAGAAATCCATCCCTCTAATGTCGTCTGCAGACAATTCAGTAATCCTTTTCATGACTTTAACTTCTACATCAGAGTTTTTTTGACTGTCATTTCCAGTTTCAAACATCTCATCGACATCCACAAAATTTTCCCCATCATTATCCCCTTCATTCACACCCTGCTTCAAACCGTTGGCAGGGCTAGAATTCAGACTATCATCCTCATCGATGATATAAAGCTCGTCATCAAACGGATTAAGCCAATTATCTCCTGAAGAATCATTCATTTTCCCAACTCTGAAATAAAATCAAAACCGACGATTCAAGACATTGCTACCTAATAAAACCATACTTAGGGTAAAAATAATTAAAAATCATACCAGTTCAGGTAGCCGCAACTTCGATCCCTGCTCAATAGAGTAGTGTACAAGTCGAAACTCTTGTATCAAAATCTTACAGCGACACAGACGAGCACAACCAAATTCATCAGTGAAAGCACAGTTGAAGAAGAATCACCTGTGAAACCCTCGAAATCACACAAACCAAAGGCTACCGAAGACGACAGTTCAAATAGATGAAATGAAATCAGGAAATCAATCTAGGTGACTTCAGGAACAAAACCTATCTCATAAACCCTAATCTAATCTTTCACGAACCCAGAATGTAAATTACCTCCAAGATCTTTTTAACTTAGCTTTTGTTTTCTTTTACCTTAGCTAAGGGACCAACTTATAAATAAATGAAGTTAGGGGGTAAATTCATGATTTACGAAAGGATATTGCTATTATTCCGGATTTAAAAAAATCGAAACAAATGAAATAATGTCATTGGTCCACGCAATTCCTGTACGCTACCCATAAAAAAGTTGCGGGCACCACAGAAATTGCCTTTTTTTTTTTAACTAACAAATGGGGCAGGTTAGTAACACAGTAACATACAAACAAGAATTAAACTACTAAACTAGTGGGTAGCCTACTAGTAATAATATAATATTACGAAATGAGTAATGATATATACACACCTCATTTTTAAAACACTTCATTTTCACCTCTTTTTGTTTCTATCTCTCTCCTCTTACCATCTATCACATCTCATACTTTCTCTCCCTTATTTTTTCTTTTCTTCCTATCTCTCTCATCATTCCACCTCACACACCTCTCTTGTGTGAGTAACATTATTCATTACGAAATCCAAACTTGCGTATTGAACTACAAGTAATAATTTCTTAGTGTGTCAGCCTAGCTTGCTATGAATTGTCCCATATCATCTTTAATAGGGCCTCACTTTATCACTTTATCATATTGTTTAATATTAAATTTGAAATTGAAAGGCAAAACAAAAGTTCAAGAAGTAAGGCCTATTTGATAACTGTTTCCAAAACAGTTTTTAATTTTTAAAAACTGAAAACTTGTTTGATAAGACCTGTTTTTAAAAACAGTTTTTGAAAACAGTTCTCATTTTCAGTTTTTAAAACAAAAAAACTAAAATAGGTAAAAGATGTTTTCAGTTTCAGTTTTTAGTTTTTAGATATCAGTTTTCTAAATGTTCGAAAACATGTCATTCAAACTGTTTTTTTTTTTTCTAAAAACTGTTTTTAAGAATTGTTTCTGAAAATTATTTTAAAAACTGAAAACTAAAACTGCTATCAAACAGGCCCTAAATGTTGCAGACTACTTGCGGCGAGTGAAGCTGAAGGGTGTGTTTGGTTGGAAGAGAAAGGGAGAGGAAAGAAAAGAGGAAGGAAAAAAGGAGAAAGGAAAGTGAGATGATTTTCTAAGTTGTTTGATTGGATAGAAAAGAAAGAGAAAAAAAAATTCATATTTATACATAAATATTCATAAATAAAAATAGCATGCAAATACTAGTTTTAAGAAAAAATATTGTAAATATATTATCAGCTTTATTATTATTCCTTCCCCTTTATATTATGCATTTTATAAAATATTGTTACGATATGTATTTTTGTTGAAGACTAAGAGAATTTGAGAGAGAAAGATGAGAGAAGGAGAACCACAGTTCTTAGTTTATTGATTGAATTAAAATTGTACAAAGTTGTTAACTACAAGGTGCCTTTTATAGTAGGCTTTACAACTAACAAACTCTAGTAAGTGTCAGCTCATCCATCTAACCACACACTAACCACTCAGGTTAAGGACTTGGATTATACTCCCCAGAGACAGATCCAAAAATTTAATCTTGTAAGGGCAAATATATATATATAAATTTAAAGAAAAAAATTAGCATATATTATTAGAAGTGAGAGAATTTTTACCAAAAGGAACACAAATGAGGCATTTTTTACCAAAGGGATCATCAATAACCACATACTTTTACTAATTAAGTGATGACGTTTAACAATGTGGAACACAAGTGAGGACATCTTTTACCAAATGTATCATAAAAAACCACATACTTTTACTACTCAATTTTTTTTTTCTAATGATATTTTCAAAATCAAGTGAGGGCACTTGCCCTCACAATCTAACACCTAGATCCGTCTCTGATACTCCCTCCGTTCCTGATCTTTTGTTGTTTAAGGTTATGCACATTGTTTAAGAGTGCAATCATTGATATATTTGTTGCATAAACATCCCTATTTAATGTTGAGTTAGAGTGAAGAGAGAGAATAAAAGTTAGTATTGATTAAGAAACTTGTTACAAATTTTAAAACAACTTATGATTTTGATTGGTGAAAATAAGAGGTGGTAGCTGAGAGATATAAAATTAAATGAGGGTATGCATGGAAAAATTGAGAAAAAATGCATTGAGTTTATAAAACAACAAAAATTTTGGAATTTATGCCAAAAGTTAAAACAATAAAAGATCAGGAACAGAGGGAGTACCATCTCAACACTCTCCTTTAAGCCAAGTACTTAAGAGATATAACACCAATCTTCTTTCTCAAACTCTCAAACCTTTCAGTCTTTAATGCTTTAGTGAAAGCATCTGCTAAGTGCTAACTGCACTTCAGTGTTGCAATACACCACCTTGAGCTTCTCTCTACTCACCAAGTCTCTGAAAAAATGAAATTGCACCTCAATGTGCTTCGACCTTCCATGATTAACTGGATTCTTAGACAAAATTATGGCATAATTAATATTATCTACCAACAGCTGCAGAGGAGATTGAACTTGAATCCTCATCTCCTTCTGCAATTCTTCAAGCCACATAGCTTGACGTGCTGCATAGCTCCCTGAGATATACTCAGCCTCACAGCTAGACAATGCTATCATTGACTGTTTCTCTGAACACCAGAATATTGGAACATTGTTTATAAGGAACAAGTAACCATAAGTACTTTTCCCCTCTACTAAATCTCCACAGTAGTCTGAATCTGCATAGCCAACTAGCTTCAACTCTGTATGACTTGTACCTATAGGAAATAGTATTCCATGAACAGAAGTTCCCTAAAGATACCTCAGTATCCTCTTAACTGCTAGCATGTGTGATTTCTTCAGTTCACACATAAACCTGGAGACCTCAATATCCTCTTAGCCGCTTGCATGTATGATTTATCATGGCTAAACTTGGAAAGTAACTTACCTAATGACCATTTTCTACAACTTCATGTGAGTTAATCAGCCTCACTTAATTGCATAAGTAAAACACAGCAAATAATGACAAAAATACAAATGAGAAAAGCAATCTTCAAAGCTCTTTCAATCTTCTTTATTTTTTCCTATTTTTCTTGCCTTAATTGCAATAAGATTGTTCTCCCTAACTCTCTTGTCCCTTCCATAGCCTTCTTCATCATACCATCTAAAATATGAGCAACATCTCTTCCTATATATGTGCAGCCAAATGACGATGAACAAATGAAGATGAACAAACCTAGAAAACAAAGGGAAACAAACCCAGAAAATAGAGGGAAACACAGGTATGAAGCACTGAAGAAGAGATGAACCACCATACATTGTACAGTCCACACCCATAAAACGCCCAGCCATGGTTGTCTCCCAAGTGGAGATTCAACTCCACAATCACAAATTCTTTTTGGTCTCCTCCTCTCAAACGCAGAAGACGATGAAGAATTCTCGCAGCTACCACCCATGACTTCAAACCTCTGCTTCCCTTTGATTCAAACCTTCCAATCCTTCACTTTTGCCTCAAAAATTCCTTGCTTCGTAACTCAATTGGAGAGAATGAGAAATCCCCCTTTGCTAGGTTTTATCGTGAGAGAAGGGAGGAAGAAGAAGATGATCGTTGGGGTCACGTGATATGCACATGAGGAACATTCTCTTTCTTTGTAACGCCCCAATTTCACAACTGAGGAATCACATTAGTACTCTGACAAGTCTAAGGACTATTTTGCAATCCTAAAATACAAGGGTAATTATTTTCGAAAGACTAAACACATTGTCGCTAAAGCGAATACACCTGTCACTTGTTTGATAAAGTATTTCCACTGTAGGTTTCTAAGCATACCATAACCCTCAATATTAAACTTGTACCCAATATAATAATATACATAGTCATAGGGAAATTCACAATATCATAAACAAGGTTCAAAATAAGTACGCACACTTAGACAAGTGGCAAATGCAGAATTTTAGTAATGGAGTTTTCCGATAACAAAGGAGACTCAAATACAGCCCTCAAAAGAAAATCAAATTTCTCCTTCTATCTTCACTCCGCCGCTTACTATCCCTTCTACATCTCGTGCATGACTAAGCATCATCGGAAGGATCTCCATTGCCTAATAGCGTTACGCGCCCAAACAACAAGTAGCAAACAGAAAGAGTTAACTCCATGCAATTACTTCACATAAAAGAGAAAAATATGTTATTCAATTCCAACAACATAATATGGTAAGTAAGTGAGCAATTTAACTTAGGACAGAAGCGAACACATCCAACAATATAGTGTTAAACCAGATATCAACAAAATCAAACGTTAGTGCCTAAAATGCGACTGTATGCTACTACCAAGATGGATCGATCAATAACGTCTCGCAAGACGGGACAATCACGCGGGACCACACCCCACCTCATCGCCACTTTATAACGTCTCGAAAGACGGGACAATCACGCGGGACCACACCCCATCTCATCGTCACTTTATAACGTCTCGAAAGACAAGACAATCACGTGGGACCACACCCCACCTCATCACCACTTTATAACGTCTCGAAAGACGGGACAATCACGTGAGACCACACCCCATCTCATCGCCACTTTATAACGTCTCGAAAGACGGGACAATCACGTGGGACCACACCCACCTCATTGCCACTTCCCCTATATGCCAAGTCAGTCAATGGCAATTTTCAAACCAATAAACAACTCAGAATAACCACATGCTATTCATAATTTCAACAATAACCAATGGCCAAAGCCCAGAAAACGGAGACGCATGTCTCTATTGTTTAACAATGGCCTTAGCCTCAAAAAAACATTTGGCACAAGTCTCAGAAAACATTTAACATAAACAAGTATACAACATAGCAAGCATACCAATATTTCAATCAATTGTCAATCAAATTAAACACCTTCATCTCAAACACATGCAGTGCGATAAAAGCATGCAAGACTCAAAGACACTCTATACTGAGTTACCCTTACCTTCGTGAGTAGAAATAGTGCATAGAAGTTGCGAACCTCGTGATCTTTCAGATCTCAGAAAAATTAATCGCTTTAGAAAATGCTAAGCTTCAAGAGCCTGGCTTCTGCTCCCAAAACAAAAGAATCTTCTCACACTCAATCCAAAAATTTGAGAACTTTCACCAAAAACTACTCACACAAATAGCTAATGCAATTGGTGAAATTTTGTGTGTGTATCAATTTCCTCTTTTTGTGCTCCCATGTCACTCACGTTGCTGCCATATATAGGCCTCCATCCAAAGCTTAAGAGTGAAGGAAGACTATCAGCAAGTGGCACGCCAACTTGAAGAAAGGAGGAGGTGGAATGCTATGGCACTAGGCTTGCTTTGTCATGGTTTAAAAAGCTGGTGGTGGAAGAAGCAAACAAGGCAGCAATTGCCACGTATAAATATAGCAAGCAGGAGCTGGAAATCAAGTTGTGTAATAGCTATTTTGTAATATAATATGGCAGATGTGCCATGGAAGAAAACCGACTTAGAAGTAGTATAGATCAAAGGTTTATTTAGCTTATTATATATATGTCTATGTTCTTGTAAGCAAGGAAAAACATAGGGATCATTACTTAGCTTCAAGAGTAGGGCTGCAACGTGAATAAGAAAAACAAGCAGAGATTGAGGTGAAGTAAAGAAGGTACCTATCAATTTAGGTAGTCTAGGGATTTAACTCATGGAGTTAAGAGAAAATATTAGGAAGATAAATCATTATCCTAAAAATTATTAGGGACTCTATGATATAAATTAAGATCACTTTGAGCAAGTTTAAGTGATCAAGTGTAGAAGTGTTAATAAGTTATATAAAAATATATATATTAAACTTTATTGCAAAGTCACTTACGTGACTCTTCTCCCTTTTTCTTTTTTTCTATTAGCTTTGTCACTTACGTGACTATATATAATTTTTTTCTTTTTATTTATTTACTTAAATTTAAAAAGAGAATTATAATAATAATAATACTAAGAATACACACATTCATACAAACACACAATGCACAATTAACATATCAACTTAAGCTTAGTAGCGCTTATCGCTATTAAACCGATAAATAACTAGTTAATTAATCGTATAAATTATCCGGGTCTTACACTCTTATTCGAGTGTCATGTTATTAGTTAGTGGCCCCTAAGAAGAGAAACGTTAGGAATTGGACGGAATGTAGACGAAAGTTGCTAACGGAGTACAAAGTAGAGTGCTAAAATGCAATTAAATTTTATTGAGGACCAAAATCGTGGAAAATGTAAAGTGGGGACTAAATGTGCAATTAAGTCATAGATAAAAGACAATAGATAATTAGAGGGTAGTTGTTATTCCCACCCCTTCTCATCTAGTTCTACCTTCCCTTTTTATACGCACTTGAAAGTGCGATGTTCACGCACTTAAAAGTACGATGTTAACGCACTTAAAAATGGGGGGGGGAGAGGTGGAACTAGATGAGAGGGAGAACCGTATTGTACTTTGGTTAAGAGGGAATGATGACAGTGGGAATGATAATCAATGTGCGCCCTTTGAGACTATCATATGGTCGTGGGAACAAGCATATTTTGGCTTCATCATAGCACCTTCATCATAGCACCTGACTCAATTATTTCTCCCAAGCCAGTTAGGGGTGTTCATCGGATTGGATCGATCCGATGAAACCGACGAACCGAACAAACCAAACCAATTGGATTGATTTTTTTTTGTTATTCAGTTCAAAACCGATAAAAATCAATGAAGATTGGTTCGGTTAACGGTTTGAAAAATTAAAAACCAATAAACAAATGAACCTAACCGAATATATATATGTATTTATTTAAGAAATGTTTTGAAGAAATATTTTTTATGTTGTTAGACTCTTGTGTTTTTATGTTTGTTAGATTTATTATGTTTTTGTTTTCTATTATTAATTTGTAATGGTACTAATACTAAACACTACATTAAGCATTTCTACATTGTCAAGTACTTAAGTTGTTGATTATGTATTATGAATTATGGATTATGGATTAAGTTATGGTTGAGTTATTGATTTCCTATTTTTATGCATTGTTAAGTTGTGAATTATATGCGATTGCTATATATTTAAAGTTGTGTAATTAATATTGACAAAAAAAAGTTGTAATACTGAAGAACCGAACCGATACAAACCGTTCATCATCGGTTCGATTTTGGAAACTTTTTTGCTAACAATCGATCAAAACCGAACCAATGAATTTTGATTGGATAGATTTATAGTTTCACCTAAAAACGGTCCAAACCGAACTGCAATTAAATTTTATTGAGGACCAAAATCGTGGAAAATGCAAAGTGGGGACCAAATGTGTAATTAAGCCGTAGATAAAAGACTATAGATAATTAGAGGGTATTGTTATTTCTACCCCCTCTCATCTAATTTCACCTCCTCTTTTTATACGCATTTGAAAGTGTGATTTTCACACACTTGAAAGTGTGATGTTAACACACTTAAAAGGGGGAGATGGAACCCGATGAGAGAGGGGTGAGAAAAACAATTACCTAACTAGAGCACCATATTGTACATTGGTTAAGAGGAAATGATGACAGTGAGAGCATAATCAATACGCGTCCTTTAAGACTATCATATGGCAGTGTGAACAAGCATATTTTGGCTTCATCATAGCACCTGACTCAATTATTTCTCCCAAGCCAATCCTCATGCAAATTGATCCATGACAAACAAATCTCGTGTTCCAAAAATAGTATCTTCAATTCTTTATGCAGATTGATCTATGAGATGATGAGACCATCCCCAGTCACATGCATATATGTTCTTATTTTGACAACTTGCTCAACCAGTAATTACTACTACTAATGAAAAGGCTGCACTCTTGGGAATGGCCAACACATGCCTTACCCGCATCCAAACAAAAAAAAATGAAGATTAAAATGAATTCAAATACTACACATTTTTCATTTATTTTAGCAACCAGCCGTTAGTTCACATGATATAATTCTAATAGCATTTTTAATTTAAATCAGCTTCTATTTCTTCCGATTTGATTTTGCCATTTAAAAACTAAAAATTTGTTAAATATCTTGAATAACATTTTCATTTTTCTTCGACACATTTCTCTACTTATGTATGAGATAGAAGACTCTTGATAATTGGGGCACCGTATTGTACATTGGTTAAGAGAGAATGATCGCGGTGGGAACGATAATCAATGCGCGACACCTTTGATACTATCATATATTCATAGGTCGTGGCTTGATCATCATATCACCTGAGTCAATTATTTCTCCCAAGCATGAAAAATAACATTATCCTCATGCAAATTGATCCCTTACAAACAAATCTTGTGTTCCAAAAATATTATCTTTATAGAAATTGATCTATAAGAGCATGGCCATTCACATGCATGATTTTATTTTGGGCATATTCTGTTCAACTGTGAGTCTAATGCTTTATTTGTTAGAAAAGAAAAGGTAGAGAGAAGAAAGAAGATGAGTAGAGAAAAAGATGTGAGAAATATATAGTAGATTTACAAGTTGTTTAGTATGATTAAAATTAAGAGAAGAGAAATAGAGATGAGACAATGTTACTTTTTCGGTTTAAAAACAAGAGTAAAGTACACTCACCCCCTTAAGTTTTGTTAGAATTACACTTCACCCCATTCTTATCTAAAATCTACATCCCACCCCATTTTATATAGAGGCAAATTTAGTGACGAAAAATATTTTTCATTAATAATTAGTTATTATTTAAATTGTTAATCAATAATTTCAAAAAATAAATCAATATAATCCAATAAATTTAAAAATGAAAACATCACAATCCTCCTCATTCTCTCAATCGCATTTTTCCTCCGTAAATTCACAATGCAAATTATGTAATAGCACACCTGCCCGATTTACAAACCATATCTCGAACATAGTGAAACATGCTTTTGTTTTCATATTTGGTAATAATTCAATTTTAATCAAAATAATATCTTTATACCTCTAATTTTTAAAATTGGGTTGTAGGCCAAAAAAGCAACACAAAGGGTGAAGAAAATAGAGAAATAAAATTATGAAAATATGAAGCATCGTTTTTAACAAAATCCAACAATATCTTATACCAACAGAGCGTTCGCTCACAACTTAAAGGGGTGAAATTCACAAGAAGTAGTTGAACAAGTGGTTTTAGGGATGTGAGATTCACGTTCTGGGGTTCAGGTCGCAACAAAACTTTGAGGCATGGTGGTGTCATGGGGTTTCACATTGTGGGACAGTGAAGTCGTGTTAAAGGGAGTAAAGGCTTGGTGGTGGCCGTTTGTGGTGAGAAATATGATTTGGAGATAGATGGGACGTGGACTTAACAGACAGAGTGGATGTTTTTTTTAAATTTATTAATTCAGTAAAATTATTTTCATAAATTAATGTATGATAGTGTATATGCATTAAATTTATTTAAATTTTTACTAATTAGTAATTAGTTTTTAGTAGTGACGAATTTATTTTCGTCACTAAATTTTGCCTTTATAAAAAATGGGGTGGAGTGTAGATTTTTAAAAAGAATGGGGTGGAGTGTCATTCTTGCAAATCTTGAGGGGGTGAATCTATTTTACTCTAAAAATAATTATTTCTAATATGGAACACTTTTTGAAAGCTGGAATGTGATTTTTGTCGGTCTCAGACTGCCCGTACAATGCGGTTTGGGTTTAAAAATAATTATTTTTAATATTAAACACTTTCTGGCAGTCGGAACGTGATACTGGTCTTCCACAACTGCCACTAAAATGCAAAAAATTGGAAAAAAAAAGTAAAAAAAACAAGGACAAGCATCTCTCTTCAATTTGGAGAGACTATAACAAGCTATTGGACCCACCAATGCTTCACCAAACAAGAGTGATTTCTCCATTTCCCCTATCTCTTTCTTTTCTAACTCTCTCTTGATAAACATAGTAAAGTGTCACATAATGCAAATTTACTTCAACCATGTATTCTTATTTTTCTTTTAGTCAGGTTCTACAATACCCCTTATATTTTTATTTTCGGCACCTAATTTTAATTTCAATTTAATATTAAATCAATACTTAAAATTAAATATTAATTATGACATAATTAAAATTGAACATGGTAAAATATTAATTTTTGATGTATTGAATGTGTTGATCTTCTCTTGGTTCTGTTGATGTTTATCATCACTTTATTTCATTATTTTTTTAACTGATTTCACTTAATAAATGAGATAAAATATGATTTTTTATTCTAAAAACTCCAAAAATAATATTGCTTGTAGAAGTGATTGAAATTTATTTTTAAGAACTAATAACTTCAACTGAACTTTGAGAAATTAAAATGACGGGTTCTTAACTTCAAATCAAAATCCTGATTGGAGATGTTCTCACAAACAGGACTCATGTTTCCCTTTAAGCACTATAAATAGAGGCTACTATTTCCTTCTCCACAGTGCCATATCTATTCTTACCAAATTAAGAGAAAAATGAAGACCTCACTCATAGCATTTTCCTTCATTTGTTTTACCTTCACCACTGAACTCTTGATTGGCCTAACTATTGCTGCAGCACCTGAACCAGTGCTTGACACCTCAGGCCAGAAACTGAGAACAGGTGTCAATTACTACATTTTGCCTGTCTTAAGAGGCAAAAGTGGAGGGCTAACAGTTGAAAGCACAGGCAACAAGTCATGTCCCCCTAATGTGGTGCAAGCGAAGCTTGAAGTTTGGAATGGAACCCCAGTAACCTTCACACCCTACAATGCTAAAGATGGTGTCATCCTCACCTCAACAGATCTCAACATCAAGTCCTTTCCCATTAAATCTCCCTGTGGCCCATCCTTTGTGTGGAAGCTTCAAAAAGAGTTAACTGGAGTGTGGTTTTTGGTTACTGGTGGTGTTGAAGGAAATCCAGGTGCTGATACCATTGTCAATTGGTTCAAGATTGAGAAAGCTGGAAAAGACTATGTGCTTTCTTTCTGTCCCTCAGTCTGCAAATGCAATACTCTATGCAGGGAACTTGGGATCTATATTGATGGTAAGGACAAGCATTTGGCTCTCAGTGATAAAGTTCCATCCTTTAAAGTCATGTTCAAAAGGGCTGAGGGATGGAATATGTAGGTGCAGGTCCAATGTTCCAATATTCTAAGCAATCTTAAGCTAGTCATGACTAAAAGTAGTCGAATCTAGACTATCTAGAAAAGAATTTCATTTATGTTCTGCTGCACAACACGTATTTCTCTTTTTATCAACTTATTTCTCGATCTTTTTCAGGTAAGTTTTCAGTGATCGATCAGTACCACCCCCTTTATCAACTTATTTCTCTTTTTCTTGTGCTTTATTTTCTTGTGTTGCTAAATTATGTGGTACGTAATATAAAAGAAAAGACAGTTTCCGAGAAAAACCAATGGCCCTCTAAAACACACCGGATCATATTAAATTAGTAAGGATTCATGAACCACTAATTAACTGTAACAACATCTTCTCTAAACCTCATCTTTATTCTCATATATCTATCTTTCTATCACATCACATTATATATCACATATATCATTTATCTCTTTTCTCCTTCCTATCTCATCTAAAACGTCAACACTTCAAGTGTCCACACCAAACATTATTGGGATCAAATTTTGTGGCAAACCAACATTCCAGATAAGAAGTGAAGAAGGGATTAAATTCTTTACAATTTACATAACAGTGACCCATTCACCCAAAACGAAAAAGAAGAGTGTCTCCTACTATAACGACCCTTCATTCATTCAAAAGAGCATTCAAAATGCATACCACTATGTGAGCTAATAAAGCGGATCAAAATATCCCTGTGACATTTTCACATACACATTGAAGTGGAACATCCTCATGGACATTTTCTCAAACACCTTCATAGCACCTTTAACTCACTTGTTTCTGTTATCATCGCTGCTCAGTTCTTGCAAGCAGAGCCACTACCAGAGGCTTCATGGGATCCACCACTCAGGTCTTGCGTGACGGATTTGTTTCCGTCATCCTAGCCGCTTTGGTTTGCATTCAATTTGGCTTCAAATTCGATCGAAGTTTTGTGAAGAAAGGTTTCTTTTTATAGACAAATGATACTCTGTCGGTTTCTTTTTAAATGTCGTTTTAAAATAATTTTCTTATTCTTATTTAACTGTCATTTTGATATTTTAAGGTTAACTTGTCAATTATACATTTACTTTTCCAATATTTCCACTTCACATTTTCCATAAAATTATCCTTTCTCAATAACTATGAAGAGTTTTATGACTTTATGATTGAGTGAGAGTGGTAAATGGTTTAATGATATGAGAGAGTGAAAAAAAAAACTAACAATCCACTATCTTGGTTGGAAAGCTTTATGACTTTATGATTGGAATGTGAGATGGTAGAATGAGAAAAAAATACATTAACAATCCACTATCTTGGTTATAAAGTTTTATGATAAAACAACACTTAAAAAGGAACGAACTAAGTAGTTGTTAGTAATATTAGTAAATTAGTCATCCTCAAGGTTCGAACCCTAGACCCTTCACTCTTCATCCCACCTAACTTTTATGTCTCTAGCTCTTACCACGTGAGCTATCATTCAGGACTTGTGAAGAAAGGTGCTATGGGATGGAGGGTAAAAGGTGGGGACATTGTCCAAGGACCATTACCAAAGAAATCATTTTATCAAGGACCATTACCAGATAAACCTTCTCAGCAGGTAGCTATCATTTGAACTTGTGCTTGTTGATCCATTGTCCATTGAATGATAAAATAATAAAAAAACCAATGAAATTGGATCAATGATTTCTCTTTAAAATAGATCTAATCCAATATGGAGACACCCTAATTTCAAACATGAATTTTAGGGGCTTTCTTGACACTAAAATATACATGCATGAAGGTTATTGTTGTATATCTATTTCAATAGCCATAGCTTATCTAGTGAGGGGCTGGCAGGGGTCATCGCCCCCAAGAATTCTGAAATTTTCACCGTCTATATGTATTAATCTGAGTTAAAAAAAGGAATTTGTCGTTCCAACTGAGACATTATCATTCAGATGTTTCCCGAGATCCTAATTTATGAAAAATTTCCAGTTTATCCTAGTTTTACCAGAAGTTAGTTGAAATTGGAAAAACAACAATATTTCAACTTGTTGATAGATTGATATGTCTTGTTTTGACATTCTCTGTTTCAACAACATCTACAGAGTGATCTTTTTCTGCAATAAAAGTTGTTAAGACTCGGTTTGACAACAAAATTGAAGATGATCTTCTCAAAAATTTATTAGTTGTATACAAGGGCGTAGCCAGAATTTTCACACCGGGGGGACTATTGATCAAACAAAATAATTATATGTGCATGTTTGATAATACTATAAAAAATTATTGTGGACAAAAATAATGTGGAGTTACTTTTATCGACTATAATTTTGGTTTAGCGTGATTTTTATTGTGTATCAAAACATTCACCATTATTAGAAAGAAAAAATAATATTTTTCGTCATGAACACAAGTGTATGCTTATATATAATTATACTAGTATTTTTTACCCGTGCGATGCACGGGGGTATTCATTTTATTTTTTGTGTTATTTTTTAAAAGATATTTTACCGATTAAAAGAATAAAATTTATTTTAGATATAAGAAATCATAAATTTGTATGTTTTTTTACTGAATGTTTGTTTTTATTTTTTCGGGTAGCTCTTTTTTTAATCTTTTTGTCGTTGTTTTCCTAAATGCTCAATTTATGACTTTTCAATTTTCATATCTATTGAATAGATTTTTTATATAGATTTGAAGTAATATATAGTTTTCCGATGTATTGAAAAAAAAAGTAATGGATATATGATATTTTTTTTCCAATTGAAATAATTACATTGAGAATAAAATTGAGAACGTATCGTTCCACATTTCCTATAAATACGGACATTTTGTAATAGTCAGTTCAAATCATAATTTAAATCAAAATATTCTATATATTCATTATTAAATAAGAAATAATCTATATATAGGAAATAATTAATCCTAATTAGTTTAGATTTTAAATCATAAATCATCTATGTATTTACTTTTAAAAATGTATTTAAAATTAAATTAAATGATATTTTATTTTTAAAATCACGATTAATAAATAAAAATAATTTTTTTATCTAATCTCTTGCAAAATAATAATGTATGCATGTTATTTTTTAATACCTTAAAGTGAAACAATCAAGCATTTCTTAACGTACCCATTATTATAGAGATACCTCATCCTAGTTAATTTTTTATAAATCATTTGCTGAAACAATCAAACATTTCTTAACGTACCCATTATTATAGAGATATCTCCTCCAAGTTATTTTTTTATAAATCACTAGTATTTTTTACCCGTGCGATGCACGGGAATCTCCATTTTTGTTCTTTTATGATTTTTTTAAATATGTGTTTTTTTTAAAAGATATTTTATGAATTTAAAGAATAGAAATTATTTTAGATATAAGGAACATAAATTTGTCAGTTTTTTTTGTGTTGAGTGTTTGTTTTTATTTTTTGAGTAACTATTTTTTTTATCTTATTTATCTTGGTCTTGTGACTCGTGCAGCGCACAAGGTTTTTTTATAGGAAAATGTTAGTTATTAGCAATTAGTTCCTTCATCAGGGTTTGAACCTGACCTCTTCACACTTCATATCCCTCAAGCCTTATGTCTCATAACGATTATCACTTGACCTAACCATTGGGGACATTCTTTTTTCTTTTAAGCGTGATTTTTTTCAAAATAAGGTCGAATTGCGAGCGCAATTTAATACACCAAACATAAAATTTTAAAAATTTAAAGGATAACTTAATTTTAGATATAATAAATGTTTGGAAGTTTTATTTTGGAATTAATTTATCATGTATAGCTGCCATCACCACTGCAGTTGCCTTCATCGCTGCCATCAGTAAAGGACGCGCCAGTGACTGTGGCACTGGTGGTGGCAGCAGTTAAGGTTGAAGTGTTAGCGGTGATGATGGCAGCAGAAGAGACGATGATGACGGTGAAAATGTAAACAAAAAGTTAAAACATACATGTTTTCCTAAATTTGAAGAATTAAAAATGAAAACATAAAATGTTTTAACAAACCATATATTCATTAAACTGTTTTCCAATGTTTTTCCTCAAATTTTATTGCGATTAGGTAATAGAAAACGGTATGAAATATATTAATTTGAATACAATTAAAATTACCAATTTCTATTAATTATATCCCGTGATAATATTTTTATTACCAAACAGTAAAAAAACTAAGTGCAGGTGAAAAGGTTTTTTTTGAAATAAATAGGTGAAAATGTTAGTAGAAAGTTTTTGGTTACATAGTAGAAAGTTTATTATTAAATTCATATATTAAATTTAATGTAATCTTTCAAAAATAATCAATGTAAGAATCCCAAACTTTAATTGCTAAGGATTAAAATTCAATATTAATAATAATTGACATATTTTATTAATCCAAAATAATTTAGCATGTCCTATAGAATTTCATAACTAATATTAAATAAAAACTAAATAAATTTAGTTGTAGGTCAAAGGGTTAGTAGAATGTTTATTTTTACATTTATATCAAATTTAATGTAAAATCCCAACCTTTGGTTGCTAAAGATTAATTTAAATATTAATTAATATATTGTATAAACAAAAAATAATTAATCATCTTTTTATGGAATTCTGTAACTGATATAATTTTCTTTAATATTACTATTAATTAATTTATTATATAAAAATGATATGATATCTTATGGTATTTCATACCTAATTTTAAACTTTTTTATGTATATTTCGGGATGAATGTGTTTGTACTATGGATAAAAGTGCAATCATTTTATTTATTTGTGGTTTTTACCCCTATTTTTCCAAAAGGTCACATTAATTAATTTTTTTTTCTATATAACCATTTAGAGTTTAATGGATATACACTGTTGGTGTAAAACAGTTTTACAATGACAACCAATCACAACGTACCACGTAGGAGGAATAATAACTTTCATTTTAAATTATTATTAAAACAAAGATCTATTTGATGATGTGGCGGAATTCAATTGGATGACTGTGTAAAATCTATTTACACTGACGGTGTATATTCATTTAATTCAACAATTTAATTGATTTTGAAGTCATTCTTAACTAAAAAATTTCAAGTTGTATTATTAAATATTATATTATAATTTTTCAATTAATTTGTACTTTTTTGAATTTTGAATTTTTTCTTTCAAATCACATGTTTTTTATCAATTTCATTTTTTTTAATTTAAATTATTTGCACTTTATTTTCAAATTATATTTTATATTTTATATTTTTTGTCTTTTTATTTTATTTTTAGTGGGAACTTTTTTTACATTCATATCAAATTTAATGTTTAAACTGTTAACTTTCATTTAGGATTGCATTATTTAATTTTGATTTAAATGTAAAAATTAGTTTATTGCATAAAGTTCAAGTAACTTATATGAGCTAACAAAAGGCATTCATCATTTAAATGTAAAAAATTAGTTTATTGCACAAGTGGGATTGTCAAATTGGGTATAAAACTGAAAGTTATAATTAATCCAACAATTTCATAATATACAAATTTTCTGTTTTTTTTATAATTGTTTTTCCAATGCTCTAGGGTCCCAACTATTATCAGGGGAAAGAAGGGAGGGGTATAATGGTAAAAAATCATGGGAAAGGGATAAGAGAGAGATATATAATAGTTATGAGATAGGACTATAATAGTAATATTTTTTTGGTCTAAATTGCTTCTGGTAAATGTCTCCACCATGCTCCATGAGTTACTCACCCTAGCCTTTACTGATCCAACATGGTCTTTCGGTGTCAACTTTAAAAAAAGGCTAAAAAGCATTTTTGGTCCCTGATGTTTCAAGTTTGTGCAAATTCTGCCCCTATCTATTTTTGTCGATGTTTCTACCCCTCATGTTTTCAAACAGTGCACCGTCTACCCCTGACGGAGGGGTAGACGATGCACTGTTTGAAAACATGAGGGGTAGACGATGCACTGTTTGAAAACATGAGGGGTAGAAACATCGACAAAAATAGAGTAGGGGCAGAATTTGCACAAACTTGAAACATCAGGGGCCAAAAGTGCATTTTAGCCTTAAAAAAACTAACTTAAGTAAGTAAATTTATATATAATAGATTAAATGATACAAAAATATGAAAAACAAAAACATAACCAAGTAAGAAATGAATCCTTCTCCTTATCAATAAGTTTGATGAGTTTAGCATTACAGCTTCCGGAACCATCTTTAATCAAAGTAGTTTGCAAGACCCTGCACAACTATCATCAAGATCAAGATTCTGCAAACCCTATGAAAAAACTAACTTAAATAAGTAAATTTAGATACAATAGATTAAATGGTACAGAAATACGAAACAAAAACATAACTAAGTAAAAAATGAATCCTTCTCTTTCTCAATAAGTTTGATGAGTTTAGCATTACAGCTTCTGGAACCATCTTTAATCAAAGTAGTTTGCAAGACCCTCCACAACTATTATCAAGATCAAGATCCTGCAAACCCTTGCAAGACCCTCCACAACTATTATCAAGATCAAGATCCTGCAAACCCTACCACTTCAGAACCCACTATGGACACCAATTCAGAACCAACAATTGACGAAGAAAAAGAAGGGATAGGATGCGAAACAATGCAGAGATGTGCAGATTGCAATGTAGGGATGTGTAGATTGCATGTTCAGATTGAGAAAAGCTAGGTAAATGTCACAACTAACATGTGAGGAGAAACTCCCCTAAGCATATGAATGATATGATCCGCCCAACAACTCTTCGAAATAGTTAAAGGGCTATACAACATCCAAATCTCTCAGTGATAGCTAAAGGGCTAATTCACAGGAAAGAAAGCAACTCAGCAACAACTACCCCAGTTCGAACCTTAAACCTTTAGAGCTAAGAGCAACTATCATTTGGCAGTGATGCTTAAACCTTGAATAGAAGATATCATTTATTAATGGGATGCATTACATTTGCTTTGCTAAATATATGTTATACTGAAGCCCTTTTAATTTAGGGCCTAAACTTTTTCATTTATAAAATATATATATTAGACTACTGATCAGTATGGTCATAATCCAAATTTTAACTTCTTCCTAAATATAGATTAGACTACTAATTGTATAAGCTGAACATATTGCCTTGCTAAAGTTACAGATTTATCATATATGTATATAGCCAAATATGGGACTACATATAGCTTTGCTGTTATGGAAAATATTGAAGTAAATCTTTACAAACTTTTAAAAATTAATTAAATAGAGGATATGGATTCAATTATCAAAAGACAAAGGTGGCGAAAACTGTATATGCAAAGTTCAAAGGTGACATTTTCAAAATGTACAGGTTTGGGAAGAAAATGATTCCAAAATTTATATAAGAAAAAACACATAATGGAACAACTTGTAAAACCTCAAAACAAAAGTAAGAATTTACTTACCGGGTCCGGAAGTGGGAAACGGATTGCATGCGGGTAAAGGCTGAGGCTGAGGCCTTGCAATAGCACATCCATGACTCAGCCTTCAAATTCTCCATCTCTTATAACATGTTTGAATTCCCTTTATACCCACGCTCTTCTCTAACTAATGCCTTGAGCATGTTATAGCATGTTTGAATCCCCTTTATTCCCAGGTTCTTCTCTAACCAATGCCTTTAGCATGTCTAGCTGTGAACAGTTTTCGATAAGCACCACCTGAATTTGGAAATGTGTTAGTAAAGATCTCAACCATTTGAAAAGTAAATTGTGAACATTTTTCAACTTCAATAGCTCTCAATCTTATTTTCTGAAATGGAGAAACATAACAAAGAGAAACACTTAAAGGACTAAAAAATATAAATCAATTATTTAGCAACCAACCATCCTCCCATCAACAAACAAAATCAATTTAAGGGAGTAGCTACATGGGGGAATAAAACAATCTTATCAATGCTTACACCATAAATAAAAAGAAAAAATCATTTAGATCATTGTAGAATGCACCTGGTGAAGTCATGATTTCTTTTAACTTGAAGAAGGAGAGTATAAACTAATATCAGTCCCCATCTCATCATCTAAAAGCTTTGAGTTGTGGAAAACTCCTAAACCTCAAATGAAAAAATAAACATGGCGATTACTTTTCGTTCCTCTGGTCATTGTTATCATGAAACCTTTGGATTGACAACTGTTTATTCACTTATAAGGTCTCCTTGAAATTTCAATCTAATTATCATCTTTGATCCTTCTAATCATCTAATTTAAATATATTGTGAAACAGTTAGAATCAAGTAGAGTTGGGATTTTACATCCCTCAAGTGGCTAAAAATAGATCCCTCCTTAAACAAAGGCACTTCCAGAATCTCAAATTGTAGAACATCAAAGCTTTGCAGAAAGTACAACCGGCACAATTTCCAAGCAATTGGATAACAAAATTGACAATGCATACATAAGCTTATGATTAAATAGAAAGAAAGGAAGATTACCCAAGGTTGCTCAAAGCCAGGGTAATAAAGATGGTGTAGAGGACCCTTCTGATGAAAGTAATCAGAAACATTAAATTAATTAGTACAGTTGGTGAAATCAAAAACCTCAAAGTCTTCATCGTAATCACCAAAAGATGGAATTTGCGAGCAAAACCTTATGCAAGGAAAACATAATGTAAGGGTCTGAAATGGCATGTTAATGAAGCTCCTAATAGTAACAACAAAGCACTACACACCTGTAGAGATTCGAAATCCATAAACGGAGTTAGAAAGCGAATGAAGATGCGAAATGGTGAATAATGGAAACCATAAAAGGCTTTTGAACGGAAAATCAAAAATCAATCGACATAGAGCGGATATGAAAAAACTCCAATTCTCAATAGGTAAAACAAAAAGAGGGAGGTAAATGAAAAGAAAGAAACAGAGAAGAGAAAATCAGGTAGAAAAAGTGTTACCCTCTGTAGACATTCGAAATCCGCCACCATTTTCTTCTTTTACGCCCTAGACTTTTACCGCTCTTCTCTCCTCTTCTTCTTTGTTGTCTTCATCTTCTGATTCCAAACCCTACATGGTTTCCATTTCTGATTCCAAGCCTGCAATTCGCTATTTATTCTCATTTCGGATCCAAAAACGGGTTGTTTATAGAGAAACTGACGAAATTAAATTAAAGAGAGGAGGAGAAGAACGTTCTCACCGGATGCAATGTGCGTTTTGAATGGGATAGGAAGAATAAAAGACGCCAATACCTTATGCAATTGAAAGCGCAAAGAGCATTTAGATCTATGATTTTAGATGCTCAAAGAAAGGGAATGAACGACTGAGATTGATTCTGGGGTGAAATAATTAGTATATTTACTAAAATAGCCATATACAAATTTCAAGTATAGTACAATAAAGTATTGAAGTACTAAATTGCCCTTCAAGGTGCAGAGACTCTCCCTTTATAGAGTTTATAGATTTTTCGTTAAGTATGTGAAGGGAGAAAATGCACATAATAAGTATGTTACGAGTGTGAAAATGTAATTAATAACAATGTAGAAATATGATACTTTTTCTATTTCACTTTTGCGTTGAAACACATGAATTACAAACTACCAAAATTTATATCTCATATTTATCTCTTATTTAGTAATAAACCTTTTAGTAATTTTATATCTAATAGTTTTACTTTATTTTATTCAAACAACATTCAGTTTTTAAATTTACTTTTTGGTATAATTTCTACGTACAAATTCAATTTTTTATAGTTTATTTTATCAAATTTCATTTTATCAAACATAATTTTATTCAATAGTGATTCAAACGGACTCTACATAGAAAATCAATTCATATTTTTTATAAATATATTAATAGTTTGAGTGTAAGAGATACGAACTAAAAACTATATTTGTTATCTAAAAAACTAATAGAAAAATAACACATAATAATTGGTATGAAATATTTATCATAAAGATCAATGATGTTAATATTTATATCTAGTATAGTGGTAATTCATTCTCATAATATTCTTGTTGATAAGGGTTCGACTCTCATTCATACAGTTTTGTTCATTTTTCGTACTGTGTTAACTCTTACTTTATATATTCTTTATTACAGGGGCTAGATAAAAAATTACATAGTATCGGTGTGAAAATTTAAAATATCGGGGGTGTGGAACACCGGTAAGCTACCCTGGTGGCTCCGCCCCGGGTTGTATATATCTAGAGAGAAATTGCTGAAAAAATCTTCGTTGATACAATAATAGATAAATTTAGTACTATGAAAGAATGAAGAGTTGTATTTAATTTTTTTTATTATTTAAATTTTATATAATATTCAATGAAGATTTTTTTAGTCTTATGGTTCGCCCCCCAAGAAGAAAATCCTGGATACACCTCTGTCAATAGCGCATCAAATTTATTTGTTATCTAATATTTTTGTATCATTTTTTTACTATTCATATAATAATACCGTCTTGTACAAAAAAAAATTAATAATACCATGGCATCTTATGCATATTACATGATGGGCGCATCAAAATTATTTTTCAAACACAATAATGAGTTGGGGGTGCGATGACTACTCTCTCGTCCCATAATTACAAGGTAAGATTCGATCGTTGTTCATGACAATGAAACATATTTTACGGTCAATCATTTATCAATTAGGTGCGAGTACACGCGGCAAGATGATTAATCTTACATTGGTTAAGAATCAGTGAGATAATAAAGATAATATAATAGACGTAAATCAAACTCAATGCTTTAAGATTTTGGGCTAAGACGTGATTTCAATTTTTTTAAGAAGTCTTCTTTGTTGACCAATTAGTAGTGTATGTTCTCTTGTTTTAAGCTCTCATATTTCTCCAACAAGTGGTATTAGAGTGGATGGTTGAAGCGACCATGCTATGACGATCCCTTATATCCAAAGTTTCCATGACAATGTGATGGCTAGGCGGTGTCTCTCATTGATGAATAACGGTGCCGGTGTGAGTTACAAGTAAGAGATGTCATCACCACATACTCAATGGTCATTCCTAAAGATTTTAGGTAAATATGTAAAGTTTAATTCTCTTAGTGGTTTTCGGTGTTAGCCTATTGAATCAGTTCTTCTACTTTGAGCTCCCCTTATGTCCCCGATATGTGGTATTAAAGTTAATGGTTAGTGCAACTTTGCTTTGCAGACTCCTTGCCCCAGCATGATTGCTTTCAGGCGACATGTCCTCTCAAGAGTCCTGTCAAGAGAAAGTGAGTATTGTGAAGATTAAAAAAGGACTATAATATAAGGTAAAAATATCTTTAATATCAAAAAATTGAAGAAAATGAGAAGTAAATCTTTAAGGTTCTTAAAATAAATTATAATTAATTTTTAATGTTTATGTGTACGAATTAATAACAGTTTATAGATTCCTATCATACTATGTGTTTGATGTGAGCAATATATGTTCTTAACATATCACATGTTTGTGTCCGAAGTAACCCCTTATAATTTAATAAATCCATTTGGCCTATAAAAAAAATGTAAACACATAAGGATGTTTTGGTTTACAGAAATTAATGACTGAAGTGAAAATTAGCTTTCTATGTAGTGACTGGTGCTTATAAAAAAAATGTAGTGACTGGTTTTTTTATATTATTCATTAGTTGGTTTTACAATTTTATTGAAAAGTAAGACAAAACAAACATGTTTTTTTTGAGAGTTCAAAAAATAAAACATGTGTTTTTTTTAAAGTCAAAACAAACATTTTTTTTTGAAAGACAAAACAAACATTTTTTTGAAAGACAAAACAAACATTAAAAACTCAGAAGGTTTTTTTTTTAACGAAAACTCAGAAGGTTAATCTAGATATATAGTAGATAGAATAATTGAAAATAAATTGAATTGAGCTTTTGCATCTTGACTTTATTGTATATGAGTTATATATTCCTTGGGTTCTTATATGCATTTTTTAAGCTTTAAAAGAAAGTCAAAAGAGAATTTCTGAAAATTATAAAATCCCTAGCTTTACAGTTAGTAAAAATGACAGGACAATGAAAATAGGAGAAATGTTGAAATAATGCATAAAGAAGCTATATGGATTTTGTGACAACGATTCATCTATAAATTATGCCAAATTTATCAATTTTATGTAAACGTTTATGGTTTATAGTTTTTAGTTAATTTTATTTTAAACTCAAATTTTCATTGTTTTGTTTGGACAAATTATTAAGAAATAAAGTCATGTATTATGCTTTTCAGTCTCCGAATGATAGCTCAAATGGTAAAAGCTAGGGATATATGGGTTAGATGAAGGTTCAAAGATCAATCACTTGAGGTTGTAATTTATATTTTCGATGTAAAAAAATGAATTATGATTTTCAAATTTCAAAGGATATATTTCCATAAAATAAAATAAAAAAATCAAAGGATATCCCATGGATATATATATATATATATATATATATATATATATATATAGGATGTATCTTATGAGAAAGATGATCTTACATGAGAAAATGAGAATAAATCACGACCGTTAGATCTAATCATGAATTGTCTGGATTAAAACATGAAGTCATGTGACATTGTTACTTATTGACTTATTGTTATCAGCTTAATTATCGCTAACAAAACCGTTTAAAAAGATCAAAAATGAAATTTTCTTGTCTTGCAGGGTATATAAGTTCAAAGGATAATGATGATAGGTATCACTGAAAAACACTCTGCCCTCACAACCTATCGGCTATCGCTATGAGGAAAAAACTACCAGATTCACGGTTGTCGGTCTTGCCGGATGAACTCGTGTATGAGATCCTACTGAAGCTTTCGGTGAAATCCCTTCTTCGATTCAGGTGCGTGTGTAAATCATGGAAAACTCTAATCTCCCTTCCTAAATTCGTGAAGGACCACCTTCACACCTCAATCTCTGATTTACTCATGACCCACCAGCGGTTGGCCTTAGTTTACGATTCTCAGAACGTCATTGAAACATATTACATGCATTCATTCTTTGGAAACCCACCACCCCAACTGAAAACAAAACCTTTAGTATGGAGGGCAATCAAGTTTTAATAGGTTCACTCAATGGACTGTTGTGTTTGAGTGATCATAATAAATGCTTTAGATTGTGGAACCCTGCTACCAGATTGGAATCTAATAGATCGGCGCCTCTTGAAGAGATGTCAGAACCTGATGATGTTGTTTTTGGCTATGATGAAGTGAATGACAAGTACAAGGTATTAGCATTTGTGAATGTTGGTCGTAAAATTGTGGCTAGAACTTATACCTTTGGTGAAAGTTATTGGACAACAATAATTCAGGAGCTCCCGTATTGTGTTAAATTGGGTACATGATACTCCAACTCCTAGGCAAGTGTACCTATTCGTTAAGTAGTAATAAAATATTAAACTCAAGAATTGTGGTTGTCCAAATCAATTTCACCTATTAAATAATTAAAAAGACTAGTAAAAAGGTTTTGGGGGTAAATAATTGTTGTTGAAAACGAACTTAATTGAAAGTTAAAGAATTCAGTGAAAAGCAAGTATGCAGTATTGAAAGCATTCAAAAGGGGAAGTACCTGGGGTAGGATTTCATCAATTTCACTTATGTTCTTAATAGACTAATTAACTCATGAATTATCTAACTTATTTATGGTGCTTGCCTAAGTTTCTACGTGATAATCTTTTAACTACGCAGAACTTCCAATTAAACTGCTAACACTAATCTCTTAGTTCCTAGACGAATTCAATTGGAGAATTAAAACACTTAGTTACTAGCCAACACAATTAGAAGTTACCCTTATCTCTAAGGCGTAGGCGTTCCTAATCAATTCCTCACCGGATCCCTATTTTCTACCAATTTCTCAATCGCATACAAAATAGCATAAAGATTCATAGATAAAAGATGAGAAATTCATAAATAAAAATAGGATTCATGAGTCAACAAGTAAATCAAAACATAAAGTCAAGAGAATCAAACCGAACACTCCAAGTACCTACGGAGGTTTAGCCAAGCATGACTTCCATGATCAACTAAATTATTGAAATAAAAAGAGTTCTTCAAAAAGCTAAAACTCGTGCTAGGATTAACTCTAAAAAAAACTCAAGAACGACTGCGGCTCTCAATACCCAAAAAGTTCCGTCCAATAATCATTGCAATATATCCCTTATATATATTAGCTGTCAATCACGCTGGTTTTTGCATCACGTCTTGATTTTTCCCTTTTTTTAATGTATCACGTGATCTTCTCTCTCTCTGGCTGATAATGCTTTTGTCAACACCTGCGACGTGTCGCGTTGCCATTGGACGGAGGTTAAAGGGGCGGATTCCAGTACTTCTCGCACCACCGTCTTACGGTGGCCCTCAGAAGGATGGAGCCACGTGTTGGAAAGAGAATCCGCAGTCGTCCTCTTCAGCACGTGCACTGCATCTCCGTGGACTATCACCACCGGATCAGAGCCTTTTTTCCTGATTTTCTCTTTTCCTTTTATTCCGAAAATCTAAATAAAAATAACAAAATAAATCAAAATAAAATACTAAAAAGATAATAATTCAAAATAAAACATATCCTAAAAATAAAATAACTTAAATCCTAAAAAATCTAAATAAAAACCATAAAAATATATAAAAATACTAAAAACAACATAAAAATAGTAAAATGCATGAAATAATCATGGAGTGACCTAAAATGACTAAAATATCTTAGATAATATATTAAAATACATGTAAATAAATTAGGAAAATAACCTTAAATCCCGGATCATCAGTACACGTCCTCAGACATTTGTGAGTGGTAATTTGCATTGGCTCGCTAGGAGATGTGATGGTTCTGCTAAATCTGTGATTGTTTCATTTGATGTAGAAAATGAGACTTATGTGAAGTGTTGCTACCTGCACAACTAGAGAGTGCCCACCATTTTTGGAATCTTAATGTGCATGACTCCAATAACTGTCTTTATCTGCACCAATTTTCTTACGAAACTCATTCGGTTCTATGGTTGATGAAAGAGTATGAAGTTCAAGAGTCTTGGATAAAATTAATGACGATACCTCATAAGAATTTCCATATTTATAGATCTCATACTTCTAGATGTGGCGCTCTTCATTTTAGTCTCTTGTACATTTTAGAAAATGGTGTTATTCTTCTGATAACTGCCCGTTGTAATTACCATTTAGATTTGTATGACTCAAATAAGGACACATTTGATCATTGTAGGATTACGCGAAGTCCACATCCGTGGTGTGGAGCTATTTATCATGAGAGTCTAGTTTTACCACCATGATATGTTTCATTTGGGGAGTTTTCCAAGCTTTGCTTATATGACTTCTTGTGCGTCAGAAATTTTGAGCTTATAACTTGATTATCATGGAATACAGGGTGTGGGTTGTTTTGGTGAAGCCTCATTTTTGGGATTCTTTGCTGATATCTCTTTGTTTTGTATTATTGATGGTTGGATTCACCTTATATCTGTAGTGATCTTTTTCCTATTCTAATTAGAAAGAGTGTTTGTTATTGAAGCCATCATGTGCAAAGTTGTAATTTATGTTTAATATCCTGCTTGGACAAGAGTGTTACATGAGAAAGTATGGTCTTTTACAATTTTCATTACATGGAGCCAAAGTGTTTGAATATTTTCTGCAATGTTTAGCTTGTATGTATAATAAAGAGGAAAAATTGGTTACATGTCTAGCCGACCATCTCTTGTTTTGGTGGGTGATTGGCTATTTGAATTGTTGGAGCAGAAAAGCTTCTTGTATTTCTAATATGTTTTTGTACAGAGGGGATTCTTGATCTGGTTGTGGAAAAACCATCCACAAAGCCAAGTTTATTCTTCCCTTCCTAAGTCTTGGGCATAACAGACAAAGAGAAAGGATAACAGAAATTAAAAGGTGAAAAAGAGGAGAGGGAAGGGCACTTGAGGAAGCACAACATTTTAAAATTAGATAAATTTTCCATCCACTATGTCTTTTATAGCTTTATATTAATACTCATAGCTTCTATAGCATGTCAAATTGACTCCTACAAATTAAGGACCTATGTATGTCAAAAAAACCATGCATGTACTTATTCAGAATGTTAAAGATACAAATGAATTGCCTTTTTTGTATTTAAGAGACTTAATTATCACAAAGTGTCTTCCTTGTCATACAGGTTATTTATTATCCTTGTCCTTTGAGGGTTGCTTTTCATTCAAGAGAGTGTAACTTGTTCCATTTAACAACATTCCAGAGCATACCGGAAATATAATTTCAACTGCAGCAAAAGGTTTAGTTAGAGCCACCCCTAATATAACTAGCTCCCCTGTACCTGGAACTTTTATGTGACTGTTATTTTTTTGAAAGGAACTTTTATGTGATGTTACTTCAAAAGAATTTGAGAGTTAGCAAACAATTGACAGGATTTTATCTCAAATATGACATTTAGTCTAATAAAATGAGTTTTTGTTTTTGGAAGAAAAAAAAAATACAAGAAGCAATTAATGTAGATCCAAGGTCCAAGCTAACTTAAGAAGCAATTAAACTAATATGAAATCCAAGAAAAAGCTTAACTAATCATTGCGGGTTGTCTAAATGACTCATGTGAAAGTTTGGGTTAAATAACCCATCATCCAATCACATTGGAGATAGGTGAGTTGGAATTTCTATATTTTATTTATTAATTTATTTTCAACTAATTTATCTCCAATGTGATTGGATGATGGGTTATTTAACCTAAACTTTCACATGAGTCATTTAGACAACCCCAAAGCTATCTTTCCGATGTACCAAAAAATATTAAAACATAAGTTTTAAATTTGCAATAGTTAGGTTTTCCAAGTTGTTCACCTATCCTTCGAGGGCATCTCCTTGCAGTTTGCAGCAACTTGCTTTCATAAGGGTTTAATTCGCATGTTGTTTCCAGACTAGTAAACATGTACTCATTGAGAGTCGCCGAGGGGGGACGCTATCAAGGTGAATTTTGAAGCTTTTGTGAACGGTGATCGAATTGGGGTTTGGGCTTGATAGCACGAGACGACCATGGAGACGTGGTATTTGTTGTCTCATATCATCCTTTTTATGTTTTGCCATTGTTTATTGTCGAGGTTGTTCGTTTTCGTTGGGCTCTCACTCTTGAGGCTAAATTGGGCTTTCGGGTAGTGTGCTTTGATGAAAGAGATTTTGCCTACACCATAACTATTCTTGAATCCCTTTGAAGACGCAATCGTAGTATAGTATCGTTCTTATCGTCCCCAAGGATTGTGTGTACGTACCAATCTCACTATTTAGACATTGTTTGAACCAATGTTATTAAAACTGGACCATAGTTGAAATGTGGTTGAACCACTTATTTGAACCATGGTTTTACCGGACTGATCAGGAATTATTGGTTCAAACGTAGTTGAGCCATGATTTGACTAGTATAATTAATATTATTTTCAAATAAATATATAATAGTGTAATAATATTGAATAAAAATGATCGAATTATCTGTGTATATGAGTATTCTAATTGAATAATTTTTTTTTATTAAATATCAATAAAAAAATTCTGAATTTTTTAGAATTTAGACCGGTTCAATTCGGTTCTAACCGGTTCAATAGCATCGGTTTTGATCGATTTCTCGGTTCATGGCCGGTTCGTACCAGTTCTGAATTCCTTCGGTTTTCGTCTTCAACCGAATCGGTCACTATACCGGTTCTCAGTTTAACGCGTCAAATTGGTTGGTCCAGTTCAGTTTTTATTAAGTTGGTTTGAAGTTTGATCGATTTAAATGTGATTGATGACCCGAGGTTTACTCTATCTTTGTCGGGTCTTTCTTATTTCTTTCTTTTCCTTTTTGAGTCCTTTATTGAGTTTTTAAGTCAAGTTGAGTCCCTTTTTAATTCATATTTGCATCTGCATTAGTTTAAGTGTTTTTAATTTATTTAGTTGATCTTTTTATTAGCTTTTATTAGTTGTAGCTTAAGGTTCATCCATATGGTCAGGTTGGAGCTGGAATTTTGTGAGAATTTGAGTCTTGATGGCTCTTGGGGGTTTTATTTGCTAAATTGAATGATGGATTGATGAGTTAACATGATTAATGAGATGTTTCCATGAGTTACATTGTTGTTTTGATGGTTTCTTGAGATTCTTTTCAGGTTTGATAGGTTTTTGATGGAAAATGATGATGATTGAAAGCCAAGTAATGAGCCATGATGATAGATGAAGAAGGAGTTACAAAATTGAAGAAAAATCAGATGAGCCACGCATGTGCGCCATGTATCCCACGCACATGCGTGGAGCTTCTGTTGGAAAAACCTGATGCCCACGCATGTGCGCCGCCTGATCCACGCACATGCGTGGTGGCAAAACTTGATGCTGCGATTTTTGCGTTTTGAGCGTTTTTGCCCATGTGCGTGGAGAAGGCCACGCACATGCGTGGATGACCGCTGGAAACTCTATAAATAGGGCTTTTGTTATTTCTTTTAGGTATCTTGTAACTTTTTGAACAAAACTTAGAGTTTTAGTTTCTTGGAGCTTGTGGGAGGCTTCTTGGCACTCTTAATTCAGGTTTTTGTTCTTTTGATTTGCATTATGAGTTCTCTGGCCATGTTTGGCTAGTTTACCTTTGTACCTTGGGGATTGTGGATCCTAGTTTAAGTTATGTTATGAACTTCTAAGTTTCTTATATGAATAAAGTTTCCTTTCTATGTATCTTTTCTCTGTTTCAATACTCTCTTGAATGCATGCAAGTGTTTGGCTTTCTTCTTGCACAACGACAGTTGGTAAGGATTAAGGGACTTGGGATTAGATTGATTTGTTTGTTATCACTTAGGTATAAGGGTGAGAACTTATTGTGTTGGCCTGAACATACAAGCTTCATTCTTCAATTGAATTGACTAGGTACTAAGGCATTAGGCTTAGCAACTGAAATTGAATGATTTACTTGATTAAGGTATTAACAAGTGAAGGTAAAGGCAACATCACCATAGAAATGTTCCTAAGAGTTCATATATGAATTAGATTGTGAGTAACATAACTGAATTAGGTGAGACTTGACCCGGGGTACTGTTTTCTCATAAGTTTTACAAGATTCTTGTTTATGCTTTTGTTACAATTGCTTCCATCACAACAAACTTTAATCTATATTTCTTTTTTTTTTCCATTCCAAACATTAATCTCCAATATCAAATCAACAAACAACTATCCCTGTGGTTCGATAATCTGTTGTATTACTTCGATCAATCCGTACACTTGCGGAATTGCTATCAGTGATATTTATATGAAGAAAAATAATTAAGAAAACGATAAAAAGAAGTTGACAGAGATAAACAAAGAAGAAAACATACATAGGAAATTATTTCACTTAATCACTACTTGTTCTCAACAAATATAGTCATATAAAATAGAATTAACATTTAAAATGCTAATAAGAGATATACACATATTAATTCCTTAGTTAAACAAAACTACCAATTGAGACACTAGCTTTAATCCCTTAAGTCATAGTAATCTCAAAAGGAGAATACAAAGCTTTATTCCCAATGCAAGAAGTTCATGTCCTAGTGAATTAAATCTGTGACGATCCCTCAAGATCAGTTCCTATCTAGATAATTTTATCCTAGTGGTGTGAGTATCTTGACTAGTCATTTGGTTTAGATATCCTTTCCTACCCTAAGATATTAATACCTAGGCTTGAGCTTCTCCTATTATCATTTAGAAAAGCTCAACCTAACTCAAGATAATCATTTCATAAGGTGAAAGATATAAATTGAGTTTCTCTCATCAACTAAACTCACACCAACTTTCCAATTGTCATGCCAACCATCAAAATCATCACATAGCCTAGAGATACATGAAGCACAAAGAGAAATTAACAACCCAATACATGAGTGAGTTTTCCATTTCTAAACTAAGCATAGATCACCATATAAATTTTCCAATCTATATATGAATCAATGAAAGCTCTAGAAATCTCCAATTGACCAAATGAAGCATTAAGCATAGAGAGAAACACCAAACAATGAAAACTCATCATTATAATTGCATAAGATGTATTAAACAAAAGTAAAATCAATTTACATCATCCAAAATATTAAAATAGAGTCAAACTACATTCAAGGAGAAGAGAGGAAAGATAGAACTCAAGGTAGATCGGAGTCAGGGCCTTCCGGAGGAACTCACACATTCCTCGATGGAGCCCTAGCACCAGCCTCAAAGAGCCCAGCTGCTTCCCCCAACCTTCCAAGAGCCTCTAAAAAATCAAGAGAGTTAAACCTAGAAACTAAACAACTATTTATAACACATCTGTCTTCTACAGGTACCAACACCATCGTGTCCAGCACCTACCATTATGGCACCTTTGAAAATGAGAGAGTTCAATACCTTTCAGTTCTTTATTTAGATTATAAAAAACTTAGTCACAAATTTAAAAAAAAAATTGTTTTAAAAGTAATCATGAGAAATCAAAGGCAATTGTTTCAAAGGGGGTTACCGAGGTGGTGAAGGATAGTATTTCTGCTGTTGCACCTATTCCTTTTGTCCATGATCTTGGAAAGTATCTGGGATTTCCTTTGAAAGGGGGTCGAATACATAGAAACATGTTCAATTTTCTGTTGGAGAGCATTCAGAAGAAATTGGGATCTTGGAGAGCTAACATGCTTAGCCTTGCAGGGAGGGTTTGTTTGGCAAAATCAGTGATTGCAGATATGCCAACTTACACTATGCAGGTTTTCAATATGCCCCGTGGTGTCAGTTGTAAAATTAACTAGATTATTCGTTCCTTTATTTAGTTTGGAAAAGGTGGTGGGCAGGGTTGGCATCTGGTGAGTTGGGAAAAGCTCACACAACCAAAGGAACGAGGGGGCCTTGGCATTCGTGACACGGGTTTAGCTAATACAGCGTTACTGGGCAAGGCTATTTGGTGTTTAATGCACAAACCCAACAAGCTTTGGGTGTGTGTGTTATCACATAAATACTTGTCAAATTCTTCTGTTTTGCAAGTCCAAGCAAAACCCCAAGACTCTCCAGTTTGGAAGGGGTTGTTAAATGCTCGTGATCGTCTACATACCGGTTTTTTTTTTAGACTAGGTAATGGTGAGACATCTCTATGGCACGAGGATTGGAGTGGCTTGGGGAATATTGCTCCCACTGTCCCTTACGTGGATATCCATGATGTTGAAAGAAGGCTGTGTGATCTCGTGGTCAACAATGCTTGGAATTTGCAGGTACTGTACACCAGACTTCCCGTGGAAATGCTAGACCGGCTGTAGAAAATTAAGCCATCAATTGTTCCAAACCGTCAGGATGTGTGGACTTGGGAGACAAATAGTATGGGGATTTATACTGTGCGGGATGCTTATAGGTGGCTTCAGGACCAGTAAAATTGTTTACCAGCGGTTGATGATTGGAGCTGGATCTGGAAACTAAAAGTTCCAGAGAAAATTCGAACTTTTGTGTGGTTGACACTGCAGAACTCAATTCAAGTCAATTCCCATCGTTTTAGGTGCAAGATGGCGGCGTCCCCTTCTTGCCCGCGTTGTTTAGCGCCTGAAGAAGATGTTTTACACTGCCTCAGAAAACTGTCCTCACTCGCAAGAACTTTGGCTCAAGTTTGGAGCATTCGCGTGGCCAAACTTCATTGTTGGAGACCACTCTTCCTGGATTCGCAACCAAGCTAGAAGCAGCAATGGAATAAAATTTATTGTGGTACTTTGGGGTGTGTGGAAGTGGAGAAACAACATGATTTTTGAGGATTCTCCTTGGTCGTTGGAAGAGGCGTGGCGACGGGTGTGTCATGAGCATGATGAAATTGTTGCTGTGTTGGGTGAGGACATGGGTTCCATGGACTGCTGGTTAGGTAGCCGGTGGCAGCCTCCGTTGGCGGGGTCGATAAAATTGAATGTTGATGGGAGCTATCGGGCTGTTGATGAGTGCAGCGGAGCGGGTGGTTTAGCGCGAGATTCTCAGGGCAACTGGTTGTTTGGTTTTTTGGCTCATCGCTGTGGAGGAAATGCCTTGATGGCGGAGGCGCAAGCGCTGTTGCTGGGCCTGGAGCTGGTTTGGGCTCGAGGATACAGGGACGTTGTGGTCGAGGTGGATTGTGCTGAACTGATACAAATCTTAGATGATGAAAACAACAGGAGTTTCCTCCCTATCCTGAGTGATATCGGGCACATGAAAGACAGAGGTTTGCGTATTTCATTGGAGCGGGTTAGAAGGGAGTGTAATGCCCCGGTGGACTACCTGGCTAAATTGGGTGCGCGCTCACCGGGTGTTGATTATAGCTTCTTGGATAAGCCTCCGTGGGAAGTTGAGACTCTTGTCATGAGAGATTCTTTGCTTGCTCGTTAATTGTTATTTTCTTGTTTGTTTTGAGATGTAACAAAAAATCATGAGAAATCAAAGTAAAAGATATGGAACCCCTCCATTATGAGGGGATATCAAAGAAACTCCCTAAAAACGTACTATTGGTTTTTGAAAATCTTGGTATCTCCAAAGGCAAAAACACATTATCGAGTTTTTAAAAATTCAGTATTTAAAAAAAATACATACACCACAAAATTTGAAATTCCAGTAAATGAAAACTCGGTAAATAATAAACTTGAGGGCATGATGAAAATTTACTACATTAAAAATGGTGACATTACTTGGGTGCCAAAAATGATAATTAACTCAATGTAAAATTGATTTTTTTAGCCCAAAGAGATGATTCAGTCTTTGTTGAGTGTGACAAATATATCAAGGTATTTAAAAATTAAAAGTTCAATTAGGATGGATATTCTTGATGTTCTAGAGGCAATTTGAGACGATTATTTCTGCGGTTGATAAAGTCTCACAATGGTGGTAATAGCATTAAACCGCCACAAAACAATTATATATATAAAATTATGAGTTTAATAAATATGCACTGACAGTGTAAAATAGTTTTACACAGTCATCCAATCAAAACACGCCACATAGGAGAGATAATTACATTTGACTTTAATTTTAATTAAAAGAATAAGATATTTTCTGATTTGGCGGAATTCAATTGGATGTCTGTGTAAAACTATTTTACACTGTCAGTGCATATCCATTAAACTCTAAAATTATCTGCATAAAAATGAGAAAATTATATCTTTTGAAAATAAAAACACAATTTCCATACATAAAAAACACAATTTTCACTTATGATCCCTGAATCCCAAAAAAAAAAACATTTATCTACCCAATTCTCTTTCGGTTGAAAGGTTCCTCCGGAATATGAATCTCTTATTCAGACTGATATATTGACCTCCTTGGCACCTTGAGCTTTTTTAATAGGCTTAAATAAGCTTTTGGTCCTTAAAATTGTAAAGGGAATCAAATTGAATCCCTGAAAAATTTCCGCATCAAATTGGATCTCTAGAATATATTTTTTAATCAAATTAAGTCATTTTTCTCAATTTTGACCGGTCAACGGTCTAGTGGCAAGCCTAGTCAGCTGAGGATGACCATGTGGATTTTTTCACATCAATTTTAGTCCCTTGAAAAATATTTTAATCAATTTTAGTCCTTGTTCTTCCACTTTGAAAAATATTTTTTGTTGCCTCTGATTTTCTAGGTTTTGGAAGAACAAGATGAATATGATGAACATATAATTTTTTTAGGATTTTGAATTTTTGAATTTAAGGATTTGAGTTATGGAGGATGGAGAAGAAGGTGGAAGAGGAAAAGACGAAAGTGGAAAACAGGGACTAAAATTGATTAAAATATTTTTCAAATGACTAAAATTGATGTGAAAAAATATACGTGACCATCCTCAGCTGACTAGGCTTGTCACTAGACCGTTGACCGGTCAAAATTGAGCAAAAAGACTTTATTAGATTAAAAAAACAAATTTAGGAACCCAATTTAATATGAAAATTTTACAGGGTCAGGTTTAATTTCCTTTACGATTTCAAGGATAAATATTAAGTTCATCCCACTATACAAATTCCTTTATGGAGGTCTTTTTTAATAAAAGCATGTTTTAGAAAAAAGACCTCCATAAATATTGAGTTCATACCACCCTATGTACGATCGATATTTTCCGCGGGAAATTCCTTCATACCACATAGGGGTGAACATGGGCCGGGTAAATCCAATGAACCCGCCCAACCCAATCTGATCCAATAGAAAAAATGCGGGTTGGATCGGGCAATCGGATTAGTCGGATGAATTTTACTACAATCCAACCAAGTTCGGATCGGATTTCGGATTCAGTTCAAATCCATCAAACCCAACCCAGAATCCATACATATAATAATAATTTTTATAATTTTACTCATACATGGAGGGCTAGTGTCGAAGTGATGACTTTTTGAAACTTTGAGACTTAAGTATTTGCAGTTATCACTACTAGAAAAACTAGTTTTCACATCGGGTATTTTTGAGTTTTAACATCGGTTTTTATCCGATGTAAACAATGTTGATGTGGTATCTCCTAACCTTTTCACATCGGGTTTATAACCGATGTGAAAGGTATACCGATGTGAAAGGTATACCTTTCACATCGGTTCATTCAGCCAACTGATGTGAAATGTACACTTTTCACATCGGTTCTGTCAGCCAACCGATGCGGTTCTGTCAGCCAACCGATGTGAAATGTATACTTTTCACATCGGTTAGACAAAAAACCGATGTGAAATGTGTATACTTTTCACATCGGTTAGACAAAAAACCGATGTTCGGTTAGACTGAAAACCGATGTGAAAAGTGAAAAGTATACTTTTCACATCGGTTAGACTGAAAACCGATGTGAATGCTCAACAATTTTTTTTTTCCCACACGAATTTGACCTGAATATACATATTTTTTTAATGAAAATTTATTAACATAAAAAGAGATCTTGAGAACACACTATCTCAAGTGAGTTAAACATCCAAGGTCCCAGCAAAAAAGAAAACATAATAACCTAAAAGAACTAGAACAATTCAGCAATTCTAGTTCTTTAAATGTACTTAAACAGCAACTGCTCATGAAATTAGGACAAAATAGTTAAACAGCAACAATTCAGCAAAACAGCAACAGTTCAGCAAATTAATGCCCCAAGCAGGAAAGCCACCAGCACCATAAGCATAAATTAGGAGAGCAGCGGAGGTGAGCAACTTTGAACCCTATAAACAGATGCAATAAATACAGAGATCAACAATCTAGTGACACAAGAGCCAACTAATATCTGGAAAATGAGAAGAAAAGGTTAGCACAAGAGCCAACTAATATCTGGAAAACTAACACAGTGACACAATATCAGGAATGTTACAGGCTAAGACAATCTAGTGACACAATAATGAAAAATTAATCACTGAATCTAACCACTATCATTTTCTTCACTGTAATTAAAGGTTCTGTCATATAGGACAGTAAGGAACTACCTATCTATAAGTTGTTTGAATGAGGGTATATAAATCCCTGTACAAGTTGAGCTCTTTAACAGAAATAGAATTAGTTAAAGCCTGAGTACAGAAACTAACCCACTAAGAGTCTATTCACATCATAAATTATCAGCTTGTAATGACTAAGTATATTGCATACTATAACAGAATACAATATATCATGGAAAAGAATTCCCAGAAACCAACTACCCTTGAGCTCTGATCACACACCTCTCTTACATTGAAAATATTTACTCCATCCAACCAGAAAAATATCACACTTCAATGTTCAAGACATGCTCAAAGACAACCTAAAATAGTTTTAAAGTGAATATTAGATAGGTAAGCTTCTGCAAAGTACCTTTCAACTCAGCTGCTACTGTTTTTTCAACTCAAGCTAAGTACCTTTCCACAACAGGTGCCAAGCTTCTGCAAAGTATCAAAAGAAAGGTAAGATAAAAACAAAAGCAAAGGGAGTCGCTATAAGAAGGCATCACAAAGCCAAAAGAAAAAGACTATCTAAACTAGAAAACAAATGACACAACACTGCCAGCAAAAGAAAGGTAAGATAAAAACAAAAGCAAAGAAACAAGACTATCAATACTATGATGGCTTTAACTTATTCTCAATTTAAAGCCAAAAGAAAAAGACTATCAATACTCTTGAGCTCTCACAAACAGCAACAATAATTGGAGACAACAGAATTTTCAGCAGAAAAAGACTATCAATACCCTTTGTTCTTTATGTTCCTTTAGTCTTTACTAGGATTGTGACCCGTGCTATGCATCACCTAAGAGTTACAGACAGTACAGGTTTGCAGCAACCAGAACAGTAAAATGTTCCATCCTCAATTGTTACTGCCTTGTGGCAACTGCATGCAGAGTACCACCACTTCTCCCCTTTAGCAAGGCTAGTAACTCGTGCTACAACCGTAAACACACCATCCTACATGAAAGAATGCACTCGTAATAAACTGTGAATAGTGATATGAATTGATAATAAACTTTCAATTTAATTGGAAAGAATCAACTACAAACTAAGAGTGATTAAGTTAAAACAACCTCCTCAGTCTCATTGAGCTCTTTCAGATCCTTCCTAGGATAAAGAGTTAAAAACTCCTCCTTCTGATATGTGAAAATCATCATCATCTTCTGATTCAGCCAATGGCATGTCCGCCTCGATGCCATGAAGAGCCAACCTTGCTGTATCATAATCATTCAAATCATACAAGTTCAATTCACACCTATTTTACAGGGACTAAAAACATATTTGACCCAAAAGAAACAAATTGTTCAGTAGCAGTTTTAGTCTTAAGCTGAGACCCTTGCTATTCCATGATGTGTGAAATAATTAAATGGTTTGAAAAAACCACTTACAGGATCAGCAATGGCATGCTTGTCCAATACCGTAGTAATTAATAAACATCAGAATCCCATCATAGAAAACATGCTTCCCATTCAAGTTCTTCACTCGTAATTAACTTAGAGTTTCCTTCAGGGTCCCTAACCACCACTTTTCCATTGACGAACTTCTTTTTCCACCAATCACAAAATTGCTCATTCACTGGCCAATATAGCTGCATCAAAAACAGAATGACAGAACAAATAAGAGGAAGGTTAAAACAGCTATAAACAACTAAAATCATTGTCTATATAACTTTCTTACGACCTTTGGCTCAACCTTCAATCGGAAAGTGACGAACTTGTCAGACTTGGGAACCACAAAGACAACCATGATCAACTACAAAAAAGGAAAACTTTGTGAGTCAGACATAACTTCATTGGTATCTATTGGGCATGGATTCTGCCTCAGATGCTTAATTAATTTTTCCAAAATAATTCCTAACTTTTTCATTGAAGAGGGACAGTTCCTGTTAGAAATATCGGTCTAGCTTGTAATTTAACACATTACTTCTCATAATCCTTAGAATGAGTGCCCCAATATCTAGCATAGAGCACATTGACCATCCACATCCAGTGAAAAGCATGGAGTGAAATAAGAGTATGTGTTACAATCCCACTAAGAAAGTCAGACAAAAACTTCAAGAAAGATGCTCCCCACCACAGTTCAAAATGAATTGCACAGATATGTGATCAGAAGAAATATGACTCCCACAAAGATTTTTCATACACGCAGAAGGAAATAGTTTGTTGGAGAAATGTGCTCCAACTCAATTATCAAAATAGTTTTTCATACGCTTATTTTTTTTTCTTTATTCACAAAGGACTAACATGCTAAGGCTCATCACTGATTTATAGTGTTCTCCATAATCTTCCCTTCTTTCTAAGTTATCCCTGTCCATATCTGGTGACGTCAAAGCATTATACATATTCATGTTTTCTAGACAAGAAAATAAATAATAGGGAAATGTAAAATTGTATGTACTGGGGACCAAGCTTGGTTAAGCTGAATCAGTTTTAACTCCATCTAGATGCATTACATCAAAGGAGAACATGTGCTTGATCCAACCATCCAAGTGAAATGTACAAAATAATGACATGAACCAATTGCAGAACTGTCATTGGAAATTGGGGAATCTTTTCTTTCTACCTAAAGAAGAATTACTGCCAAGTGTTGGGGAGAGTAATAATGGCTAATAAAATAGACTTTATTAATAGTAGACAACAGGAGGCCTAAGCTGAATTGAGATTTTAAGACTTTGAGGCATAACAATAGAGCTGAAGAGATACTGAAATTTTCTTACAAAGCTGTATGAACAGAATGAATGAGATACAACCACATCAATAACACATACACCACCTCTTGCAATGATGTAGCCATTTGAGATAAAAAAAAAAAGTCACATTCTCCCACTGTCAATTCAAGCTTAGCTGAGTTTTTAAGATACAGTCCATTCATTGGAATTAACTTAGATTCATCAGGAACCACCCTCGCCCTCACATTGAAAAGAATCTTAAATTCATGGAAAGATGCATGGTACACACCAGTATTTGGGACAAGAGAGAAGAATATAAAATTATACACCTTACCCTCAGGGTAAACCTGGAATAAAATTGAAGCCCTGCTTAAGAACAATAGTAAATAAGGGAAACCACTGCTCAGAAGAAAATAAAATTGAAGCCCGGGATTAGCTATGATACTTAACCTCTAAGTAAAAAACATACATGCAAAAGATCTAAACTTACCCATAATTCCATTCAGAACAAGTGTATAGACCAATCCGGAGATGCACATATGGCCCTGCTACTGCTATTACCTCCCCAAATTTAACCAAGCCTCACTTGCCTTCAAAATTATACTGCCAAGCCAAAGTATATTATATAATAGAAACCCAATGCATTGTAATTTAAAACAACCAAAAGAGAGTCAAAAATCTAATGGACAACGAATCTGTAGAAATAAAGTGGGACTTCTATAACTGAATCGAACTCAACTCCACTTAAGCAATAATTATTCCTACAATATATGCATATAAAAAAAACATGCATATCAGAACTTACTTTCAATTTATTCATTTATACCAGTGAGGGGTAGCTTAACAGCTGAAAGAGAGTTAACTGAAATTAGGGGCAACAGGACGAGCACAGAACTTCTGTATGAGCTACTTAATTGATTCAAACGCCCATAGGGGCAGGCATACGAAAATAAACTCGGTAGATGGGTGAATTTATAGGAGAAAGTTGTTGCTTACAGGTCAGGGGGAGCCTTCAAAATAATTGGAATCCATCTGTAATCCATATGAAATTTTTCCTTTTCAGCTAAGGTCCAACATTAAACTCTCTCAATCAACCAAAACCTAAACGACGCTAATAATCCCAATCCACATCAAATCAAGTTTCAACAACAAGCACTCAACCAATCAAGCTTTCAAAGGATTTGTAACCAGTTAGATTCATTCATATATTCATAGATTGAAGAAAAAACCAACAGTATGTTATGAACACTGCAAACTTCAAAACCCATATCAAACAATATGCTCCAATCCATGAAACAAAGAACAAGAAAGCAACGCACCTTAACGCAAGGAATCAAAGTGGACCACAGAGCTGCACGAGCGACGACGAGCGACTGCGGAACAACGGCGAGACTGAGAGAGAATGAGAGTGAGGTGAACGGTGAGCTAGCGACGGCGAACAACGGCGAAACAGGACCTGCACAACGCACGAGCGACGGCAAGCGACGGCGAGCGACGGCGAAAGAGGAGCAAGAGCGTAGGCGACTTAGGTTTTCAAAGGTGAAAGAGGAAGAAAGCACTTTGAACGAATACTGATCTTTGTATCCTGTGTAAAAATTAAAAAAAAAAAAGTGATCTTTCACAACGGTTATAACAAAACCGATGTCAAAACTCAAAAAACTGAGACTTTTCACATCGGTTATAATATAACCGATGTGAAAACTTAAGAAAAGATGGGCTTTTTACATCGCTTATATTATAACCGATGTAAAAAGTACTTCATTAAAATTTCAAAAATGCCACCGCATTTAGCTTTCACATCGCTTATTCTAACAACCGTTGTAAAAAGTGTTTCCTAATTACTTTTCACATCAGACATATTCCTAACTGATGTGAAAACTATCATAAAACTTCACAATAATTTCAATATTGCCACCGCGTCATCTTTTACATCAGGTAATTGATTAACCGATGTGAAAACCCTGATGTGAAAAGTCTTTTTGATGTGAAAATCCATCAAACCCAACCCAGAATCCATACATATAATAATAATTTTTATAATTTTACTCATACATGGAGGGCTAGTGTCGAAGTGATGACTTTTTGAAACTTTGAGACTTAAGTATTTGCAGTTATTTGTCATATTTGAACTTAGAGTATTTGTTCGTAGTTATTTGTTACATGTTTATATATAGTTATTTGGCATGTTGGAGACATCTAAGTTCTAAGTGTCATGGCATGACATTTAGTGTTGTTTTTGACTTTTTAGATACTATTTATATTAGATTGTTTCATGTCATTTAGTAATTAAGTTTTATGTTTTCATGATATTTGGCTATATGTCATTTATGTGGTATTATTTCTATAACTTTTTGTGTCTTTTTCATGCTATTTAGTATAATAACATATTTAGTATTTTTTATAACTTTTTCTGAATTTATAATAATTTTTCAAAGATTTTTTAATATTTCAGATATATTATTATTTTAATATATGGACCCAATAAATTCATCCAACCCAATCCAAACTTCGTCGGGTTGATTCGGATCGGGTCCGAAGAAGAAATTTGTGAAATCCAACCCAACCCAACCCATACAATTTTGATCGGTTCGAATTTTATTTTGACCAAAATCCATCCAACCCAACTCACGTGCACCCCTAATACCACTATACAAATCATTCCGACCAAGTTGAGTTCAATGATTTACACGTGCGCCATTAAATATAATATCAAGGCCAACTAGTGCAAGCAACAAATTAAAGTGGCTCCTTAGGTAACCAGTATCAAATTTCCCCACATATGGACATGTGGCATGAATTTTTATATATAAGACACAAAACAAAACATTCTCACATGTGTAAAGTATTTGAAAAATAATACCTTCATATTTCAATTCCATCATAAACTGACATACTTTGAGAAAAATAAGAATAAAATTAGCGAAAGAAATCAGAATATGCTAAGTGATACTATAATAGAAAAATATGAGACAAACAGGAAGAAATATTTGATAAAATTGAGATGAAAAAGTAAGTGTGTTTGAATTTCAATTCACCCATGTTACAAAACAGTTTCAACTGACAACCACAAACTCCAAGAGAGAAAACCCGATCTATTGTGATTAGAGATGAATCCGAAAATTTGATAGTGTGCGGAAAAAATATATATATATAAAATTAAATCGTAATAAAAAAATTAACGTATACTATTAGAAGTCAGAGATTTTTATTCACCAAATGGGACACAAGTAAGATCACTTTTTACCAAAGAAACCATCATAAACCACATACTTTTATTTCTCAAGTGAGGACATTTAGGAATGTGGAACACAAGTGGAGACATTTAAAAATGTGAAACACAAGTGAGGACATTTTTTATTAAAGGGACCGTAAAAAACCACATAGTTTTACTACTAAATTTTTTTGGCTAAAAAGCACTTTTGGCCCCTGATGTTTCAACTTTGTGCAAATTCTGCCCCTTCTCTATTTTTGTCGATGTTTCTACCCCTCATGTTTTCAAACAGTGCATTGTCTACCCCTCATGTTTTCAAACAGTGCACCGTCTAGGGGTAGACGGTGCACTGTTTGAAAACATGAGGGGTAGAAACATCAACAAAAATAGATAGGGGCAGAACTTGCACAAACTTGAAACATCAGGGGCCAAAAATGCTTTTTAGCCAATTTTTTTTTAATAATTTTTTTTTTAAAATCAAGTAAGGATACTTGCCTTCATAGTGTTATACTTACACCCCTCACTTGTGGATTACTAACACAGCGTTCACTTAGGTGCAAATCCTCTGAACCGATCAGGAAAATTTTAGATCAATATTGAGTCTTGTACCTATTTGAACCAACAAGAACAACTTTAATTTGTAATTTCTACAATACGTAAGAATTTGATTAGCACTCTTACAGTTGGCATTATTTGAAAATGTCTAGAACACCTATTCTTTCATAATGTGTTTAAATTGCTAAGGGATAAGATTGTCCTGTCGGTGGGAAAAGAAAAGATATACATGTGCGCCTTGATATCTTCCTTGAACCTTTTCTGTCTACAATCATATAAAGAAGGATTTTAGTAATATACTTATTTGTAAGTATGACCTACAATCCACTAACCAAAGTCAATGCTTTCTCCCAATCCTATATGAAAATATCATCCTTGTCCAAATTGATCTTGGACACACATAACTGATGTTCCCTGTTAAGCCCTATAAATAGATGCTCCTCTTTCCTCATCTATATACAGAAACAGTCACATCTATTCTTACAACCCGGCCAAGAGAAAAATGAAGACCTCACAGTTAGCATTTTCCATAATTTGTTTTGCCTTCACTACAGAATTCTTGATTGGCATAGCTTCTGCAGCAGCACCTGAACCAGTGCTTGACATCTCAGGCCAGAAACTGAGAACAGGTGTCAAGTACTACATCTTACCTGTCTTAAGAGGCAAAGGGGGAGGGTTAACACTTACAAGCAGTGGTAACATCAACAACAACACATGCCCCCTTCATGTGGTACAAGAGAAGCTTGAAGTCTTGAAAGGCCAATCAGTTACCTTCACACCCTACAATGCTAAAGGTGGTGTCATCCTCACCTCAACTGATCTCAACATCAAGTCCTCTCTGACAAATACCACCTGTGCCAAAGCCCCAGTGTGGAAGCTTCTCAAAGAGTTAAGTGGGGTGTGGTTTTTAGCTACTGGTGGTGTTGAAGGCAATCCAGGTATGGCCACCATTTCCAATTGGTTCAAGATTGAGAAAGCTGACAAGGACTATGTGTTTTCTTTCTGTCCCTCAGTATGCAAATGCCAAACACTGTGCAGGGAACTTGGGATATATGACTATGGTGGGGACAAGCATTTGTCTCTTAGTGATCAAGTTCCTCCCTTCAGAATTATGTTCAAACAAGCATAAGTTCTCACCAATCCTAAGCTAAGAAAAATTTGAATAAAATTAGTCAAATGATACTAGGCTTTTCTATTGGTAATGAGAATGACATGAATTTCAATATTCATGTTATGCAAAATAAATGCCTTTGTAAGATTTTGTGCACATTTTGTGATGAAATTAACTAATTGATCAATGATCAGTGATCAAACCCATTTGATCATCTTTTTTGTTTCTTTTATTTAATTTCCTAATCATGAGGGCGAGCTTCGGTGCAATGGTATGGTTGCTATCATGTGACTTTGCAGTCACAGGTTCGAGCCATGGAATCGGCCTCTTGCAAAAATGCAAGGTAAGACTGCCTACGCTAGATCTCCGAAGTGGGCAGCTCTTCATAAATCTCGCACATAATTGAGGTTTATAGAGCCCAATGTGCTCTTTTAATTTCCTATTCATATATTAACTTAAGACACATATATTATCACCAACTAATAAGGGATAAAGCAAGAACTTAAGATGCTTAATATCCCATTCAAACTTGCAAAAAAATTACTAAAACCAAGCTACTATATGTATATCTCAAGCATCCAGAGACTTAACTACAATGTTCAATTTCCCCTATTTACAACTATTTCCCATTGAAACAGCTTTCTTGAGATTCCTGAGAGCCTTCTCATACCGTAAAAACCCCATAAACCAAAACTCAGAGCCATCCTTAGTCACTACCTCTATGTATTTCTGTTCTAACTTGTTCACATTCATGCTTTCATTCACCTCTTTTACCTTCTCAATTGGTATCAAAACCTGCATACATAACAGCAACCTTGCTATCAGAAAAATAGCAATTATATGAACTGATTCGTTTAAGCTTAAAGTTAATTTGGTTCAAGATTTACCTTGTAAGGTGCTTTAACTATCTCTCCAGCTTCAGAACAGAACGATGTGGGGCTTTCACTGCAAAATGCAACTTTTTTTGTGGAGATAAAGAGAATTCCAGCAATAGGACCAGCTGTCGTGTACAAATAGCATTGAGAAGCCTTCAAGAATTGCTCTTCTTCTTGCATCCCAAAAACATGCTTGAAAATGTTCTCTCTCCCTCCTTCTTGTATAATCCTAGCACCCAAACTCAACTTACCTTTCAGAGTCTCAGACAGTTTAGGACCCAATTTTACTGCAAACACACGGTGTACATTAATCAAAAGGATTCACTTTTCTTAGTGTGATCTCTAAACTTTGAGTACTTACCATGTTCATGAATCCTATACGCAAGACTACTGTTTTCCTTTCTTGTGCCCTTCTTGGAATTTTCTTTGTCTGCAGTGAATAAGAGATTAAAAGAATACCTTACATATTTTGTTATTGGTAGAGTATATATTGATGTGATGAGAGAAACCAAATGAAGAAAAGCTGCATCTATGGCATATTTGGATCAGCTTCTATTTCCTCATAATCAATTCTGGAACACAGAAGCTAGTTAAAAAAGCTTCTTCCGAGAATTGATTTTGCATTTAGAATCAATTATAGACGGATGCACTTACTTGATTTGGTGGAGGTTGAAGTAGAGGTACCAGAATTGTCATCAGGCTGATGAAAAGTAAAACATCTCCCAGGAGAGGTACCGAAAGACTTCATCATTGAGTGAAATTTCAGAAATCTGCTATGCAAATTGGAGTTCTTGAAAATATACTGGGATTATATTTGCAATTCTTGTAATAGCTGGCCGAGGAAAGCTTTGTGGAAATGGATGAAAACCTTGCGTATAAAATTCTAAAGTCTTATTTATAACTATAGAAACACATTCAAAATTCTTTAATATTTCGTTACACGCCATAATAACTAGGCCTGAGAATTTAATAATTATGATACTACAGTTAGCAATTAGCATGCTTCTAGTAACTAATTAAGGCAAATCATTCTCTTAATGCCTATACCATTCTGCATTGTTTCTGAGTCTGGAAAATCACAGGGTTGAAATATTTGAAATGTAAGCCGAATAAGGCGAGTAGAAAGTCAACTTTTTCCTAGTTAAAAAGAAGGTTGCAAAATTTTTGGTGTTGACTTTGATAAATCAATTCAATAGTTGGTTGACCTAAGCATGGCTATCCTTGACTCTTGTAAAATGAACAGTTCTTCAATGCATTGAATGTCTAGAAGGTAAGAATGTTCAAATTCTTATCATACTAATTTCCTTTAAACAAATCAGTACGAATGTATATTTTATAAGCAAATTATGAAAGATTCAAATTTTAATATCTTATGTCTACCATCTCATTTGTTAGAGAATATTGGAGAATTTGGGGTATAAGAAGAACGAAATCTCTACCAAATTAAAAAATATATATTCTAAGGAGAATATTGAAGAATATGGTATAACTAAAACTAAATCTTTATGACACTCAAATTAGGGAAATATATCTTAGGTATTAAGGAGACTATGCAATTAGGGATATATTAATAAAATCAACATCAATAAAAGAAGAAAATTAGATGTTCAAACCAACATGAGACAAGAACTTATCTAAGCAATGAGCCACATAGTTGAAACACAAGTTCTATGTCGCAACCGCTACAAAAAATGGTTGCATGTTCTTCTCAATAAATATCTTTTCTGAGGTTTGCCTGACTCTCATCCTTACGAGATCTAACTTGCTTACCACTAGACCCAACAAGGTTAACATGATTTATTTGTCAAAAATATTATTTTGAACTTTTTCAAAGAATACTAAAATATCTTTGAACATTTTAAAAAATATTATCATTAATTTAATTAAAACATTTTATTTTACGTTTCAAAAAAAATAATAACATATTTTAATAAAATACAGAGGAAAGATGTTTAGATTTTATAAAAAGAAAAAGAAACCCTCTTTTGTCCAATATTTGTTTTTGGTATTTGAAAACTAATCAAATTGTGAATTTGGCCTGGGCCAATAGATCAATTTGAAGCCCAATTGTTGACTATAAAACGTAAAACCTCTTGACTTTACGCCATTCTCTCATCGCGGTGGTGCAGCTCTACAACCTCCAAGTCTCGAACCTTCTTCCGTCGCCGTTCGCCGTAACCGCCATGGACCCTCAACCGGAGCCAGTTAGCTACATCTGCGGAGGTTCGTTGTTCTCTGCTCTCATCATCTCTCTCTTCTCTTTTTTCTCTCCCATGAAAAACAAAGCGTTCTCTCTCTGAGTTGATTAGGGTTTGTTGAATTTGATTTTTGATGTGTGTTTCTGCAGATTGTGGAATGGAGAATACGCTGAAGCCTGGTGATGTTATACAGTGCCGTGAGTGCGGTTACCGTATCCTTTACAAGAAGCGCACTCGTCGCAGTAAGTTTCACTTTGCTATTGAATTTTCTGTGTTTTATAGTTATGTTGAGAGCATCACTGTATTAAGAATGTGCTGTTGTTTAGTAATTTGTTAGTGGTTGGTAGAATTGTTGAGTTTATAAAGTGAAACCTTTTTTAGCAATTTGGTTAACAAATAGTGTAAATTAAAAGTGAAGCCTCTGGTTTTGTTCTAGTTGCTAGTTTAAGTGTAATTTGTAGGACTGAGAAAGGAAAATTGTTTATGTGGTTGGGTATGGCATGGTTAATGGATTACTTGTAATTTGTAAAAGGCCCAGATAGAGAATTGATTTTTTGTAAGAATGTAAAGGAGGACTTTTGTCTGAATTTTAGATTCAGAGTTCAAAAAATTAGGATAAGTGCTAAGGCATGAGCATGTGGAGAAACAAATGGGCAGGGGTACCGTGTTCGTGCTCTGTTATGTAGCCAGAAGTACAGTTACAGAACTGAACTCTAACATAGCACTTAGGAATTGGGATTCATAAGCAAGATAGGACTTTTGTCGCTTTTTTGAAATAATTTTTTGTTGTGTGGGTGACATTAAGGCTTCGTTTGGTAGAGTAGAGAGAGATAAAGAAGAGAGAGTAGAGAAGAGAGAAGTTGAGTAGAGAGAAATATGTGAGAAATAGAGTACATTTTAGAGGTTGTTTGGTGTGATAGAAAGAGAAAAGAGATAGAAGAGAAAGAATGATGTGGATTATAGAAAAAGAGAAAAGATAAAATTTTTTTTTATAAAATAACATTTTTGCCCATGGATGAAACCGTAGTTAGTGGCTGTTTATGAATCATAGAATAAGGACATAAATGATATTAAACAATGAATGCATGTCATCTTGCCACTTTCTCTTCAATTTGAAGAGACTTGAAAAAGCAAGCTGGGCCCACATTTCAAAACTCTCTCTTCGCTAGAGTGAGCAAACCAAACACGGGTAGGTGACCTCTCTCTCTTCAAACTCTCTCTTGGCACACTCTCTCTACCCAAAGCATCTCCCACCAAACAGAGTGTAAGATTCAAGAGCTTTACAATATACTCTTAATATGTGCATAGTTTCTATATATGTAATCCAGAGGTGAACTCCTCATCTTTGTCATCAACGCGATATACTCTTGCATTACCCAGTTAGCTCTGATTCCTTGAGGAGCTCTGCCTTTGTAGTACACCTATGTCTTCTTCATACCAATTGGTCTGCTTTGGCATGAAATTTTTCTGTCTATCCTAGTAGACTTCGGGTATCCAACTCTTGTTGCTCTATTTGTTCTTAACCCATTGCGCTATTGCCTATCCAGGGGTCCAAAGAAGTAGCACTCCAGGTCTCTACTTGGCAAAAATGATTTTTCTAAGCAAATTAAAAAAGAAAATGTTCCTCCAAAATGAGCCAATTAGAGAACTTTGCCTAATTGAAAGTTGTAAATTGTATACATAGAAGATATCAAACACTCGGTTGTCACAGTAGTCACAGTTCAAATTATGTAAAGAAGTTTTCTAAAGTTCATGCATGATCCCTACTTTGGAGAGGGTTTTCTCATAATGATTATCTATCCTACTGTGAATCTTATTTCTTAATTCATCACTAGAATAATGGCATACCCGACTTCTTGCATGCTATTAAAAAATGAATACTGTTTTGCTTGAATGTGTTTCTGTTAGAGGAAAAATATATAAATTGTTGGGTGTTGCTTGGCTAATTGTAGGCCATATTCATACACTACCAGGAGAAAGAAATACCATATACTTCATGAAGAAGTCTTCTACAAGATCTTGACCTTCATTCTTATTTGTGCATCAATTGTACAAAAAATTAGCCAAAGAAACATTAAATTTCATGAATGACTGACTAGCTCAGATGATATGTGGATAATTTGGCTTCTCTTTGTTATGCCTGGATGAGGATCACAGAAAATTAATTACTAGATTCTTTAGATGGCTTCCTGCTGTGCAATGATTTTCAATAATTTCTTAAAGCGTTGTACGTAGTGCTAAATAATAAATTCTGGTTTTTATGCAGTTGTCCAGTACGAAGCTCGCTGAAGAAAGCTGCTGCAGTTTAAGCACGTGATGTCCTGAATCATCGTAAACATGTACTGGAATTGTTGGAGCACCTTCTACCTTGTGCTTGATTATCTGATATCTACTAAATTGAGGAACTGTGAAAAGAACTTTGAAATATGTGAATGTATTACAAATATGCAAGTTCATTAGTTTGAAACTTTGCATTGCTTTTATGGTTAAAGAAATTATTAGGTTCAGTTATTATAAGTATTGATGCTCAAAATGGGTCAACTAATTAGGAATATAGTTTGCGCAACCAAACCTCATTGTGGTTTCTTCCACAAATTCATACATTTGATAAAATTGTCTTGGATTGCATAACAGTGTGAACGGCGATGATATGTTATGGTGGAATAGTAGATACTTGGATGACCATTAAACCAAAACTAGACTAAGACCCACAAACTTGCGGCAGATACAATTGAGGTAATTGCATAGAAGATATTTACGGTTGTAAATTGAATTATCTTCCAAGAGAGATCAACCCGAACAACTAAAAGCATTTTTTCAATTGTGATATTTATCAGGTAATAATGATTGCAAAAAGACGCTTAGTTTTCTCCTCAAAATGTCTACACTTTGAAGTGTCACTGTGGTATGTGCTTTACTATTCACCTCTATCCTTGTTTTGGAATGAAGGAGTTTTAGGTGTATATCCCTTTAATTCATATAAAGTAGTTGCAGAGAAGTCATTTATGGAAAAACATCAACCAAAGCTATCACAAACATGTTTTGCTTGAAGTTCCGACAAACATAAATTAAAGAGGTGAAGATTACACCATTTTATATGCTGTTTAGCATTGTTATGATTATAAACGCTTGAGTGAAAGAGGAGGTGCGAATTAATAAACTAAAAGGTTTACATAAATATTTACTAGCCCCACTCTAAAAAGAGAAAAACAGATGATGTACCGCTGTCAACCAGTACATAGAAATTAAACTCCTAAAACAATCTATGAGCATCCCTTCTTTACGCTTTTTTTATTGTTCTAAAATGAACCTGTAATGCCTTAGCAAATGGTATATCCTGATCATATGATGACCTCCGTCCTTGAATTTTTTTTAAACTATCACAGTTAAAAATTAAAATTGAAAAAAGGATAAAGAACCTCAAGAATTGTGCCGTGATGAGGAAAATATTTGTATTGTATGAATGTTTATTCATAAACTAGTTTGAAAAACTTATTGAAGTAAAATGAAAACATATTATACATAAACACAAACTTTTTCTTATTGATACATTAATTTGAATAACTTATGAAAGTAATGTCTAAACAATTTATACATAGGCCATAAACTATTTATATAAAGTTTCACAAACACTAGCATAATCGTTTATGCTATAAGATAAGCTTAAATAGGCTCCTGCAGCTCCAAATGAGGCTAAATATATGTGTATGGTTCTAATTATGTAATAGATATGCAGCAATGTTATATCAAACTTCTTATTACTTTTTTAGAAACTACTACCTCATGTTTCTATTATGGGATTGTCTAAGATGAGTGAGTTTGGAATTTTATAAATATTTTACATTTTTTTTTTGTAAATAATCATATTTGTTCACTAAGATGCGGTTAAAATGAAAGACCACCATCCCTCTCTCCAGCGAACACTGTGTGGTGGCTTTTAGCCTATCTCTGGTGACCACCGCCCCTGTTTCCCTTGGGCCTTTGTTCTGCTCTGAGTTTTCTTGTCTCTCAGTGTTTCACCATCGTTTTCATCGATCTGCATCATGGGTAGTGATTTGAAGCTCCAACCTCGATTAAGCTCTTTGAGCTTGAGATTTGAAGTTCCAACATCGTTTGAAGTTTCGCTATAGATATGGAAACTGAAATCGCTTCATTTTTGGATCATGTTTCCGGATACCCTCTGCTAGGGTTCCCATTGCATCTTCTTCTTAAGCGGCAAGGACCTTCTTTCCTAGCGGTGTGATGACAACTGTCAAATAACCACTTTATCCCAAAAGCTTAAGCTGTTGGGTAAGGATCACTTTAATGGTTTTATATTATATTCTAACACGCCCCCTCACGCAAGAGCCCTTTGGGCTTGAAGCGTGGATTACTGCACAGGCCCACCTACCATGTGCTTAATTAAATTCCACTTTTTAATTAGAAAGTGAGGGGAGCAAGGATCGAACTCTAGACCTCTCGGTCATAGAGGCTCTGATACCATGTCAAATAACCACTTTATCCCAAAAGCTTAAGCTGTTGGGTAAGGATCACTTTAATGGTTTTATATTATATTCTAACAACAACGAGCCTCTGCCATGTTCTTCTCGTCCTGCCTTTGCTCACTTTTTCGTGTGTCGTTTCCCTCTTTCGGGTTTTCATGTGATTTTTGGCCCTTTTTGTCAGGTTGCCTCATCTTCTTGTCATTTGATTGAGTTTCTCAGTATTTCCTCATAATATTTAACCATTTTACGTTAAAAAAATCAACTTTTTTTCCTCTAAAATAAGAAGGGGCTTAAATTAACCATGTAGGTAATTTAGACAACCCTCTTATTAGAAAAACTTTTTTTATTGGTCTTTAACAGGTGTCTCCATCTGTTCAGGAAACTGCAACTGTCTCACCCAACAAATGATTTTTCATGTGATTGAACTTGTATTCTAACCCTTAAAAATGTCTAACTTGTTTACCACTATATTAATTTGGTATTTTATTATAGAAACTAAATTAGTAGCTCACTTCCTGAAAAGTATAGTTAATTAATTAATGTAGTTGCTAAAATTAAGTTTCTACTAACCCAACTTATATAACTTTATGAAATTACCTTTAACCCACCTAATTAGAGAATGGAAAGGGGAGAATTAATCCAATCAATTAATTGTAGGATACCTGAATGAGGACATTTTTATCAATAATAATAACTAATGTAGTATAAAAAAGGTCAAACTATACCTCAAATTTGTCTCCTAGTAAGGACTGAAGGGTATCATTTTAATAAAAATAAATAATTTAATATTTTACAAACATAAAAATATTGACAATTTTTATTTAATATTAGGAAGGTTAGCATCAAGTGGTATTTAAATCTATTCATGAGAGCATAACTTAATTAGAGTTTATGACTAACAAACGGGATGTTATTTTTTTACCATTGATGGTGCTCCAAAGAGTTTAAAAATAAGTTTTTTTTTTACATCGGAAAGATAAATTGCACCAACCAGGAATTCATCCCTAGACCTCCATTCTACCCAACTCATATGTCCTCCAGCCCCTACAACTTAAGCTATCCTACGAGGACTAAAAATAAGGTTTGGTGTTTCTACATACAACCATACTTTATGATTAAAATAATATTTTTTCTCTCTCTTAATCTACAATATCAATTTGAATCAAATTAAATACAAATGAAAAACATAAATATGTGGGACAATGTGGGATCCACAAAATTAAGAAATTAATAACTGTCACTTTAAGGTTATGACATACTCCCTCCATTCTTATTTAACTGTCTGGGAAGAGAAGAAACACACATATTAAGGAGTGCAATTAATTTTGTTGGTTTTCATAAAAGTAGTATTAATTTTTCATTTTTACCCTTTAGATTGCATTTTATCTTTCTTCATTTATTATTCTGATAAGGGTATTAATTGTAAAAACATCATTTAATGCTCTCTTGAAATGCTAAATGGGCAGTTAAATAGGAACAAATTATTTTTCTCAAAGTGGACAGATAAATAGGAACGGAGAGAGTATGTATTAAGGAATGTCATTTAATAATTGTCACTCTAGTTTTGTTAAAATTACTATATTACTTCATAATCTACCCCTTATCGCAGAGTTGCGCCTTCTTTTTCTGAGGATGAGGTTAGGATGCTTGATGGAGTTGGATATTCGTTTGAAGAGGGGACGAGAGTTCCGGTTCAGTTCCTATTTCCAGAGATTGCAAGGGCGGTTTTTGGTGGGGATAGCATCGTGAGAGGAGCAGAAGAGGGAGGTGGTGAAGTCAGCGGCTGTTTAGCTCTATGTTCGGCTAGGATGGAGTGGCGTAGCAGAGGCGGCTTAGTCGATGTTGTGGCGGCGGTAGCAGAGGTTGTGCAGGGAGGTGAGGACGCGTTTGATTCTCGGTTTGGATTGAGGGGGTTTTGGGTGAACGGCTTGTCTTTTCTTCTCAAAGGGTCCTCGGTTGGGTGTTGGCACCGGGACCTTATCTTGTCTGTTGCTCCATCTCTTCTGTCGGTGTCTGTGGGTGTTAGGAATGCTTTGAGGACTTTTACTCCTTTGAATTTGTGTCTTGCAGGTTTGAGTCGTGGTTCTGGGTTGTTGGAGAGCTCTAAGTCCTTGGATTTGGTCTCCTCTGGTTCTTGTGCAGTTGCTGCTGATGTTTCTCCGATGCAGGCGGGCTCAGTGGTTATGTTAGTGTCCTCTCCTTGCCCAGCTTTGGGTTCTTTTGATGGGGGGTCGGGTGTCGTTGGTTCTGCGCTTGAGGAGGGATGTGTCGTACAGCAGCAAGTTCAGTTACCTCGTAGACGTGGGCGTCCCAAAAAGGTTCCTCCTCCCTACCAGAGTAATCCGATTTTGGGATGCGAGGAGCAGCGGGGGGATTTAGAGGAAGCTGGCGCTTCTCCTGGTAGTGGTGGACCTTACTTCACGCGCTCGAAAAAGACGTGGTTGCTTGGCAAAGTATTGGGGTTAGAGTTCGAGAGAAGCGACATAGAGGCTATCCGTGGTTTGGAGAAGGTCTATGAGGATCATTTTAAGACTTGAGTCACGCTTGTATATCCTGGTTATGTCTGTGAAAGAGTTAGGATGTTCTTTGTGGCCTATGCTCTTGTTTTTTTGCCTGTTTAGTTCCTGTTCGGTTTAGCGGGCTTCTTTTTGTTCGTCGAAGTGCCTTGTTATTAGTGGGTGATCTTCGCCCCCTGAGGGTCCTGTCCTTAGGGGTTTTTTGTGATAATCTTTTTATATACTTTTACCTTTCAAAAAAAAATCTCTCTTATTAATTAGACTTAAATGCATTTGGTGCCCCTGATGTTTCAGGTTCGTGTAAATGACACCCCCCATCTATTTTTGTCAATGTTTGTACCCTCAATGAAACAGAACAGTGTAACGAGTACCCCTCCGTTAGTTTGACGTTAGAAAACTAACGGAGGGGGCTGACGTGGTTTTTTTTTTTTTCCTATTTGACACGTCATTAAATAAAACTCAAAACTTAGAAAAATGGTTAAGGGATTCGAACCCAAGACCTCAAACTTGCAAAACACACACTTTACCATTTGAGCTGCACAATCAATTAGTTATATTATGAACAAAAATTTATTTATATCATTATTCCCCTTGTTCTTCTCAATTCTTCATCATCTGCTTTATCTCATCATTGTGTTTACCATCTCCATCCCCAACCACATTGAAACCCAGATTTCAACATCTTGCTCTTCTTCTTCATCATAGCCAACTAAACCCAAAATCAGAACCAACCTCCATAGTCCAAACCATCTCCTTCTCCAATCTTCTACCTCTCCTTAGCAACACGAAAAAGCAAAATAAACAACAACCCCATGAAATGAGATTCCAACAACCCAGCCAAAAACACCGTTCAAAAACCCACAGACTCAAACCCAATTTCTAAAAACGATTCTAACTCTTTTCCCTCTAGAATTTAAGCTCGTGAGGCTTCATGCTAGACTTCAAGGAGAACCTGGAACCTAGGTAAGCCTTCAGGTCTGGAACACTCTCGATGGCGTAATTTAACAATGGTACCAGCCAGTAATTTAACATGAGAGTGAAGCCAAAATTACAAAACTCAAAAGGGATTGATTTTGAACAGCTAGCGGATACAGTGAAGAACCAGGGAACAACCTCAGGCACTCATTGAGCTCTTGAAGTGATCCTCCAACGCTCCATCAATTTGTGCTTCTCTTCTCAGATCTGGAAACAAAACCAGAAATCGAACTCAAAAACAAACCCATAGATCTCATTTTTCTGCAAAATCAAACCTTCTCAAACAGCCACCGCAGCCCAACCTCACTTCATCCCTACGGCAAACCTTCTCAAACAGCCACCCACACCCAACCTCACTTCATCCCTACCGCAACCCACAACTGCAAACCTTCTCAAACCCCACCCCCATATCGGAAACCTAATCCACAGCCTCACCGTCGCGCCGCTCTGCTCCACCGCCATCACCCAACCCCCACCACCGACTGCTGGCCACCACCGCATCCCACCCCACCTCCACCCCAAAAACCAGAAACCCACTCACCTCCAACCACCACCGCAACCCACCCCACCCCTTTCCCAGAAACCCAATCGGTAACCACTCAAAGGGAGTTTTACCATAAATTGGGGGTGAAAGATGAAGAGAAGGAGAGAGAGAGAGAGAGAGAGAGGGGGAAGGATGATCTGAGATATTTGCACATCGCAACTTGGATCTTCACACGGGCTTGATTATGGGTTGCTTCAGGTATTTGTGAAAAGGAAAGGGGGAGAAGAAATTTGCACATCCCACTTAGGCTCTTCTTGTTTACTTTGGTTATGTCTGTTGCCAGAATATGAGGTTTGGAGCTTTGGTTAGCAGTGGGAAGAAGATCTGGGTATAGGTTTAGAGGAGGCTAAATGATATAAATAAAATTGTGTTGCAAAATATAACAATTATTTATGTAGCTCAACTGGTTTAGTGTTGGTTTTGCCACTTCCAGAGCTTGGGTTCGAATCTCTCTCACAATTTTTTCCCAATTTTAAACGTTATTTCCACGTGGCAGGTCTAAAAAATAAAAATAAAAGCCACGTCAGCCCCTTCCGTTAACTTTTTAACGTCACTCTAACGGAGGGGTACTCGCTACACTTCTTTATAACATTGAGGGTACAAACATGGACAAAAATAGATGGGGGTTGTCAGTTGCACAAACATGAAACATCAGGGGCAATAAATGCTTTTAAGCCTATTAATTATGCATTTTTAATTATCCTACCAACAATAAGTTAAGGGTACAATTGAAAAAGTATAATTAACCTTTCTTGTAATTGTAAAAGTGATAAGTAAATAGGAACAAAAGAAATATCAAAATAGTGACAGTTATATAGGAACTGAGAGAGTATTATCATCGTATGAACTAGAAGAGTTATTTATGAGTAGCTTAAATTTTATGGGGCATTTTGGATCACAAATATTGGTAAGCAACCCAATCAAAGAACCCGCACTTGATGGTCTAATTATTTGGATGAACATTCAATAGCTTAATCAAGAGTTGGTGGAGTTCTCTACGGGTAAATGGTCACATTGGTCCCTAAATGTTCCCACCGACTTCAAAATCGTCCCTGGAAGAATTTTATTAGGCTCGCGGTCCCCAAATGTGGCAAACATTTGTCATATTAGTCCTTGACGTTAAAAACCTCACGGACGTTAATCCAATTAATAAAAGTCAACATTATCTTTCTAAGTTTATTTCACTTTAGTCCCTTTCTTCTTTCTTTCATCATCTCCATCCCCCTTCTTCCATCATCTTCACCAAAAACTCCTCCCCTTCTTCATCAACCCATTATGAAACAAAAATAATAAAAAATCAAATAGAATTAAAAACCCAGAACCTTCTATCATCCTCTCTTCTTCTTCATCATCCATCTTCTTCTTCATCATAACAACTCTCAAACTCTCACACAAAATTATTTAAATCCATAAATCAATAAAAATCCTCAAACTCTCTCCTTAAAATCTCCCAGATCTGACCTTCAACACCATAACATATATATATATAAGGGGTGTATCTCATGAGAAAGGTAATTTTATTCTTCAGTGTGTAATTGAAACACGGATACATCATATGTTATATTGATTTCTCTGTTTCTCTCAACAGACAAAAATATGCTTTTTCCTCAAAAAGACCCATAATCAAAGAAAGTTTCTCTTTAATCTTTATACTTGCCTTAAAGCCTAAGCACAAATGGTGATGGGACCCAGGACACAAGAATGAAAGAAATTGAGAAAAAGTAGCTGCACAACTAGTTAGTCGATTAAGAGTAGTAAGAGAATTGATTATGTCTGTGATTAGTTTAAAAAGTAGAAAGAGGTAGAAGAGGATTTATTCTGAAGTGCTGTAGTTGGAGAACTGAGCACTAGCTTGGTTTTACAACGGGAATTCTTTGTTTAAGTGAAAACCCTTGGAAGGAGAATTTTCTTTCTTTCTTCTCTCTTTTTTTTTTTCCTGTTTGCCATTCAATTATCATCATTGAAGCACTTGTAATTTCTCTCTTCTCTTTTTTCTCAGCCATCTCTGCAATCTCAGATTCTGATTTTGGGTCCATAACAGACACACACGCGTGCCGGAAAATTTGCAAAAGTAAATAGAAAATTTGCAGACCTGGAGGTAGTAGATATGGCAGATCCAGGTTTCAATCTTATGGTGGTGAGGGTCAGATCTGGGAGATTTTAAGGAGAGAGTTTGAAGAATTTTATTGATTTATGGATTTAAATAATTTTGTGTGAGAGTTTGAGAGTTGTTATGATGAAGAAGAAGATGGATGATGAAGAAGAAGAGAGGATGATAGAAGGTTCTGGGTTTTTAATTCTATTTGATTTTTTATTATTTTTGTTTCATAATGGGTTGATGAAGAAGGGGAGGAGTTTTTGGTAAAGATGATGGAAGAAGGGGGATGAAGATGATGAAAGAAAGAAGAAAGGGACTAAAGTGAAATAAACTTAGAAAGATAATGTTGACTTTTATTAATTGGATTAACGTCCGTAAGAGGTTTTTAACGTCAGGGACTAAAATGACTGATTTTTGCCACATTTGGGGACCGCGAGCCTAATAAAATTCTTTCAGGGACGATTTTGAAGTCGGTGGGAACATTTAGGGACCAATATGACTATTTACCCAGTTCTCTACTGTGGGAGACGATCAATATTGGACCAATTTGACCACAACACGAAGGATCACACTGAAATGCGCCACCTAGTTGGTTATGAGATGGTGCATAATACCCCCTTTCTTGTAGTGTACTATACTATAAAGAGTTTTGATCTTTGAAACACAATTGGAATTCTAAAGCAAGTTTGAGAAAATAAATTTACAGCTTTTACCATAAATATTATGAGTATGTCATTTAAATATAATATGAAGTCTTGAAAGTCAGAATATTATAATCACATGCATTCCTCGTAAAATAATTAATAACTCATAAGTAAACTGAAGGAAAGAAATGGAGGCAACTTGAACCATGATATCTCTATATTATGTATATTCTATTTAACAAGTGAGATCTTCTTATAAGTTATCGTTCAGATCTTAAATACTTTATATGTTTCTTACTTATTTATTTATTTGCGCAGAACTCAAAACACTGATCAACTTTAATGTAATTCAAATTATATTATTAAAGAGTTCACGTTCAGTTCAACTTAGTTATTTTCTATGGTTCAGATAATTGTTTTACTTGTAAAATCGCATAATGTTAGCAAGTTGACTTCTGTTGAGTTCAGTATTGTTTTTTGAGGAAAAGTTTTCAGTGACATGGTTTCTGTTGCAATTTAAGTTAGAGTTTGAGAAGCAAAAGAAGTTGCAAAGAGCATGGAAGCTTTTTGGAACATGACTTGTGGTTGTTCTTGTTCTGAGACAGGAGGAGAGGCTTTCTGTTATGATTTCAAGCTTTTGAAAGATCCTTCCACCTGCATCAACCATCTGTTGACTCTTATATTTGATTTGTTACTTCTGATCATGATATCACTGGTTATGATCCACAAGTCTTTGTCAGGACCAGTTCGGCGGGTGCAAAGGTTATCAAAGTTGCAGCTAGTTTCTGTCATAACCAATGGCTCTCTTGGGATGTTGCATTTGAGCATAGGCATTTGGGTTTTTGAAGAGCAGTTAAGGAAAACACATAGTGTTCTCCCTCTAAATTGGTGGTTGCTAGAGTTCTTTCAGGGATTCACATGGATGTTAGTCGGCTTAACTCTAAGTCTTGAGCTAAAACAATTTCCAAGAACATGGTTGTGGGTGTTTTCTACTCTTTTATTCTTTTTTTCTGGCATTTTCTGTGCTTTATCCATATCTTATGCATTTAGCAGCAGAGAATTGAACCTCAAGGAAGCTTTAGATGTTGTGTCATTTCCAGGAGCAGCTTTACTCCTCTTGTGCACATACAAATCATGCAAATGTGACGGAGAAGTTGGTGAAAGACTTTATGCCCCTTTAAATAGGAACCAATTCAATGAAGTTGATCCTGTTAGCTATGAAAATGTGACCCCATTTGCCAAAGCTGGATTCTTTAGTAGAATATCATTTTGGTGGTTGAATCTGTTAATGAAAAGGGGTCAGGAGAGAACACTTGAGGATGAGGATATGCCAAAGTTACGGGAGTCCGAACGAGCGGAAAGTTGCTATTTCTTGTTTGTAGATCAATTGGACAGACAGAAGCTATCTGTTTTATGGACAATAATTTTATGCCACCAGAGAGATATTTTGATATCAGGTTTCTGTGCTCTGCTCAAGGTACTCTCTTTGTCTTCTTGTCCTATAATTTTGAATGCCTTTGTATTAGTTTCTGAGGATAATGGAAGTTTCAAATATGAAGGTTATGTATTGGCCATAGCACTTTTCTTTATAAAGATCATAGAATCCCTATCACAAAGGCAATGGTACTTTCGTACTAGACTTGTTGGTATGAAGGTTAAATCACTACTTACTGCAGCAATTTATAAAAAACAACTGAGGTTATCCAATGCTGCTAGATTGGTTCACTCTGGTGGTGAGATAATGAGTTATGTGACTGTAGATGCATACAGAATTGGAGAATTTCCATTTTGGTTTCACCAGACTTGGACAACGATCCTCCAACTGTGTATAGCAGTGGTAATTCTAATTCGCGCTGTTGGATTGGCAACAATTGCCTCATTAGTGGTGATACTTGTCGCTGTTCTTTTCAATGCTCCAATAGCGACGTTACAGCATAAGTATCTGAGCAAACTGTTAGTGGCACAAGATGAGAGATTAAAGGCTAGTTCGGAGGCTCTAGTAAATGTCAAAGTGTTGAAGTTTTATGCATGGGAAATCCATTTTAAAAATGCTATCGAAAGCTTAAGAAAGGTGGAACTCAAATGGTTATCTTCAGTCCTGTTACAAAAAGCATACAATGTCATTATCTTTTGGTCTTCCCCCATGTTTGTCTCTGCTGCTACCTTTGGGGCATGTTATTTGTTGAAAGTTCCTTTACATGCAAATAATCTTTTCACTTTTGTGGCAACTTTACGTCTTGTGCAAAATCCAATTTCAATCATCCCGGACCTTATTGGAGTTGTTATTCAAGCAAATATTGCATTTACCCGGATCGTAAAATTCCTTGAAGCACCTGAGCTGCCGGGGGAAAATGTCAGAAATTTGTGCTTTGATGAGAAGCTCAAGGGCACAATTTTAATTAACTCTGCGGACTTTTCATGGGAAGGTAATAATGCATCAAAGCCAGCATTAAGAAACATAAATCTAAAGGTTATTCCTGGGCAAAAGATAGCTATTTGTGGAGAAGTTGGCTCAGGAAAATCAACTCTCTTAGCAGCAATTCTTGGAGAAGTCCCTGTTACTAAAGGAAATGTAAGCTTTAATTTGTTCCCTTTATACTTATTATAACTTTATATGATTATATCATTTAGTGCCAAAGTTCAACTTACTGGTGTGTATTTTTCCTATCTTCCATTTTAGAAGTAGTATTTAATTGATGTCAGAGGAGGGTTGTGTTAGGCCTGCGTAATCCGATGTAAAACTGGCTGTATCTGTAATATGGATCAAGTGATCGATATATAGCCAACCTCAGACTTTTGTTATGTGCATTGATTGATGTCGTCAGATTCTGTTTTGTGATTTGCAGATTGAAGTTTATGGGAAGTTTGCTTATGTTTCTCAAACATCATGGATACAAAGAGGAACAATACAGGAAAATATTTTGTTTGGATCAGATTTAGATGCTCAGAGGTATCAAGAAACACTTGATAGGTGTTCACTTGTGAAGGACCTTGAGTTGTTTCCCCATGGTGACCTTACTGAAATAGGTGAGAGAGGAGTTAACCTAAGTGGAGGTCAGAAGCAGCGTATTCAACTGGCCCGTGCTCTTTATCAGAATGCTGATGTATATCTCCTGGATGATCCATTCAGTGCTGTTGATGCACACACTGCCACAAACTTGTTCAGTGTAATTATAATTCCTTCCTTTTTTTCATTTATTTCGTCAACATCATTCTTTTTTGAACGAATTGAAATGTGAGTGACAGGAATACATATTGGAGGGACTTAAGGGAAAGACAGTCCTACTTGTGACTCATCAAGTTGACTTCCTCCCAGCATTTGATTATGTTTTGGTAATTTCTTCCATCTCACTAAATCTGTGTCTCTAAACTACACAGCGGAGTGTATTATATATAATTTGTGCAATAAATATACAATATCATTGCTACCATATTTACAATGATTACACTACCTAGTTACCATTAATACAAGATATCTAACACTTCTTTTCAAGGTTATTGAAATGAAAGGGTTTTATTTGACCATAAAAAATACAATTGCAATGTAACTTCTTTTTTCTGATTCATTCTTGTCAGTTTGGCTCAATGAGAACTACTCATGAATTCTTGTTCAATTATTTTTTTTCTTTCTTCAGTGCCAATGTTGTTCTTGCAATCTCATAACTATATATGGTCTGTCTCATTTTTCTCTACAGTTGATGTCATATGGAAAATCCCTACAAGCTGCCCCTTATCACCATCTATTGAGCTCAAACCAAGAATTTCAGGACCTAGTCAATGCTCACAAAGAGACTGCTGGTTCTGACCAGCCTGTAGATGTTACTTCTTCCCATGAACATTCAAATTCGGATAGAGAGGTTACACAATCCTTCAAACAGAAGCAGTTTAAAGCAATGAATGGTGATCAGCTAATTAAGAAAGAAGAGAGAGAAAGAGGAGACACAGGGTTCAAGCCTTATTTACAGTATCTGAATCAGAGCAGAGGATACATGTACTTCTCTGCGAGTGCTCTTTCTTTCCTTATGTTTTTGACTTGCCAGATAATTCAAAACTCATGGATGGCTGCTAATGTTGACAATCCCCATGTCAGCACGTTGCAATTGATTCTAGTTTACTTGATGATTGGAATTGGTTCCACAATTTTCTTGATGACTAGAATTTTTCTTGCTGTTGCTTTGGGTTTTCAATCATCAAAATCATTATTTTCACAGTTAATGAACTCCCTTTTACGTGCACCAATGTCTTTTTATGACTCCACACCTTTGGGAAGGATACTTAGTCGGGTAAGCTTCGTATATACTCTATCTAGATACTCTATCTCTTCCTATTTATAAGTCATTTTATTAGGATAATTAGTTAAGTTTAGTTAGTCTCAAATCTATCAAAAATTATGTTATTTTCCAAAATCACCCCATATTTGAAAACTGAAAGAATTTAACTTGTAAGTATGTGTTCGACAATTGAATACGGAACATTAAATGTTAAGGGTAAACTTGAAAAAAAAAATTAATGTTTCATAGATATGACTTATATTAAGGAACATGGAAAACTAAAATATGTGACTTATAAAAAAGAACAGACAGAGTAGTTTTTACCCATCAATAAAATTTAATGGAAGTATTACTGTATTTGTACATTGACTCTTTGTTTTCTGCTTTAGGTCTCAGTAGATTTGAGCATTTTGGATCTTGATATCCCACTTAGCCTCACTAATGCTGTGGGAGGTTTTATAGGCTATTATGCTGATCTTATAGTTTTAACAGCAATCACTTGGCAAGTCTTGTTTATCTCTATACCAATGGTATATATTGTTATACGCTTACAGGTAATGGAACATATTATAATTTGAACTCAATCACAGCTTTAAAGACAATGGATGATTTTAATATTTGCAGTAGTTGGATAGTGAACATTTGAAAGATTTATGTTCTTTTTGTCAATAGAGACACTACTATGCATGTGCAAAAGAATTTATGCGGATGGATGGCACAACAAAATCCTCTGTAGCTAATCATGTAGCTGAAACTGTTGCTGGATCTATGACAATAAGGGCATTTGAGGCAGAAGATCGTTTTTTCAAGAAGAATCTTGATCTAATCGATGCCAATGCAAGTCCTTTCTTCCATAGTTTTTCCTCAAGTGAGTGGTTGATCCAAAGATTAGAAACAGTCTATGCAATTGTTCTTGCCTCCGCGGCACTTTGCATGGTCATGCTTCCACCTGGGACTTTAACCTCTGGTGAGACTTCAGTTACTTATTGTTACCATTGAAACAGTTGTTTGAGTCTTGTAATCCTCTAACAATAACATTATATATCTCTCTTATGCAAGTGTTTTGTACTCATTATCATCAGGATTTATTGGCATGGCTCTATCTTATGGCCTTTCACTAAATTCTTCCTTAGTATATTCAACTCGATGCCAATGCATTTTAGCAAATCACATAGTATCTGTTGAGAGACTAAATCAATATATGCATATACCAACTGAGGCCCAAGAAGTCATAGAAGGAAATCGTCCTCCAGTTAATTGGCCAGTTGCAGGCAAAGTAGAAATACAGGATTTGCAGGTATATAGTTATTACTTCAAATTTTGCAGTATAAAGTTCAACAATAATAATGGGAACTGAAAAAATTGCATAACTTTCTTGTTTATTTGTACCACAACAGATACGATACAGGCCTGGCGGGCCACTTGTATTACATGGTATCACATGCAACTTTGAAGGAGGGTGCAAGATTGGTATTGTTGGTAGAACAGGCAGTGGAAAGTCTACTCTTATAAGTGCTTTATTTCGTCTTGTGGAGCCAGCTGGAGGAAAAATTATAGTTGATGGCATAGACATCTCTTGTATTGGCCTTCATGATTTGAGATCAAGCTTTGGAATTATACCTCAGGACCCTACCCTTTTCATTGGAACAGTTAGATATAATTTAGACCCTTTATCTCAACACTCTGATCAAGAAATATGGGAGGTAATACTTATACTTGCTACGTTATGCACGCTTGTCCTTGTTATTCATAGAAAATGTGGACTAATTGTATGATTATCTTCCATGCCTGAAGGTTCTTCGCAAGTGTCAGTTGCAAGATGCTGTCAAGGATAAAGGTGGCTTAGAGTCTTCAGGTACACTTTCTACATTCAAAATTCATTAAAACGCCAGCCTGGGGCAAGAAAGATATCGCTCAGCGCTGGTCAAGGCAAGAATCCGACCACTTGGTCTTTTGTAGACAGTCTTACCTTGTTTTTACACAAGAGGCTGTTTCCAAGACTTGAACCCGTGACCTCAGTCACATGGCGACAAATTTTACTCTTAAGCCAAGGCTCCCCTTCTACATTCAAATTTCATTGTTATAACTTAATTTCATGCAAGGCATCACTCACTTGTTTCCTGGTGACTAATGAGTAGAAACAAAATGTTATGTAGTTGTTGAAGATGGATCAAACTGGAGCACCGGACAAAGGCAGTTATTCTGCTTAGGACGCGCTCTTTTGAGGAAGAGTAGGATATTGGTGCTGGATGAAGCAACTGCATCAATTGATAATGCAACTGATTTGATTCTGCAAAAGACAATCAAGACTGAATTTGCAGATTGTACAGTCATCACTGTAGCCCACAGGATACCAACCGTGATGAATTGCACTATGGTTCTTGCCATCAATGAGGGTAAGTTGCATATTTAATGTATAATAAATAATACCATATTTTCTTATTAGTTCCTTAATGTTTAAAGTTATGCTAAAGGTCCCCAAATGTGTTTTGTGTGAGCAAGAATTCTCATGTTGGATGAGAAATAAATATGTTGAGTATATAAGCAAGGGGGACCGGCCTATACATCCAGTCCAGTACCTTCAATTTTGGGTGACCGATTTAGTGTATTTACAGGAAAGCTAGCGGAGTATGATAAACCAATGAAGTTGATGAAGAGAAAAAGTTCGTTGTTTGCGCAACTTGTTAAGGAATACTGGTCCCATTTGCAGTCTGCAGAATCACATTGATGAAGGTTTGTGAATATTTTTTGTACTAGCAATTTTCTCTGCTTGTGGTATTTGCTAAGAGCGGTGAAGCCAATAATGTATATAATTGAACTTTGAATGCAAAATATTGAACCTTTCTCAATGGCAATTTAATATTACATTTTGTTTATTGAAGAAATTAGCAGTGCCACAAACAATGGACTGTGCCAAAACAAAGAGTAATAAATCATGCTTCTCTGTACTAGAAGATCTCAAACATGCACTTCACATGCGTTTGCAGATTAAGGCCGTGAAGAGTCACTCAAAGTCTCAAAGTACCTTGGTCTTCCAACATTTTCAGTTGTAGTTAATTAGTTAGTTGGTTAGTTACAATACTTTGTGATGGTTGCCTCTCAAACTTGCTCTGTTGTCTTTGTAATTCTATAATTATATTTTCAATTAGACAGGAAATTTTTAATCCCTATTAGCCAAGTATATTTGGAGGATCCTAGAGAGAGTGGATTCACTTTATCGAAATGCTATGAGGCAAGGTATTTTCCAAAAACTGACATAGCCCTGTCTGGGTGAGTTATTGAGTTATAGCATAAATGCTTAGCAAGTTGAGAGAGATTAGGTAAGTAGGTTATGGTTTATATATAAATTCGTGATACATAAACTACAGTAGGTGTTTGGATACCTATTTTTATGGCCGATTCAGACCGCCACAAAGTGAAAAACGTGAAGAAAAAAAGTATTTTGTGGTGGTTTAAAACCGCTAAACTGCCACAAACATAGGTGTCCGAGGTATTTATCACTGTAAAGTGGTTTTGTTATACATAAGTTGCTTTGAGCTTATTATCGTTGTTCATATTAGCTATAAATAAGAGTGTGTATTTGTCTATAACTTATTTTCTTGTTATTTCAATAAGTTTCACAAATTAACTTATGAATTAGCATTTGTATAATATGTGTTTATTATGCAATACGTATAACAGGGTACAGTGCCAGCTTTTCCCCGGATTCCTTTTTATCTGTTAGAATTTTATGAGTTTTCGTTTAATTTATTTATCATTTTTAAAACTTCAATAGTTCATTATTAATTAAATAATCAATTATGTCATAGCGATTATACGTCTAACTTTTTTTTTGACAGTCAAACAAGATATTCATTAATTAGAAAGGGACATAATGTCCTTGAGTACACTTTGTTGAATACAGAAAGGAGTAACACCAACCCAAATACCATCATTATGAGACAAGGAGTACTGGGATAAATCATGTGCCACACTATTGGCATTTCTACTAACATGAGAAATGGAAAAATTTTGTAACAAACTCCTTAGACCAGCAATATTCTGCAGTATATATCCCAAGTAAGAACCATGAGACACATTGCTATGGATTGCATCAACCAACGTTTTACAATCAGATTCCATAATGAAAGAAGTATAACCATGCTCCAAAGCAAATTGCATTCCAAACTTGATAGCACAGGCCTCAGCATATTCTGGTCCAAAATCAGCCACTAATTTCCTTGTTGCAGCAGCAATAACATTCCCATAATAGTTCCTCACAACCATAGCCAAGCCCCAAGAAGGTCCAGATCCCGCTGCGTCCACATTCATTTTAAGAACTCTGAATGGTGGTGCTTTCCATACCTGGCATGCACGAAGGGAAGGATCTCTTACAGGAACAACCACTTGTTTTTGCGTTGTCTGGTACGAGTTCAGGGCCTCCAATGCCTGTTGTACAACTTCAAATTCTGCACTGCTCTTTCCCTCAAAACATAGAGCATTTCGAGCATTCCATATGTAATAGCAAAAGGTAGCCAAAATTTCTCCCACTTCCTTTGGTGCAGACAGTAAAATGGTATGACACCATGCCTGAAAAGTTTGGTCCTCATTGCTTGGCCAAGAGAAACCTAAGGGAGACAAAAACCAAACCCTTCTCACCCAAGGACAGTCCCTCAAAGCATGTTCTACAGATTCAGCCACTTGATCACAACGAGGGCAGAAAATTGGAACTTGAACACCCTTATTCCACAATCTCTTGCGAGTTGGAACAATTCCTTTCAAAACCTTCCACAAAAAATGACCACATCTAGGAATAACCTTCAAATTCCATAAGATCTTCCATACCTCATCCAATGTAGCCTCTGATGTTGAAGCAGCACTATGAGAATTCCAGGTTCTAATGCAATGATATGCTGATCTCACAGAGAAAAAACCTCTTGGCGTTGCTGCCCATACCAACGAGTCATCATTCACATCCGGATTCAAAGGCAAGTTCTCAATCTGAATGGCTTCAAAAGGGAGAAAAATATCACTTAGCGACTCCCTCTTCCACATACCCGATGAGTGATCAATCAATTCATATACATGCGTTAAATCACATCCTTCTGGTCTAGGGGACCATAGCTGAAAGCCTTGTTGGTTGGGCAGCCAATTGTCACCCCATATTCGTACATCCATGCCTTTGCCTATGCGCCAGAATGATCCCTTCTTAACCACCCAAGCAGCCTGGTGGATGCTACGCCATGTGTAGCTGGACAAGGATCCCACATTAGAATCAATAAAAGATGTCCGAGGAAAGTATCTTGCCTTCAAAACCTTGTACACCAGAGATTCTTTGCATGTAGAGAGGCGCCATCCTTGTTTTGCCAATAAAGCATCATTGAAAGCTTTGAAACTTCTGAAACCCATTCCCCCTTCATTTTTTGGTTGGCATAAGGAATCCCATTTAACCCAGTGAATTTTCCTCTCACCTTGTTTGCTTTTTTTTTTTTGGTAAGCCAAATAAATATATTGAAATGAAGTACAAGGGGTACTTCAAACCCAATACAACAAGATACAAATAAACAGAAAAAAGATAGCAAGAAAGAAGAGCAAACAGAAACAACAACGCCTCAAACACTAGGCACCCCCCACTCCTACTTGAGGAAAGACATTATATACCAAGCCTCATTAAAACCTTGCCAGGAAAAACCACCTTGGGAAAACCTGACGAAGGAAAAAGAGTACCTGCTATATAACATCAAACTGAAACCCCAAGAAGGAATTCACAATTAAACCCAAAACCCAATTCCGCAGCTTGTAACACATAATGAAGTTCATCCTCTGTTTTGGCAATATCTGATTTACCCAAAGCCAATTGATATCACAGTGCGCCTGCAAATTGAGACCAAGCCTTTTAAATCCCATTCTGCCAATTCAAAGGAATACTATCAGAATTATATCCCCCCCATCATCATTCCAAACTCGAAGCCTTGGCAACCAGAAGATACAAACCAGTACAAATACCAAAATAAAACCATGGCAGCCCCTCCATTATAAAGATAGCAGACATTCGCGTGGATTTAATTTCCACTCATACCATGAGTATGAAAAATCATCTAGCCGTGTCCTCAACCACTGCCAAACTGAGACCTGAATCTGTTCTACAGCTTGATTTTTATCCACTATTCCACCATTAAAAATAACCTTGTTACGCAGACGCCAAATTATCCATATGACTGCCATCCAAATTGAAACTTCACCTAGCTTTTGGGCTTTGGTTTTCCCAATTGAGGAAAATTGCATCAAGTGAATCTTTGGATCTGGAACTTGAGCACTATAGACACCCAACCAGCCAAGGCATTCATACCATATCGCCATTGATACAGAGCACGCAAAAAGCAAATGTGAACCAGACTCCTCCTCCAAACCACACAGAGGGCAAGTTGCTTCTGCAGCAGAAACTAAAACATGTCTCTTGAGCAAATTATCACGGGTCTGAATTCTCCCTAGCAACGCTCTCCATGCAAAAGCTTTAATATTGGAAGGAGCTGGAGCTGTCCAAACCCAACTAAACACAGGATCTGGATCCTCTAAATGTTGTTCCTGCAAGAAAACATAAGCTGAGTTAACAGAATAAATTCCCTCCCCATCTAATTTCCACGTCCATTTATCCTGCTTGTTTTCGATCAACCGAACACCTTGCAAAGCACCCTGTAGCTCCTCCAACCAAGACAATTCACGGCCCAATAATTTCCTCCTCCACCGAAATTCCCATCGCCACTCCCCATTCACCCAATGACCCATATTCATCATTGGCTCTCTTTTTTGACATGACAAATTATACAATCGCCGAAATCGGAGGTCCAAACAACCTGTTCCCATCCAGTTTTCCCCCCAAAACTGTGTTGCATTACCTTCAAGAACAGTTTTATGCAAGCTGTCCCTGAACCACGGCCAACCGTTGTCTACACCAATCGATTAAACATCCTTCCACCAAGATGACTCACCACAAGAGCTGCTGTTTGCCTTTACCACCCTACACCACAAACTGCTAGGCTCGGATAAAAACCTCCAATTCCATTTCCCTAAGAGCGCCATGTTGAATAATCTCCAGTCCCTAATGCCAAGACCACCATTAGCCTTAGGTTTGCAAACCTCCGACCATTTAACCCAACTAATTTTGTTACCAGCATCAACACCTCCCCATAGAAATCTCCTCATGATTCCAGTGCAGATTGACAGCACTCCCACTGGAATTTTATAAAAGGATAGGAAAAATAATGGAAGAGCAGATAAAACACTCTGAATAAGACATACCCTTCCTCCAAAAGATATATGTTTCCGTTTCCACAAAGATAGCCTTCCTCTCATTTTTTTGATGATCGGATCCCATAGCGCCAAGCTTTTCAATCTACCTCCCACTGGTATGCCCAGATACACAAACGGGATGGTCATTAATTTACAATGTAGAATAGCTGCAAATCTCCCCAAGCAGTCTCGGTTTACTGCCACCCCTGCTAGCTTACTTTTATGAAAATTTACTTTCAGACCAGATATAAGCTCAAAGCATCTAAGTACACATTTAAGTGTCTGCACATTCTGAATTGTTGCATTACCCACAAACACCGTGTCATCAGCGAATTGTAGCATAGAAATATCAATGTCTGAGTTCCCTCCAAATGAAAATCCCTTAAATCTCCCCAACCTTACAGCTTGTGAGAAGAGACCGCTAAGACCTTCAGCCACAATTAAAAATAAAAATGGAGCAAGTGGGTCGCCTTGTCGGAGACCTTTAGTCATCATAAATTCCTCACAAGGACTCCCATTTACTAACACAGACACAGAAGCTGATTTCAGACAACTCATAATCCACTGAATCCACTTGTTACTGAAATGCATTCTCCCCATCATATATGCTAGGAATTCCCAACTCACTGAATCATAGGCTTTCTCGTAGTCAACTTTAAAGATCACTGTGTCCTTCTTCAGTTTCTTTGCTGCATGAAGTACCTCGTTAACCACTACCACACTGTCTAGCATATTCCTCCCACCCAAGAAAGCAAACTGATTCTCACTAATCACCTTAGACAACACCCTTTTTAATCTCAATGCCAACACCTTTGAGACCACCTTGTACATACACCCAATCAACGAGATAGGTCTGAAGTCATTTAAACCAAGAGGAGAATTCACCTTAGGAATCAGAGCAATAAAAGAGGCGTTACTGCCTTTGGGCCACACCCCCCTACTCCAAAAGTCAGCAAGAACCTTCAAAAAATCAGCTTTCAAAATCCCCCAAAATTTCTGAATGAACTTGAAGTTAAATCCATCCGGGCCAGGACTTTTATCCCCACCACAATCCCAAACAGCCTCCTTAATTTCTTCCTTGCTAAATTTACCAGTTAACATCAAATTATCCGCATGATTCAAAGTTCTGAACGACACCCCATTCAAATTCGGGCTATCCCACTTTACTGCTGCAAACCGCTGTTCAAAATACATTTTTAGCTCACCCTTCACCTTACTTGTATCCTCCTCCCACGACCCGTCAATCATCAACCCCACAATTGAATTTGAGCGCCTACGCCAATTAATTAAAGAATGAAAATATTTCGAGTTTTGATCTCCCTCTTTTAACCACTGAGATCTAGACTTCTGATACAACATAGACTCTTGATGCTTGATAACTGACCAAAACTCACTAGTCAGCAGCCTTCTGGATTCCACCTCTTCGCTGGACAGTCCCGAATCCTCCTCTTTTCGGTCTAAATCATTAATTTGCAGCACCAAGTCATTCCTCTTACTCCTCAAGTCCCCAAACACCTCTTTATTCCACTATTTCAGTTTCAATTTCAGCCCTTTCAACCGTTCCTTAAGCACGAAAGCTCCCCGACCTGTCACAGTATTTTCTGCCCAAGCTCTCTCCACAAATTCAGAAAAGCCAGGGTGCTTATCATTCTTTCAATATGTTGACACAATCCCATAGGCAAAGCAAAGCAACTCATAACATAAGTTGGTATAGCTTGAGCAACAGATTTAATTAAGACTTCCCTACCTGCCATAGAGAGAGCCTTCTCCTTCCACCCTTTAAGCTTTTTCCATACCCTTTCTTGAACAAAATTGAAAACTTGATTCTTTGATCTACCAACATAGGCCGGTAACCCAAGATACTTAGATGGAATCTCAACTGCCTTAACTTGTAGTCTCTCCTGAATGGCATGTTTACTTTCTTCTGGCACATTTCGGCTATAAGAGATTTCTGATTTGTCTAAGTTCACAAGTTGACCTGAAATTTGTTGGTAAGTAGTCAGAACGTCATTCACAACTTCAACCTCCTCTTCTGATGCCCGAAAAAATAAGATACTGTCATCCGCAAAGAAAAGGTGTGAGACCATTGGAGCTTGAGGCGCTATGCGGATTCCATGGATAGCACTGTCCTCTTGGGCCCTTATCAGAAGACCAGATAAAACTTCAGCACATAAAATGAAGAGATAAGGGGAAAGAGGATCACCTTGACGCAAACCTCTAGTGGATTTAAAAGAGCAACCTGGCCTCCCATTTAATAGAACAGAAAAACTTGCAGTTGAGACACAACTCATAATAAGATCCACCATCCGCTGAGGGAAACCCATAGAATAAAGAACAGTACGTAGAAATCCCCATTCAATCCTATCATAAGCTTTTGCCATATCTAGTTTCAGACCCACATAACCCTCTCTACCTATAGCACGTTTCCTCATATAGTGAAGAGAGTCAAAAGCAATCAAAGTATTGTCAGTAATCAATCTCCCTGGAACAAAAGCACTTTGGAAAGGACCCACTATGGACGGAAGTACACATTTCATTCTATTAGCTACCGTCTTTGTTATCAACTTGAAAATCACATTACAAAGAGAGATGGGGCGAAAGTCTTTGGTGTGCTTTGGTTTTTTAACCTTTGGAATTAAGCACAAGAATGTATGATTAAATCTCTCTGGACTAAGCCCACCATTCAGCACACCCAAAACAATACCAGCTATTTCCTCCCCTATGGTAGGCCAAAACTTTTGATAAAAGAGAGCCGGGAGGCCATCAGGACCTGGTGCAGCGGTAGGCTTCATTTGCTGCAAAGCCACATAAACCTCATCATAAGAATAATCACCATCCAACATTTCACGCATAGCTATGGATACCCGGTTTCTAACCACATCACATGCTTCATCTGCCCCCAAAGGATTTCCAGAAGAGAATAAACACTGATAAAAATCAGCCATAATAGTTGCTATTTCTTCCTCCTTGTCATGACAAACGCCCTCATCATCCTGAATAGAGTCCACCCAATTCCTCTTTTTCCGTTGAGATGCTTTCTGATGAAAAAATTTAGAATTTTTATCTCCATGTTTGAGCCACATAGCACGTGACCTTTGTGACCACCAAATTTCTTCACTTTGTAAAAGATCATCCAATCTGTCCTCTAACCTCTTTATATTTGCCAGCACCCCATCCTCATGCACTCTTTCCTGTAACTCTTGAAGTCTTTCCTTGGTATCCTGTATTTCTTTGGGCACATTCCCAAACCTATTTTTAGCCCACCGTTTTAAACCCACCAGGCATGAATTAGCTCTATCATAAGCATCAGCTGCACCCGTGTGCCATAAATCATTCAACACGTCTGGACATTCCTCATCTCGCAGCCAGCATTCTTCAAATCGAAGCACTCGACGCCCACCACCACCCGTACGACGTCTAGGGCAGGTATCAACCGTAAGAGGTAGGTGATCAGATGCATAGTGAGATAAGTGGCGTGCTTGTGCTTGTGGAAAAACATCAGCCCACGTGGGAGTCACCACACATCTGTCTAGGCGAGCCATAATCAAATCTTCCCCTTCCTGATTGTTCCTCCAAGTATATCTATGTCCTTCAAAGCCCATGTCACTCAAATTACAAGTCTGGAGAGCATCTCTAAACATAGCTTGATTTGCAATATTGGGTGCAGCTCCACCAAATTTTTCCTCCTCTGATAAGGTTAGATTAAAATCACCATAGACCATCCATGATGGATGTGGATGAAGTCCAGCTAAAGTCCTCAGTAATTGGCATGTAAGGTGCTTTCGCTGCTGCTCTGGATATCCATAGATACCTGTGGCACGCCAAGTCAGAGAGCCATCCTCCAGTGAAACAAGATAATCAATATGATTTTGGGAAGTGGACAGCAAAGAAATATTGATATCATCCTTCCATAATAGAGCTAAACCACCAGCTTTCCTGTTTCCTTCTCCCTCACAACCGACAGTGATCATGTTTGTTAAACCCATCATTCCACGTAGACGATACATTTCATGGTCTTTCCTCTTTGTTTCCATTAAGAAAAGACAAGTGGGAACTTGTTGTTTGCAAAGCTCTTTCAGAGCTCGAACTGTACGCCGGTTCCCAAGCCCGCGACAGTTCCAAAATAATGTTTTCATGGCTGTCGGCGGGGCTGAGAATCAGCCTCCACCGATGAAGAGAAGCATTGTTTTTTCCCCAAAGATACCTCTGGAGAAGTTGCAGAACTCATATCTGGACTTTCCAACTGACGCTTGTTACCATCCCTCTCACCAATTTCCTCTACTGTGGAACTAGACGAAGCTCCCACCCTGCCCATCTTTTTGTAACGTCGTAAAGAGTATTGGGACTTATTTGTTTTTTCATAACAACCTGCATCCTCATTCCGTGCACATTTAATTGCATCACGTAACAAACAATGGTCACCATGAGTTGCATTTGAATTTTTAGGAATAGTGGGCCCACATCCAGACTTCAAGATAGATAATTCTAAATGTTGTTCCACGTCATTTGCATTAGCAGTTATGATCTCCAAATGTTTTGAATTTTTGCCATCCGTTCCCACACATTCACTAACTGCCACGGTCTCACCATCCACGTCCTCACAACTTGTCTCAACTGCCTTCGGTTTTGGATTGTTCAACTGCAACGCCATCCCAACTTCCGTAGCACCACGTTCACGAGCAGAACTCGAAGAGTTATCACCAGCCGCCGCCGTGTTAATCACCTCTGTCCTACCACCTTTCAGGCAATCTGCTCCACCGCCTCTCCCTGCCACAGTCAAACGTGCGAACCGCTCCAGAATTTCAGGCGATACCACCCTATTAACAGTTCGAGCACCATCAACACCATAACCAGGGTTCGTTGCTGGCGTCCTCTTTGACGTGACCCTTCTACCAGACATAGATGCTCTCAAGCCCGGTCCATACTTACGGGGTGATTGCGGGTCTTGTGGTTCTCCAGCAACATTAGTTGGACAGAATTGGTCTCCATGTCCAATCACTCCACAGATGAAACAGAATTGTGGCAATCTTTCATATTTGAAATCAATCCAGAAGACCCCATCTTTGTGACTTCCTCCATTAATACCAGGCAGTAAGGGCTTCGACACATCCATCTCCACAAGAACCTTGATGATGGTCTTCCTATCTGGTAACTCAAATAAATCGACATCAAGAACATCACCAATAGCAGAGCCAACTTTCATGCCCATTTTCAGAGTGCGACAATGAAGAGGCAAGCCCCAAAGTTGAACCCAAATGGCCACCGAGGAAAAAACCATATCCACCGGTTCCACATGGCGGTTCCATGGCTGAATGAGAAGCCAAGAGTTTCTGAAAACCCATGGAGAGCCCTGCAGAATCCGCTTCACATCCTTCTCCTCACCCAAATGGAATAAAAACACCTTACTACTTATTTCCTCCACTCGAAAATCTCTTGGATTACACCAGATATTTCCCAAAGCACTCTGGAGAGAACCCTTGTGGATTGGCTTATCAGTGAGGAAACGTCCCACTAGACAGTTCTCATACTCCCCAAGAGCTTCAGCAACATCGTCATCATCAAACACAATCAGAGAAGCATCCTCCTCTCGAGCAACTTCCTCTTCTTCTAGTAGAGGAGGTTCGTGACTCATGACAGAAACCAGTTATAAGTCTCAAGCTTGGTAACAGAACCAGACACCAAACACGGAATGAACGGAAGAAAAGTCACGGCAATGGCCGATAAAATCACACGGAATTGAAACGGAGATTACTTTGTTCATGAGTGTATGTGCTTTTTTCAAAAAGCACGACTGTTGGGGTTTGATTGGTTTTTATACGTCTAACTTGAAATAACTCTCATTGATGAGTCAATATAATATGAGAGATAAATGACCTATTAGAAATGGATAGTAACTTAAATCCGAGAACGTCAATAATTGTCCTTAACAGTTTTGTTAAACCCTTAAAGTGATAGATATAAAGGAACAACCCAAAATTTTACTCTCTCCATTCTTAATTATACGACTCTTTAGAGACATACTTAGTGTTCATCTATTTAATACTAGATTTTATAAATATATATTATCATTTTTCATGTATATTTGTTATCTTATCATATACTATATATTATATCCGAAACAAAAAGTGACAACTCTGATAAGTGTTTTTTTTTTTTTACAGTACAACTCCGATAAGTGTTGCCCCCTCATTCTATATCTTTCTTCATAAGTTTTCTTCTCATACTATAATTAGTAGGTAGATGATGTTATATTTTTTTTTCTTATTTTTTAGTAATTTTAATATTAAATAATTTCATTTTTTGAAAATTATTAATTTATTAATATTTCATTTAATAATTATTAATGAAATCAGAATAATTAACAAAAGTTAATTGTGACTTTTTTCAAAAATAATTATTGAATTAATTTAACATTTAATGGTTTTAATGATATTAGAATAATTAATAAAAGTCAATTGTGTTTTTCTACCATTAAGATATATGATGACAAAGATTTTTTAAATGATTTGATTATTTTTTATATTACAAAATAAAAAATAATGAATGTAATATACTAGTTTATGACCCGTGCCTTGCACGAGGGAATTTAATTTTGAATGTAAGTTTAAAATTTATTATTTAAATATTGATTAATTTTTATTGGGTAATCAGAGTGTCGTGGTTTGGTTTTGTTGTATTTCTGCACATTTGTTGTTGTTTATTTTTTATCGAAGCATAAAGTTTTTTTGAGAAAATAAATAGACCATTGCTGGCGTAGGTGTTGCTGCAAAGCACGATATTTTAGGGCAAATTTATGAGAGTGATATGTGAAAATAGAACAAACTATAAACTAAACTAACAACTTTCGAATAATTGTAAATGCTCGACTGTGGTGTAATTGTAATGTAGCTGGAAAAAAACGTGAGGTTAAACTTTAGAACTGTCAAAACGCCTTATTGGTAAAGGGTTAAACCTAAAAACCGTCCCTGAACTTTGAGCCAGATTTGATTTTCGTCCCTTGCCGGAAAATCTTCCTATGCACGCCTTCAAACTTACGTTTTCTTTTGAAACTATCCTTATCGCCAATTTAGCTCCGGTCGCCATGGCCAAGTGTCACTTTTGGCCTACGTGAACATGCCACATCATTTAATGAAATGACGTGTATTTTTTTTTTAAAAAAAAAAATTTAATTTTAAGTCCCCAAATCTCAGAATGATAATTTCTAACCTCATAATCTTCTTCACCTTCTTCAATCTTCATCATCATTTTCCAGAATCATCCCCGAAGGTTAGCTCAAGTGGTAAGTGCTAGGGGACATAAGGGTTGGGGAGGGGAAGGTCTAGGGTTCGAATCCTGGAAGAAAAATTTGAAGGGATTTTCTAACTTACTAACAACTAACCACTAACATTTGCCTATAAAAAAAAAACAAATCTTCACCTTAAATCTTCATCCTCATTTTTCCAGCAGCTTCATTCTTCACCATCTTCTTCTTCCCCCACCCACCACCACGCCTCCAACCTCAACACCACAGCCACCCCCAAACCTATTAACCCACCACCACCCCTACCCCTTCATCGAGCCCAGCCACAAGATTACCAATCTCCTTGAGTGCCCTTCTGTTCCTTACTTCTCTTGCTACTATCTTTTGTTTATTCTCAACTAAAATCAACGAACAAAGCAAGATCAGAAGAAAAAAAATCACACCCAAAATGACGCGGAAGAAAATTTGATCGAAGAAATCAGTACTTAAACAATGAATCATTTGAAAATTGGGTACCCCTTTGATGAATAATGGTAGAAAGTTTCATTCTTGAAGTAAATAGTCAACTGGGCAACAAAAAAACCACCCCATATTTCATAATTCTCATTTCCACCGATTTCATTATGTTTCCGACTCTCACTCGCTCACTCACTCTCCTTCTGATTCTCTCACGCCACCCTCCGTTAGAGTCTCTCTCTCTCTCTCTCTCTCCCAATCGCTGCCGCCTCCTCCTCGCACCACCCGATCAGAAAACCCGCTTGCTTCTCCTGTCTTGGCTTGAGATCCGGGCCAAGAACAGAAGATTCCCTGTAATTTGTAAAAAAAAAAAACTGAACGTAGATTGAATTTTTATGTAAACTCCTTAACATGACATAAAATTGTAAAGTAGAGAAATTTTATCATAACATAGTTTTCTATTAATTTTAACATGAAAGTATTTTTCATATTGTGGGAGCTTGAAATACTATAATTTAAACATAAATTAATATTTTCTATTCTCCGCGCAACATTTTTACCGCGTAATTTGAACAAAAAGTAAAAGTAGATCACAACGTTTATATTAATTTATGAATTTATTTTTGGTTTAAAAAAATTTTAATTAAGAAAACTTATTACCCCTAACCATTCAATTTGCTTGAATGTGCTACACAGGGTAGAATCTCACATGATGAAAGTAAATAACTTGACATAGCATTCTAAGTTGATGATAATTTTTGGTTATTTGAAGTTGAATATGCATGAAAAGGAGATATCCACAGGAATGCAGTAGCTTTCAAAGGGGAGCAGGTGGATTTGGAAGAAGTAGTGGAATTGGTGAAATTGAGATATTGGTTATGGCTCAAATCTCATATGCAAAGCTTCAAATCATCTTTTTATGAGTGGTATAGGGAACCACATCTTGTTATGAGTGTTATAGGGAACCTCAGATCTGTATGATGGGGAGTTAAGGGACCTTTTCCATTATATCTTTCTTGGTATTGTTGGGTCTTTAATGATTGGGTTGACGTAGCTTTGTCTCGAACCAAATTTCATAGTATCTTACCTTCCATCTATGTGGGAAGCCTCATGTAATTTCATATAATGTTATGTTCCTTCTGGCTGCCTGTGGTTCGATTAATGTATTGAGCCTAGGAGTCATGAACTTTGTATACTGTTCTTGCACATCTGCGTTTTTAATGCAATTTTGGCTTCTAAAAAAAATGCATGCAACAATAGAGATGAAAACATGTAACAAAGACCCTGCAGGGATAATTTCATTGAAAGAGATTCATGAATGGACCACACTAATTACATTGGTTCTTACAGAAATGACTGAATTTAAATGATCCTAGCTTTTCATAGTAAAAAAAAAACAAAATACAACAATGGGTGATCTATCTCCTGCAATTTAATAACTACTCCGAATCTAATATTTCAAATACTTCAAGTTTTTCCAACATTAGCCATGAAAGTCTCAAGTCTTGAAGTCATCTAACATAAGTGCTTCTATGTTAATGCATTCATCATGGTAGAGAACCTGAAAGAAACATAAGCGAGTTTATCATAGTTTCTTGAAACCATCATCTTGAGACATAAACTATCGGCATGTCTACCTTACCATGTTTACATTGCATTCCATCTTTATCTTATCATAACAACCCTACAATTTTTATTAACTCAACCACCTTTTATTCTATTAATTTATAAATATTTCATCACAATATTTATAACACTAAGGACAACTAAGTTCACTATCAGTTTTTGGAATAAACGAATAGATTGGCATCACACTATATAAATACATACTCAACATAGCAAGGGAACATGTCTATCTTATCATAAGAATTGCTGAGAATAGCTCAGATGTGCCACATAATAATTACTAAGGTATCATAGCTGAGATCCTGAATACATTACCCACTTCCCTCCATTTCTTTTATGCAATCACATGCACACTTGAGCCGGTGCATCCAAAAGTTCTTGAGACATAATACATATGACCAATCTCAACCTGAACTCATAAAACATACAAACAGATAGAGAGAGATTAAATAGTCTGAGTTCGCACTTCATCCTCTAAAACAACTTCAGATCCTTCCTTATCCTGTTGCTCAGTCACTCTCTGTTCAAGAATGAACGTACAATCATAATAACAATGTAACTACAATGCCTTTAAAAATTTATGAAAAAACTAATGACATTATACTCAAGTTTATTCTCTATTAGTGCCATTTTCAGCCTCCAGGCCCAGACTTCATCAAATAACACACCTTGGAGAAAGTTGCCTCAGTAGTATCCTGATCCACCTCGTTTCTTATAACATCCATAAAGCCAATAAGCTAAAAGGCTTCTTCTCTAATCAATTAGAACTCTATTTAATGCCTTGAATTCTTCTGTATTAATATGTAACATAGTAGAGATTCATCTTCTCACATGAAACTTCTTTCCAATTGGTTCAGGCTCATCTATTTGAGTTTTTCTCCATTTCCTTAATGGAGTTGAGCTCATTCTGCAAGAAATTACTCCATTTAGTTTAGCACTTCGCTATGTCACCATTAATATCATTATCCAAAAAGTAACAATCCATCAATGAAAATCTAGACCAGTATATCAAAGTTCAAAAGGTTTCTCCTAAATGCAAACTAAATCAGCAACAATCATGTCCTTGACAATAGCGCAAAGGACCATCCTTGAGGGAAAAAATGCAAGAGAAAGTCAGTCAGATAGAGAACTATACCAAAAATAAAGTAACAAAATCAAAGCTACATCAGTTTTCCTCTAACACATGCAGCACTGATATGAGCGATATCGTGCGAGTCTCGAAGGTAACCACCCCGATCAGCAATGGGAGTAAACCTGTCATTGCAAACTTGCCAATGTTTTCTTCAACCTATAAATTAAGCAAAAAATATATCTGGTATTTAACCCAAAAATCTTAAAGATACATAGAATCCAAAGACATAGAACTTAGAAGGACTGAAAAGTCTTTAAAATATAATCAAAGATAAAAAGGCTTGAATAAGCTAATAGGCTTCTTCTCTAATCAAAGATAACTCTATTTAATGCCTTGAATTCTTCTGTTGTAATATGTAATGTATGTAACATAGTAGAGATTCATCTACTCACGTGAAATTTCTTTCCAATTGGTTCAGACACTCATCTATTTGAGAGCTTTTCTCCATTCCATTAATGGAATTGAACTCATTCTACAACAATTCAACAAAACCATACTATTATATAAAACCTTGATCCTATCACACTTTAACCACTCAGATTATTTTAAATTTCAGTTTTACCACTATCAATAGGAAGAATAGGTTTCAAGTACTCTACCAACTTACCATGTCCAATTAAGCTCTATATATGTAGACATAGCAAACCCCAACAGAAACAGTACATCTCAAAGTGAAGCTTCTCCTGCTCCAGGCCATGACTTTCAAGATCATTTTCCTTCTGTTCCAGCAGCTGATCCATAGTCCTAAAGAGCTTTCTCCTTCTAAACACGCAGCTACTGCAACATTTTTTGCATTTCAAGCAATAACATACAAAACAGAAGAGAAGAACTTTAGAACAAATAAAAGATAGCACAATATTTAACTGCTAATCATAAATAAATAAGAGTCAAAAGAGTAACAACTTGAAATGGTCCAATTCATTGAGGCAGAAGGGACATGACATATTCAATAATTGAAGAACTAATAAAACCATTGCCTTCAAATCCAATCCTTATAGTTTTTCTGCAAAATGAACAATAAGTACCTTTCAATCAAAGATCACTCATAGAAACTGTTTGAGCTTCACCATCATAACTTTGTTTCTAGTTTTCATCCATAATAGACATGAATCTCTACTCCCCCGGTGTCTCCAAGACCTCTTTCATCATTCACTCTTCATAAAAACTCAGCAAAATTCATAAAAACTCAGCAAAACAAACGAAAGAGCTCATTGGAGTTGATGGTCAAAGTTAGATCTTCAGATGTCAAACTTGCTGTTGAAGCTTTAAAAGTAAGGTATGTTCAATTAATATCAGTTAAGTTAAACTATTTGTGATTGCAGACAAAAATACTATAAAACTTAAAGAAGTAATTTTAATTGGGATCTAATAAAACCAAAGTAAATGAGGCTCATGCAGTATTCGGCGTAAAATAAGAAAAAATGCAGAATTAAGACTATAAGACACATTTGTTCTCTAATGCAGTGTTTAGCATCACAATGATATGATATAGATAGATATAAACGCATTGCACCTGCATGTTTGCTTTTTCTCCTTAATCCTCTTGCTTGTCTACATGATTTCCACCAATCATTTTGTGCTTCTCCCAATACCCATGCGACCTGCATAATTTCAAAAGAAACTCCACTTGGATTAGCGCTTCGTTATGTTATCACTTCACAGGCAATATAGAATAACCCGTAAGTAATTGACGGGGTTATGGCTATAGGGAGGAACCCTTAATATCATTATCAAAAAAGTGAAATCCATCAATCAAAATCTGGTGACCAGTATATTAAAGTTCAAAAGGTTTCTCCTAAATGCATACTAAATTAGCAACAGTCATGTCCTTGACAATGGAGCAAATCACCAATTTTTTTTAAAAAAGGAATAAAAAAAATCATGCTTGGACATACATGAGATGGCGATGAGGTCATAATGGCATCCACGGTGAAGAGGAGGATTCAGACCTAGACACCTACCCGCCTGTAAAGATGAAAATTAGGGAATATAGGCAGTGGGTCAAGGATAGTGAATGATTTAATTCCCTAATTTGAAGCTTGATAGATATAGTGATTTAAGGACATGGTCAAAATGAGAAAATAATTAAAAATGAAATCAGATATTATCTTCAAAGAGAATCAAGAGATGCCATATCCTCAATGCCATCAACAGGTTAGAAAGGAACTAAATTAATTGAGAAACGTACGTATAGCAAAACAATCAGTTTTGGTGAGATCTTGAATTAAAATTTTTAATAGCAAAATGCCCCTTGAAATTTTATTAGCAAAATGCCCCTTAAAAATAATTTATGCTGCTTTTGAAATTTTGTTTGTGGCTTAATTGGAAGGTGAAAATGGTACCTGAAAGAGTTACTTGGCTATCATCATCTCTATCCGGCTCCTCAGAGAACATCTTCCCAGTGTGATAACAGAAGTGAAGAGGACGCATAAATCAATCAGTCATGGAAACAGAGAACATATGCAATGCAACCTATAAACAGAAAAAGAGAACAAAAGGAAAAGGCTAAACTGATAAGTAAAAGAAGGTCAGAATAACCATCTGGCCAAAAGGGCACCAGCGAAATCACAGACAAAAGGGTAAAAGGAATTGGAAAGATTTTACATGAGAGACATATACTTAGCATAAATAAACACAATAGTAGTCTCTCCATACCTTTATGATAGTAAAAGATTCAAAGAAAAATGATAAGTCAGTGAGATCAACAGATTCAAAGAATATTAAGGGTAAAGTATTGAGAGAATCTCAACCTGCGTATAGCTCTTCCTATGCTCAGTCTTCAATCATATTTTGTGATGTTCAAGTTCTCACATGGAATACCCTGAATGTTCTTCCCGTTCAGACACCTTAGTAAGCTGCTTCGATAATCAACACAGTCAAGAAAAGAAAAACAAAACCTCAGACTCAAAATAAACACTGATCTGAAAAATATAAAATATCAAATGTGCAAAGGACAATGCAGAAGTAGCAATATATATAGGCGCTTAGAAAGTAGAAACATAAATATGAACTAATTGATACCGATAATTAACTTTCTTAAATTTCCACTCAAGAAAGAAAACAATTGAAAGCGAATATAGTCAAGTAATCAATTAATGGGGGAAGTATTTTACGGTCAAGAACAAATTTGAATTCAAAAACACTAATTTCTAAGAGAGGAATTACCGGGAGAAACTAACGGGATTCCATTTTGAGCCGCAGTTCCAAAATTAGGGAAGAATAGATGGGCTTGGCGGCTCAAAATTAGGGTTTGAAGTAGTTCTGATGGACCATGGGGTGAGAGCTCAGTGTGGCTGTGAGTAGCGGCTTCTGGATTGCATTTTTCAGTCTCCAATCTGTTCGAAAATAGGAAAGAACTCGAAATTATCAAAAGGAAGTAATCTGGATTATCAAATTGAAGCCGTAACCGCAATAGTAATCTGGATTATCAAATTGAAGTTGTAACCGCAATAGTAATCTGTGTAGAGTGTAGACTCATACCTTGTCATCCACAATCGAAATCGGGGATTTGAAGGATTCTAACGGAGTTACTGGAGCAGAGCGAGGAGAAGCTCTGACGACGATGATTCTCGGTCGGGGACCTTGCTCTATTATAGACTTCGCGAGGAGAGTTGGGTCGTCAACGTCGCACCGTGGGGAGAGCTGCGACTGGGATGGATGGCAATGGAGGGAGGAGATGAAAGCGAAGGAGGGGATGGTGATCTCAAGCGAGGGAGGAAATAGATTGATGTCGAGAGAGAGAACGCCGAAAATGAGAGAGAAAGAGAGAAACAAATCCTTTTTTTGAAACTGAGAAACGGATTCTGAAATAAAAGAGGATTTAATATGGGAGAAGAAAGAAGGGGGAGAAAGAAGAATGGAGGATGAAGTGACACATAGGATTCAGTAGAATATTAGCCAATCAGTGAATGTCACATCATACATTTTGAGACTGAGATCTTTTCCTGAATGTATATACTATGGATTATGTACAAAATGATATCAAATATGCCACTAAAAAAGTTGATATCAAATAGTTTTAAGGGATTGATTTGTAAATTAACTGAAAAAATTTGTATTTTATGTTTTCGTATATACATCTGGAAGATTAAAATGGTTTTGATATATTGATTCAAAGCATAACAAATTAGAAAAAAATGGAATTATAATGTAATTAGGATTAGAAAAAAATTAAATACGTGATATACGTATTTAAAAAAGATAAACGATAGAGAAAATATGAAAAAGTCTTATGTATATCGACAAAGTACTCTTATTCTATCCTTGCATAGCGCGGGATCAATACTGGTACTTCTATAATTCCAAAGTTTTGATTATCGTTAATTATTAATGTTTTTTCACACCACTCAATACATTAATTAATGGTTTGTTGAATAGAACTTGATGAGCCGATCCGCCTACGCGTCTTGCTTTTACTGCTATATTGGGGCATAAGGGGCATGATGACTTGACGTCAACCACACCTTCCTCCGGCTTATCATCGGCACTTTGCTCCGGCTATTGGGGATCCCATTTCCGTATCGGGGCTAGGGTGAGCTGAGGGGGGACAACGTAAGTGAGCGAATGTGTGTAAGCCCAGTCAAACATGACTGTTCTAGGTGGGGCGGGCCACCCGCCTTCGAATGGTGTTGGTCATTTTAGATACAATTTTAAAATATTAGATTTTCCGTCCCGTTAAGGACTGATTTTCTTGTTCATATGTCAAGGGATGGTAAGGTTTTGCACGTTGTATCGAATTAAACCACATGCTCCACCGCTTGTGCAGGCCCCATCAATTCTTTAAGGGGGTGTCGAAGGCAGGCCTAGTGACTGGAGTGAAGTCGTAAAAAAGTAGTCGTACTGGAAGGTGCGGTTGGATCACCTCCTTTTCAGGGTGATCTAATGCTTTTTGGGTAGTTTGGTTTGACAGTGCTTCACACCTAAAAAGAAGTGAACTACGTCTGAGTCAAATTTGAAGAATTTTTTTTTTAAAACCAATACATGATTAGTTTTACCCATATCTTACCATTTTTTCAGAATTGTCCGCTCATAGCACGATGGAAGTGTCCGATTATAGCCCGACGCGCTGCTTCAATGGCTCGATATGAAACAGGTTTAGGTTCGGCCTCAGAAAAACGGAGCACCTAACAACGTATCTTCACAGACCAAGAACGTCTTCCTACTTCTCCAATGTTCCAATCAGATCCGAAGAGAAAAAAAAAAGGCCTGAATTGAATCATCTCATTGGAAGAAAGTGGAATGCCTCTAATGAGCTCTTTCCGGCAGCTAGTCTCGGGTTTTCTTTCCTCCCATCCATCCTTCCGACAACGCATTCAATAGCATAGTACATATTTTCTTAATAAGCGTAGTTGTCTGAAGATAGTCATATTATTTGAAGGGGAGTAATTACCACCCATAGTTCCAACATATTGCATAAGGATAAATAATGTGGAAGATTGTACATTAATTAATGTCATTACATGTTTTTTAAATAATCGTAATTGTCTCTAGATAACTTATGAATAAGATGGGAGAGTAATTAATATTATCAATATGCATAAGAGAATTATTATTTAGATTTAAGAGATTTTTTCCTTGACCAATGTACTTCTATAGCTGGTATCTGTGGGACTCATTTCTTGCCTCAGTCGATCCCTGCCGCTTAGTGTGCTGATCGTGGTGCGAGTGATTAGTCACACTCCTACCGATTATGGGAATACATTAGTTAAGACTATAAAAATATATATTTATAGAACTCGTTTGGTGGTCAGGATAGGATAAGAGCAGAATATGATAGAACTCGTTTGGGCTTATTTCCCAGTTTGGACGGGGGGTTACTATTTTTGTTCAGAGGCAAAGGAAGATGGGGAGATGTTACAAGTTTGGGTTTGTGAGGTTTGCTTCATTGGAGGTTGTGTCTCCTTAGTGGTTTTCGCTTGAGTGGAACTTCCTTGTCGGTGGCTTTGGCGAGATTTCCGCGGACCGATGTTGCTATATGCAAAGAGAGTTCAGGGAACAATGGGGTTCGAAGGGGTTTTTACATCATTCAACGAAGGGATCAAGTGAAAACCCCTAAACCAAGGGGAAGACCAAGGAAAGTTTTGTAAGGAGGTGGAAAAAAGAATGACCTTGTTAGTGAGCTCCATTGGGACTGCAGTAGTAGAAGACGATGATGGTGTTGCAGAGTCGAGAGGGAAGGAACTGATGGTGTTGCCTAGGGAGCTGCACAGAAGCTACTCCCCTCTATCAGATTGCATCTTAAATCAATGCACGCTAGTCTTCTAAGGTTAGCACAGGTATACGTCTAGTTGTAGGCTTTTGGGTTGTTTTTTGTTGCCCTAGGTGTTTGCATTCGGCTTTTGGGGTTTTAGTTAGTCTAGTTGTTGCTCGTTGTTGGTTGGGTTGTTGGCTTTTCTGGTTTTTGCGCCCTTTTGAGGACGTTTGTTTATTCTGACATTTTCCTCATTAATTTATATTTTGCGTTCGAAAAAAAATTTAAAAATTAACTTTTCTAAAAAAGTGATTATTCTACTATAAATTGTTAACAAATTTAAATAAATGAGATTGAGCCGTTAGATCTAATCATGAACGGTCAAGATTAAAAGAATTTAATTATCATGTGATTGTCACATGATCAATTAAAAATGTCATGCGACTTTTTAAAAGAGTCACATGACTTCATGTTTTAATCTTGACAGTTAATGATTTGATCTAATGGCTCAAAATGACTTGTCTCACTTTCACATAAAAAATTCACTCTCATATGACACATCCTCGTTTATACATAGGAGTTTTCTTACGCAACACCTAGTTAGAGCCTCCCACCATCTTTCTTTCTTCCTTTGCAAAAAAAAAAAACTTTGCAGGTCTTCTAACCTTCTCCCCTCCTAAAACATCGCGCCAAGATCTGAGTTGGCCCATCCCGCAAGCTTGCAAACATCCCTTCTTTGTAGAAAGCGAAACTGAGTTGGCCTTTGGAAATCTAGATAGAGAGATGGAAATTGTGGAGCCTCCCAGCTTCACCTCCCTACAGAGATTTGATGGGAGAGAGAGCATTCTCCCGAGACATAAAACACACAAACCCAAAACGACATCTTCTCCCTTGTCTCAATCATTGAATAAATACATTTGAGATTCAGCCAAATTTCGCGAACAAGTTTACATCGATGAAGAGGGAGATGGATTTTCGGGAATTGTCGTCTTCACCGCGAGCGACCCATGGTATATACTCTTCAACATTTTCATTTCCAATGTGAAGCTTCAAATTAACATTTGATTTTCGCAAACCTTGACTCTCTTGGGCGGCCTAGAGGTTTTGGGCCGGTTGATCAAATATTAGCCCAAAAATTATATTGTGTATCTTTTGCTGATGGTATAAAATTTTCTACACATCTCATTTCAGTGTAAAAGAGGTCGAGAAATGAGAGAAATAAAAAGAAATGAGAGAAAAATGTATAAAATCAAGAGTTTAATTTATATGTATTGACGGTGTAAAGAAACTTTACACCGTCAACCTATCAAATTTTAAGGATGTGAGAAAATCTTTCTTTTTATTTAATTTCATTAATTGACGTGACACATCCTTAAAATCTGACTGATTGACGGTGTAAAAAAAATTTTACACTATCGGTGCATCATCGTTTTTCTCTAAAATTCATGTGATATAAAATGGGAGAAGAATTACATAGAAACAAAATTGAGTGAAAAATAGAGTTGAAAAATTATTGTGGGAATAAATCATGATGTTATCAATGAAAAATAAAGATAAAGAATTATAATTATGATGATTATCCAAGGAAGGCAAGGGCCAAGGAGTGATGCTTTCTAAAAGTAACACCATATATCTCAAATCTTTTTGGTCCATCAGACCATATATCTCAATGATTATTAGATTTGATTAGTGGGTCAGTTTCCTCTGGTGGCCATTGTTACATCAGAAGGATGGCCCGCGCTACAAAAATGAATAAGATAAAGTTGACTCATTGTTTCCACGTTTAAAATATATATGTAATTGGGTTATGAAAAATATCCCAACACTACACGAATTAAGTTTTTTTTACAGCTCATAAAGAAAAAGAAAAAATGAGGTAAAGTCCATCTAGCAGACAGTCAATATCCACCACGGTTTCATCCTGCTCAGCACAATGTTTTACCAAGAAATTCGCACAAGCATTACCTTCTCTCAACGTTTGGTGTAATACCATCTGTCAATCATAGTCCAACACCTCCTTAATGTCCAAAACTAGTGAGGCATAAATATATTTCTATAGCGATAATGAGAGTACTAAATTAACAGCATCCAGAGAATCAGATTGACAATCCACAACACACACCACGAGCCTAAGCCAAAGACAAACCATGATTGATTAGGTTTAATATTGGGTTTGTCTGGTCAAAATAATTAATAAATTAGTTAAAATATTGAAGTTTCGGATTTATCTAAATAATTGTAAAGTTAATTAATTTTATTCCGTGATTTTTTATCACCTGACATTTTTTTTTTACTTTTAAGCTAAAGTTGGGAAAACACAATTTTTATAAAGTTCTAAAATTTTAAGTAATTTTTTCTCTCAACTAAGGATGCAACCGAATCATTAGTTGTGCATTTGTTAAACACCCATTGCAAAAGGACTGAGGCAGCATAACACCCTAGTTATTGTTCAAGACTAACACAAACCAAACACTTTTGCTCCAAGAACAGTCCATAAAAAAGTGATCCAAGTTTTCCTCTTTACCATCATCGGGGGCACCTAATGGACGGTTTAATTCTAATAACACAATAAAATACATAGTTTAATTCAACAATAGTTTTATTCAAAAAAAAAAAACTAATTTGCATAATTTTTTATTTTTAACATTAGTAAATAAATAAATAAATAATGTAAATCAATTTTTTATAATTTTTTCCTAGATATAAAAATAAAATGTTTATTTTTATATATTATTTTTTTCATTAAATGAAAATAAAAACTGATTTCATTATTTATTATTAAATAGAATAAAACTATAAAAATAATACATAAAAAGAATAATATTTAATGCATAAAAAAAGAATAGTTTTATTCAATAAATAATGCATCACTAATCACTATTTTCTTTAATCACCATTATTTTTGTTTTGGTTACACTTTAATCACTATTCTAATAATGAAAACAAAAACTTATTACCATTATTTGTAATTATATAGAATAAAAATTAATAATTTATGCATAAAAAATTATAAATTTTTTTATTACTATATGTATTTTTGTGTTTTTGTTCATTGTATTTGGCTAATTTTTCTGTCTGCAACTAAAACACAATATGAAACTTTTTTCTTGTTCACCAAAAATACACTCTTTTTACATGTATTTGTATTTGTATTACCATAGTGTGTCTCCTTCTGATGTGAATTGCAGTCAAAATCATTTCTTTTGAGAATTTTGATTTTCTTGTTCACTCTCACTTCTTTCATTGGTGACTGTCTCTGTTGCTAGCCACTGAACTACCTACCTCACTCAGTGTTGGTGTCTGCACTCAAAGAAACACCCCACAACACAACAAGAACACAGAGAGAGTTTCAATCCCAGAAAGACAAGACGGGTGATTACATAGCAAAAAAGAGAGCCGTTGAGGCTTGGAAGCGAGACAAACAGCTCCGACCCTTTGGAACTTGTCTCATGATGGTTCGTTCAATCACACCCTTTAATCATGTTTTTCATTGCTTCTTTTCCATTCTTTCTGTCAAATTGTCTTTATCTTTTTTTCTTTGTTTTTGTGATGACCCATTTGAGTTTTCTGGATATATTATGTTTGGTGATGTTTGATCATTTGAAAAGTTTGGTTTTTTAGTTAGAATTGATGGTGGGGTGTGGTTCTTTTGAGTTGGGTTCTTTCATTCTTTTTTATTTTTTAAAAATTGATTTTTTTTGTTATATGTGTGTGGATGATGATCATGCTTATGAGGTGGATGAAAATCTATATATAGGCAATCTTTGGCTAATTTAGGTGTTGTTGTGTACTTCTGTAATCTCAAATCCTAGCCTAAATCTGGGGACTACTTGTATGGCTAAGGATACGGTGCTCTTTCTTTTAGATATTTTAGGTAGGGGATTTGTGGTTTAGTCAAATTTTACTTGTAGATTTTATGTTTATGGTTCAAATAAGAGATAGTTTCATGTGTGATTTTTGATCTTTTTTTAAAACCACTTTTTCTTATTTGTGTAATTTTCAAGTTATTAAATTGGGTTTTGTTTATATTTATCAAAGGGTTAGTGAGCTTTTGGTTAATTTAGAGGGACACCTTTTCTTTGACTGGTAGACAGAATTCAATTCATTTTGGGATAATTCGATCTTTTCCTGATTTTGATTTGGAGAAACCCATGTTGAGGTTTCTCCTGTTCTGCACTTCTCTATTGTGTATGTGAAATTGCATTCTTTATTGCACAGTTCTCTCTATAACTTCAATTTCGTTTATTCGTGATGGCCAAAAAATGTGGAGGATGTGTATTCTGTTTGTAAATATGGCCGATAGAATATAAACCAGAGGCTGTCTGTAGCTTGTGTTGGAATAAAGGCTTCATGGTCTTTCGTGTTCAATGAAATGTTCTTGCATTGTTTGATGAGATTTGAGCGGCTAGAGGTTATAACTTGTTGGGTTTAGTTGCCATCTATTATGTTAGAACTTAGAATTAAGAAGGTGGAATCGAAGATTGCAAAGACAAGGTACTGTGTCTGTCAGGATTATGAATGTTTGACTTGGATGTTTTCAATAAAATTGAGTTAAGAAGTTAATTATTTTCTGTTAAGGCTTGTTTATCATGTTTGGCATCTATACCATTTCCAATGGGGTTTTAGTCTGCAACAATTATTGTATTTAGTATTTAATGTTTTGCAGTTTTCAATTTGTCATATTGAGTTTTAACCAATGTTGTTAATGGCGGATGGAGGACCATGGTGGAGAGACAAACACCCGCCACATTTGAAAAATAATGATGGCAGATGGCGGGATACCAGCCATGGCGGAGAGCCAAAAACCTACCATGAGATTCCGCCATGGCGGATATTTGATAACACTGGTTTTAATTGCTCTGTTTTCATGCTTGTGCATTTTATCCATTGTCTTTCTGATAATGATAAACTTGTTTTGACCATTATGATATTAATATTATCATTGCGTCTTTTCTTGGATGGAAGACCTTGTTCTTTGTGTGGCCATTTTCTTTTCAGATAAAGAAATACGGTTAATTTATCGTGTCTAAGCAATGTGGCAATTGTTCTATATGTGGTTATCCCAGCAGTGGTTTGTTATCTAAGCATAAGACGAGCAAGTATTGCTGCTAATTTGCATATACTGTTAGTCATACGAGATTTTATTTATTGGTTTTGGCTTTTGATTCTGCAGGTTCTTACATTTTTTTCTTAATTTGCTGGAAAATTTTCGATTATGACATTCTCTATGATTCAGCCCCATTACTACCTATCCAAGACCCACAATATTTTGGAATAATCATCTTTTAATTACTTTTAGCAACATTGAAATTAAATTGCTCTATGCTTGTATGGTAAATATCATTTTTAGAACTACGGAAAGAAAAGATAGTAAAGAAGCTTATTATTTTTTTTGTATTTCTTAAATAATGTTTAATTCTTTTCCTCGTGTTCTAATTTCAACTTGCAAGTTTTTTAAGTGAGCATAATCTGTTTCAGTGGTGTTAATCACGGGTCGCAGAAAATAGCGGAAAGCCAAAAATCCGCTATGTCAAGCCACCTTAGTGGAAAATAGCAGCAAAAAGCGGATAGTGTTGAGCCCTCGGAGCGCTACACTACAGCGCGTCAGCGCCGCGAAATCCGCTATTTTACAACACTGACCTGTTTATATCTTGATTGATCTCTAGATTACTTTTAGGTCATCGAGAATCTGTACTAGTTGATTACTTGATTGTTTAAACAGTGAATATTTGAATGTCAATTCTCTGGAGTAATATCACCTTTATCTTTGATTTAAAAAACGCTATTTCTTTCTTTCTCATTCTTTGTTTTTCCTCTTTTTTTTTTTTCTTTCGGGACAATGCTTCTACTATGGACAGGCGAGAAAGATGCATTGTGGCCTTCAAAAGATAGGTAATGATAGTTCAAAAGTTTCAGAAGCAGGAAAGGAAGTTTCAGAACCAGGAAAGGACGTATCAACGTCATATCAGCAACGAAATAAATCCACATCTTTGGAGATCACAAAAGTAAATTACAGTTATATTTTTGCAATGGATTTTTCAATAGTGTAGCTAGGTAGTTGATCCTTACCTCTATTTTTCTTAAATGTAATTCTTTTGTTCAGGATTGTGAAGAATCTTCTGTTTCAAGGATCCACTCTGATAGTAGGTAAAATATTTTCGCAACTATTGCGTTACTTTCATTTTCTTTTTGTTCTTATGGTAATATGATTCTATAACAAATTTACATATTTATTTTATTGAAACTGCTGTCTATTTGATAGAACATGTACTCCTAATCTTCTAATCACATTTCTTTTAGAGATATGTTATTCATTATAGAATGATTTTAAGGCTTGCCAAAAGCAGGTAGCGGCACCTTAGATTTCGTACATGGTGGGAGGGAATATGAATCCATACAAACTATGATAATGATGCCTTATTCTCCCCATTTGAAGAAGTTGCTCACTTCGTTCTATATCTTCTTAACCTGCCTATTCTTGTTCTTCGTGCCAGTCTTGTTTTTTCATTATTCTAAATATGAACTCATTTTTGTTTTTTCAGTTGGGGAAATAGGGTTGAAGAAAATTTTCAAAACATGTTTTTGTAAAGAATACAAAATTGTTATAATACACATTTTCAATAACCAATGCAAATTTTGAAACATATGATGGTTAGAGCTTTTAACCCTCTTAATTGCTACACTGACTCAATTTTTTGACTGTATTACCAATACCATTATTATATTACTCCCTTACTATTTTTACTTTATATGTTTAGTTTTTATTGTGTTCAGAAAACACTTGAAACTTGGAAGTGACTATGGTTAAGTTCTGCTAATTATTTATCAGGTGTGCCACAGCCATCCTTACAATCTATAATATTGGGCCTGATGGAAACTGGAGAGTTGTGGCCATTCCCGTGCAGTTTCTCAATCACGTTAACTTAGCTTCTGGCACAAACATGGATGGTGTGCAGCTTCTTTTCCCTCCACCTCTTAATAGGTTGAAGATTGATCAGTGTACGGGGCCCAAAGGACATCTTCCCCCCTATGCTTATCCGGTCAAGTCATTTACGAGAAGAACCGTCACTAGTTCAAATGCGCGTCGTGTATGTCAAAATAAGACTGCGAACAAAGCTTCTAAACAGAATGAACTCGCCGGGAGTTCTTGTAGACGGAGTTCATTAGACCGCAGCCCTAGCAGCTTCTCTGATAGTTCTGCTGCAGTAATTTCATCTGATAATTTCACAGGAAAAACCAAGGAAGACAAGTCTCTGAAGAAAAACTCAAGGAAAAGGTCAAGAAAGAAAGTTAAACAGAGCAAGAAGCAGACAGGTGACAGTGGCTCTCTTGAGCGAGAGGTTCTTACTGAAGAATATGTCAGTGTAAGTTTGACTTCTGAAGCCGGCAGCAGCTATGATGCTGATAAGGAGGTTGGTTCAATGTTGTATGCGACCACACCGGAATTATCATCTTCTGATGATAGACTAGTAAAATGTGATTGTGAAAGTAATGAGATGAATGGCAACATCAACGTTACAGAAGCATCAACAAGTTGCAACTCTTCTATTGATGAGACAACTATATCAAAAGCAACTGCACAGAACTCTGATGTAGAAACAAAGGACATTCAACATGTTGAGCTATGCTGTTTGAAAGATATACAAGATTCCCTGGTGCTGGATTCAGTTTCACTTGGTTCAGGAAGTGATGAAAGTACCAATGCAGGTGATATAGGAAAACAATCCAACAAGGCAAGTTGCAGAACCACTTCCATTTTTGGCGATGGGTATTTTCACAGTCGTAATGACCATGAACACAAAGAGAGAATCAGGCATGGTAGTCAAAATTGCATTGGCAATGATAAGAGGGTTAAGCAAAAGCAATCAATGTCGAAGAGTTCAAGTTTCAACAAATTTGGGGGTGTTGGAGTTTTGCATGGCCGAACGGGGAAGGAAAACAGCCACTCTGTCTGGCAAAAGGTTCAGAAGAACAGCTCTGATGAATGCGGTGGTGAATTGAAGAAAGTAAACACAACATTGTCACAATTTGTTTCCACTGCTGAAAAGGATTCTTCTGTTGTAAAAAATCGTAGCCCTGTCAGTGCAAATGTTGTCTCAGAACCAGAGGATAAAAAACACTTGAAAAATAAAGTTGGTGGGAGATCAAAAGGCAAAATGGATCCAGTTTCAAAAAAAGGTCACGGCAATTATTCTACGAAGGTTTCTCATTTTAACAGGGCTGTGTTAAATGATAATGTGAATGTTGGTGTTCAACAGAATGATACGTTGCATATCTCATCACAGGAAGCTAATCAACAAGGATTGAACAGTTTTTCTGGATTTAATTCTGAAATTAAATGCCTGACGAATAAGTTTCAGACCAATGGAGTAGAACATGAAACATCTGAAGGAGTTCACAGTGCACAATTTCATCTGAAGGAGTCATATATACAAACAAGAGCCTGCCACAATATTGCAAACTCAGAGAATGAAGGTATAGACATTCAAAATACCTCATTGGTAATGCAACATCCAGTGCCTTGTAATCTTTTTGTTGAAGTTGGTCAAACAGTGAAAGAAGTTTCTTCCGGAGACTTCAATGTACAAAACCACAGTTATGGAGCTACCCTGTGGAAATGGATACCAAAAAAGGGTACAGGGTTGGCAAAATCTGAATCTAACAGTTCATCACCAGAATGTTCTGATGAACCACCTAGTAAAAATTTTAACCTGGAAAGCAGTATTGAACCAAAAATAGACTCCTTTTCTGAAGATCAGGAATCTTCACTAAATGCAAGCAGTAAGGGCAAGGGTCAGATTTACTGTGAAGTTTCTTGTATAAACGACCGTGAGAATCTTGAATCGGGTAATGGGGTTGCAGATTCATTGACAAAGCACATGGGCAAGCATGAAATAGCGCATCGCATGAATTATGAATGTGAGAATCAAGATATGTCGGAAAATGATTCCTATAGAATAGCCCGAGCTGTGAATGATGCCTGCAACGCACAACAAGCTTGTGAAGCTGTACACATGGCCACAGGTGGCCCGGTTGCAGAGTTTGAAATGCTACTTCATTGTTGTAGTCCTGTTATTTGTCAGTCTCCTAATTCACCCAGTTGTTTGACCTGCTCGCAGAACCATGGCGGTGTCTCACTGTGCAGACATGAGATGCCTGCCCTATCTTTGGGATACCTTTGGCAGTGGTATGAAGAACATGGGAGCTATGGGTTAGAGATAAGGGCTCAGGAGTATGAAAACTTAAAGAAGCTAGGTGGTGTTGGTCAGTTTCCATTTCGTGCCTACTTTTCCTCTTCTTTATCAGCAGTTCAGCTGTTCAAGAACCGTGAACATCAATGTGCAAGTAGCAGCGACGATCTTCCAAATTGTAAGGTCTCAGAGGCATGTCAAATGATTGACATTTCAGAACATTCAATATTCTCTGTTCCTCAGCCTCACGACCAGGATGCAAACATTCAAATACCAAAGAAGACAGCTTCTATGAACAGTGCATCTAATCCATCTATCAACTCAGCGTGTTCTGGTGATTTAGAACTTCTTTTTGAATATTTTGAAGATGAACCACCTCAACAAAGACGGCCTCTATATGAGAAGTAAGACTGTTAATCCCATTTATCCTGTCATCAGAACATAGTGGTTTTTAATGTGTATGTCTTCAATTTTATAAAATATAGTGCTTGCCATTTTATGTGTCATGTCTGACTATATTATACTGAAGTAAATTGATTGAATTTGTCATTTCATACCTTGTTCCATTTCCTTAGAAATTGCTACTTTCATCAGCTAGTTCATTGTAAATACAAAAAAGAAAAAACGTTTAGGTGTATTTATCAGAATAGCCCATGTTCAAACTTCAAACCAGTGAATAACTTACGAAGTGCAAAAGTGTTTACAGTGGAACTGGACTGTGACCCTTGACTAACTTTATTTGCGATGTCAAGGACTCGAATCTTGGAGGTTGATGGTCTTACCTAACTACCACCCTTACCTGAGGGTTAATCCCCCTGTGGGATTCCCGGTCAAATGCAAAAATAAATGTGAAATTGTTGACAGCTATTATGGGACGGACAATTGTTTTAGTGAAATAGCCACAACAGTGAAATGCTGCCTAAAGGATAAATCCTATTTGTGCTATTTTTTCAGTTCTGCCATTTTGCTCCTTCACATTATGATATACGGTTTTGCATTTATATTTTATTGCCTGATGATATATGAGCTTAGATCCTATTGTTGTGGGAATAGCCCTATTAATCGGCATATGAACTTGGGAGGAAACAACATCTGAATAATTTTAATTTGAATTTGCCATTATAAGAAGGTTTGTCAGGTCAGCATTTACTTATGAATTGATTTTGATCTTCTCACAGGATACAGGAGCTGGTTAGGGGCGATGTCCCAATTCAGTCCAAAATTTATGGGGATCCAACTAATTTGAATTCAGTAAATCTGCGAGATCTCCACCCTAGATCTTGGTAAATGATCATGTCAATTATATGTCACGTGTGGAAAGAAAGTATACTTTATCTGCCTTAAGATCAGATAATCAGAAGCAAGCAAATGATATAATTTACTTTTGAAATTTCAAATGGTAGCATTTTTAAGACCACCTATTTTGCAGGTACTCAGTTGCATGGTATCCTATTTACCGTATACCGGAGGGCAACTTTCGTGCAGCTTTCTTGACTTATCATTCACTTGGACATTTAGTTCGTAGAAGTACAAATTCTGATTTACAAACTGTAGATTCTTGCATAGTATCTCCAGCTGTAGGCCTTCAAAGTTACAATGCCAAGGTATAAATTTTGTTGCTCCAACTTCTTTCTCACATTGAGACCTTTTCAGATCAACCTTTCTAGATGAATCAGTTGCAAATAAAATTGTGATACATTTTTCAGTTATTATGTTTTTGTTGCTGATTTCAAGATAATTGGAATTTTTGTCGGTATATTCTATCATGTAAAAATCACTGTTTATTTAGAGGCAATAGTTGGCAGAGGGTCGGGGGGAGAAAGAACTTCAAATTTGAATCATCTGGCTTCTACTAGTAGTGAAAAGATGTTCTTATGAAGTTTTCTAAGAGAGATGGTGAGGGAGAAGCTATTTATATTAGGAATATTACTGGAAGGTGTTATAGGAAGTATGTTGTTGAGTGAAGAATTTAAATTTATATAGGCTATATGGTGAGTACTATGACTTCTGAGCCTGCTAGCAGACTTTGAATAGTGGTTAGTACAGAGCTAGAGTAGGATGTTTAGATAGGTATTATTGTCTGATATGATGATGAATTTCCAAAGTCCATTGCTTGTCTTGATGTGTGTGTTTGGATAACCATTAAGTGCAACGTGAACAGAATTTCATCTCAATCCATAAGAAGAGTTTCATTCACTTTTTTACTCAAAGAGAGTGCTAACGTCTGTTTGCACTTGTGCCAACAGATATCCAAACATAGTTTGTCATTTGAGAGTGTGTGAGGTTGCAATGAACCATAAGTGTTGATGATGTGATGGTTAAAACAGTCATTGCTTGTCCATAACAGAGTTAAACGTCAAGAGTCATTGCTTGTCAATACAACTTTATTTAAGATGCAGGAAGAAAATAAAATAAAATTTCTTCACAAGTCGGAATGTTTAGGCATTTGAGATCCTGGTTCAATATGCACATATTGCTTTTCAACACATGGCTTTAGTGTCCATTTTATTGTGGAGAAGGAGATACACATATTTCAGGGGTTTTGTTCTTATTGCATTATAAATTGACCACATAAATTACTTGAATCTGTTCTTTCTAGTTTCTACACAAGTAATATATGCTTGAAAATAGTAGCCAATGTTTTACATCTTCAAATGTTTCATTATATGTGGTTGCCTTTGAATGTCACTTCTTTCTGATAAGTAATGTCAAGAATTTGTTGGCTTACTAAAGCAGTTAAGCACTTTTGTCATATGAACAGGGTGAGTGCTGGTTCCAGCTGAGTCATTCTGCACTGGAAGCAGAAATGTTGGGCATGAACCCTTCTTTTATTCTGAAAGAGCGTTTGCGGACACTTGAGGAAACAGCATCTCTCATGGCAAGAGCTGTTGTCAACAAGGGGAACCAAATCTGTACAAACAACCATCCTGATTTTGAGTTTTTCATGTCTAGGCGACGATACTAAGATCTCAGATATTTCACAATAAATAATCATAAGTAGGCCAACTAGTTTCAAATAATTTTGGCTACATTCAGATAGTAGGACATAATCTCAAATAGGACCCAGTTGTTGTTGATCTTATTGCATGTCTTTAAGTACTAGTTGCACTTAAATTCGTTTGTACATAATAGCATTGTGCAGTACCTTTTTTTTTTTGGATTTTAAGTTCTATTTGAATTTTAGCTCATTTTGTTCCATGGTAGAGACAAATAAAGATGTAGTAATGATGTTGAGAGTTTAGCAGTAATTCTTGACATTCCTCTACAGTTCAGTATTATGAATTCTTGGTTTCCAATTACCATAGCTTGAAGTTAGTAAATGCTGCGATAGTGCGTTCAGACAAGACTACTTTTTTCCCTTTCATACTTGCTGTCTAACTTGCTCTTCCCCTTTTTCTTAGGTATCATGATCCTTGATGCTTGCAAGAATATAGATTATGAGTTCTGAATCTAATACAAATTACAATTATCTTATATCAGGATATTTATTTAAGTAACTAAGTGCCAAATTTTGATGGCTTATGTTTTAAGGGAGAACAAGGATGAGCTTTATTGCAACCTTTATTCAACAGCCCTATAGTCACTTTTAAATAAAACTCAATTAGGACTATAGAGAAATCTCTTGCTTGAGCAAGCTTGACTCCATGAATAATGCCCCATAATTTAGCTATGAAGAATTGGGCAGCTTCTCAATTTGACTGAATGGCCTGCAAGGAAGTTGTCCTGAAAGTCTCTAAGCACTCTTCCACAAGTTGCACTATTGCTCTCTGGTAGATAAAAACCATCTCATTATGGATTTGTTATTATAACTTTATTATTTCAACTCTTTTATAATTTATAAAATGAGTGATTGGAGCTGAGGGATATGAAAGTGCATGTGGATAAAATCCTCTCCCCAAAAAGATAGAAAAAAAAATGAGTTGGGTTATATCTGGACTATCTGTTTTTGGTTATTGGTTTTGATATATCCTTTTCATACAAAATAATAATTAGTAAACTTAGCTTTTCTAAAATGGCTCAAAATCTAACAAACATATATGTTGCTTAATGTGTTCCATATAGTCAATCTCACTTTAGTGGGTCATCGTACCATGTGGATTCACATTGTTATGCCCCACTCTCCGCTTCAGTCACCACCGTGCATCACCACTCTCAATTTCTGGAAGTACATATGTCAGTTCTATCATCTAAAGCTCACTCTCTGTCAAGGAATACAAAGAATCTATCTTTCTCTCTTAGAGGAACGGCCCTTTTTTAAAAAAAAAAAAAAAAATTAGTGGTGAAAGAATAAAAGATAATAGAAAAAAAAAAAGGAAAACAAATAACAATCTAACCTAACTCTAAAACCCACGTTGCAGTACCCATTCCCAATTGTTTCAAAAACCGTATTCCATCTTTCCTTCTCTCGTGAAAAATTTCTTCTCCTCCATGCGCACAACTTTTGGTTCCTTCCCTTCCCTTCAATTATGTTTCCTACTTAAGTAAAAACTCACATAGTCCCACCATTAAATAGATACTAGTGAAGGGAAAAGTTATCTCGCGACTCTGGGCATTGATTGGTATATTCACGCCCCAAAAAAATTTAGAAATTTACATGTAGGTTAGACTTAGACAGAATTATTTAGGGCTTTGGGTAGATAATTGGGGTTTACGTAGTGGCTCACGGGTAGTACGTCATAAGATAATTATTACTGAAGGGTTGAAATATGTTCTTGGTATTCAAATTTGTTGGGTGGAGGTTTGTTTGCGTGTCGCGGAACTGTTGAGGACGGTCTAATTGATTCGTCATAGCTGTCAGTGATTTTCCAATCACTGTGGCTTATTCTTAACTATTATATAACTGATGTTTTAATTATTCTATCATACTGCCTATTTATCTAAATTGGGGAAGCATGCTTTATAGTTCTTGAATGCTCTAAAATCAGTTGGAAAATAAAACCAGCTTTCGGAGAAGCATGCTTTATAGTTCTCAAATCAACTTCATAAAATCAGCTTTCAGAGAATTCAAAAACTATAAAGCATGCTTTCCCAATTTAGATGAATAGGCAATATGATAGAATAATTAAAACAATAATTATATAATAGTTAAGAATAAGTCATAGTGATTGGAAAATTACTCACAACTATGACGAATCAATTGTACCGTCCTCAACAGTTCCGCGACCCGAAAACGAACCTCCGCCTGGCAAATCTGAACACCAAGAACATATTTTAACCCTTCAGCAATAATTATCTTATGACGTACTACCCGTGAGCCGCGCGCTACGAAAACCCCAATTGTCTACCCAAAGCCCTAAATAATTCTGTCTAAGTCTAACATACACTACAATGTAAATTTCTAAACTTTTTGGGTTGTGAATATACCTTAATTAAATTGGGAGAACAATTATGAAAGATTGAATACTCCTCTCCTCCTTTCTTGGAGCACCAATCCCTAACTTCCAAATTAATGTCCAGCGCCTCCAAATCAATGCCTAGAGTCTGCGAGATAACCTTTCCCTTCACTAGTATCTATTTGAGTTTTTACTTGAAGTGGGAAACAGAATTGAATGGAAGGAACCAAAAGTTGTGCGCAGGGGAGAAGAAAATTTTCACGAGAAAAGGAAAGATGGAATACAGTTTTTGAAACAATTGGGAATGGGTACTGCAAGGTGGGTTTTAGAATTAGGTTAGATTGTTATTTTTTTCCTTTTTTTCTATTATCTTTTACTCTTTCACCACTAATTTTTTTTAAAAAAAATGGGTCGTTTCAATGTATAAAAAAAACTAGGCAGTTATGTGTTGGGTAGGGGGAGGTCTGCGATCAATTCCTGGTGGGTGCTATTTATTTTTCCGATGTATAAAAAAAAAACTAGGCAGTTACATTCTCAATTTCCCTATTAATAGAAGATTTGGATAAGTACAGTGAGGTGTCAATAAAGACGTTTGTGTGTGTTCACATTAATTAATGAGCATACATTTATACATTTGTAGTAACACTCAGCTCAATAATATGTACCCTTTAGCCTCCATATGAGCTCCAATTATGAAGAAACATGTCAAAGATTTTTAACATCAAATTACTCTTTTAAAAGGGTGATTTAATTTTGTTGTGAAATTTGACATTAAATAAGTATTTCCATGTATAATTGATTGCTGAAAGATGAAGTTAGCTGACCGTTTTCATCTACGATTGATTAACTCATTGTCCAAAATCCATTATTGGAGTTGTCTCCTCATTCAAACTCCCTCTGGACACGCTAACATTTTCTAGTTTCTACTTCTGCAATGCAAACATAAAGCATAAGCGATGTTGAAGATATAGTAGTTTGCTGTGTTTCTTTTTTGTGTAAACTGTGGTCCTTATGATTAGGACATGTTCGTTGAACCCATGGGCACACGATATATAATCTTTCCATATCGTATTTGACCCGTTAAAGTGTTGTATCAGTCACAATCCAACTGCATTTAAATTCCATACGGAATCCATTGTTGCCTTCAAAGATAGTGATAATGAGGTCCACATCCAGCCTATAGATAAATAACAAAATATTTGTTTCAGTAGGACCATACAATAAATATCATGCTCACTAGTACTATTTCCTTTAAGATAAACCTTGATATCAGTGTGCTTTATTAAATGATTCTTTTGGGTGTGCACAATTCCTTTGAGTCGAAGATAAGCTACTGCTCCCTCCGTTTAAAAACTATTGTAATTTAAGAATTTTGTACAAAGTTTAAAAATTCATTAATTGATGTTATAATTTGATTGAAACACTCTTATTTAATATGAGTTATAAGAAAGTGAGAGAATGAAAATTATTGGTCAACTAATTGGTGAGAATTGTGATTGGTGGAAATAAGAGGTGGTGCTTGGGAGATACACTATTAAACGAGGGCATGAGTGAAAGAGAATGAGATAAAATGTTTTAGATATGTAAAACAACAATGGTTACGTTTTGGAATAAAATAAAAAAGCTAAAACTACAATAGTTTTGGAACGGAGGGAGTAATCTGTTTGGGGGGTAGAAGTGAGAAAATTGAATATAAGTGGAAGAAATATTAATGGATTATTGTAGTTTGAGACAATTACACTCACCTTCCTTGAGGCTTATTGTTATTACACTAACCTCCCATTTAGTTTGTTTTTACATTGACTTTCCCTCTTTCATATCATTTAGAACACTAAAAAGGTGTTGAATATTATAATGATAAATTCTAGAAGAAATCAATGCAATAATAATAAATTTCAAGGGACATTAGTACAATATTCTCAATAAAATAAGGGTGACTAGTACTGTATTGTTAAATAATAGAAAGAAAGTCAATGCAATAATGTTAAACTTCGGGGAAGATGAAGTGAGTTTACTCTCGTAGTTTTTTTTTTTTGACACCCTAGTAGTTTTCTTTTGGTGCTATGTAGCTAATTATCTGGTCTCTAGTCTCTAGATATGAGTTCTTAAAATGAAAATGATAAAACTGCATTAGTTTAGAGATTTCTATAATTAAATTTTGTATGATATATGGTAAAATAATATACAAATATATCTAAATTAATTTAACTAATATATTTTTTTGCAGAAAAAAAAGAAACTTTATTAGTATTGAAACTTTCATGAGAACAACACCCTCAAGAAAACTTGAAAATCATCCAAAAGCAACCTAACTTTTACCTATAGTTTGTGCCTCATTAAAACCTCTCTAGGTAAAATTCATTGGGAAAAAATTTAGAGTAGGAAAAAGAGTAAAAAAACTATAGAGAGCAATTGAACAATATATCAACCAATTAGATTTTTATAATTATATTTATTGTTTTAGTCTAACAATGTTGGGTCACTACTTGTGTAATGTGTGAAGAAGACATTGAAGAATACCTGTAACTTGATGTATGTTAGTGGAAAATATCCCACATGTGTTTTGTGACAGGAGGTAGCTGCTCTAATGGTGGGGTGAATTGGGATAAATATCTTGTATGTTCTATTCATTTATCTCCTTCATTTCTTGTTTAATTTAACTTAAGGGGAATCGAACTAAGTTTTGTTTGTATTATGTTCACTTAACTCATTAAAACTTCGAAAGGCTTTTAAAATATCTCTTTTTTTATAAACGGTTTTATTTTTATATGGATCTTCTAAAATTGCACAGAACGTCTATGTAGGATAGCTCAAGTGGTAGGAGTTGGGGACATATAAGTTGGGTAGGGGAGGTCCTGAGATCGATTCTTGTAGAGCGCAATTTATCTTTATGATGTACCAAAAAAATGCACAGAATGTGCTTAGTCTTGTTAGAACTTTCTAATTGCAAGTATTAGAACTGCACTTTCTGACTGTTTTGGAAATCATTTTCAGCTAGCTTTACCAAATAGAATATTATATACACAATTCTACATTCTTTCTTGGACTGGGCAAGACCCCATTCCCAAAAGGGGCTTCAATGGGGTCTCGCCCAGGGATGGTCGAGGTTGTAGATAATGTTGCTCGCCAGAGGCGAAAGAGAAGACTTGCCAAGATTAGGACCTCACTTAGGAAGGATCGCATAGGGCGGTCACTTATATAAAGGAGTTGGGCTGAGCGAGTTATGGCCCAACTATCCAAATTAGCGTAGAATTTACGGATTAATCTAATATACTACCCCTTATAAAAGCGAATTTTGACATCATTATAAAAGATCTTTTGACATTTTATCTAAAAGGATTAGGCTATTGCCTCACTCTTGCTCTGCTAAGGTTTGGGGCCTATACCTTTCCTGAGTGTTCATCCCGGAACATTTCTGGAGTTTACTTTGTTTATTTCTGCCACCATAATACCTTGTTTCGCTAGCGAAAGTTGTTCATACCTATACTATCCGAAATATGTTGTCCAACCACTGATTGTGATAGAGACAATTTCGATACGAGAACTTACCATTATAGTACCATCGGTCTTGATGTCACTTGCTAAAAGAGACTTGAATAGATCAAAGCATAAAAATATGCACCAATAATTTACTAGGGACTATTTGGTATGTTGTAAGGCCTGATAGTATTAGTCATTGGAGTATTAAGCATGATAGGATAAGGTCTGATAAAAATTAATACTATGCAACTTTTCATCATACATTGTATAACTTATCACATAGTTCAAATTGATACAATCATATATCTGGTGGACGGTCGTGGTGATGGAGATTGGTGGTTGTGTGTGATGGTGGTAGAGATGGTCGTGATGATGGCGGCGGTGGGGGATGGTAGTCGTGGGGTAGTGGTGATAGTAGTAGAGTAGTGGTGGTGGTAGGGGCGATGAGTACTAGAGGATAGTGGAGGGGATTGTGAGGTGATGGTGACGTTCTTTGTGGTGGTGGTGGCAATGGTGGTAGTGGTAGTGCTGGTGGTGGTGGCAGTGTTGTAGGATGATGGTGGCGACAACAATGGTAGAAGTGGTGAAGACTGGTGGTTGTGGATGCAATGGTGGCAGCGGTGATAGCGGTGGTGGATGGTGGCAGTAGAGTGGTGGTGGTGCTAGTGGCGATGGTGGTATGATGGTAGTGGAAGCAGTGGTGGTGGAGTTGGTTGTGACGGGAACCGCAGTGTTAGGCGATGGTGGTGGTGGCGAAGGGTTGTGATAGTGGGTGGTGGTCATGGTAGTGGAGTTGGTTGTGGTGTGGTGGCGATAATGATGACGACATAGGCGATGGCAGTAGCAACAATGGCGACAGTGGTGGTGGTGACAATAAAAATAGCAGCAGATGGGACAATGGTGGCAATGGAGGAGGGTGGTTGTGGCAGTGAATTAAATTATTTCAAGTAACTTATAATCATAATTTTATCAAACTTTACCCATCGTTTATAGGTGAATTAAATAATTCATCATGTTAATGTATAAGAGTGAATTGGTGGATAAGCTTATAACAATGGTGGTGGAGGTGTGGTGGCGATGACGTTGACGACAACGATGATGGTGGTGATAACAGTAGTGACTAGCGACAGTGGTGGTGGTGACGATAAAAATAGCGGCAGCCGGGACAATGGTGGCAGTGTAGGACAGTGATTGTGGTAGTGGCTGAAATAATTTCAAGTTACTTATTCATCATAATTTTATCAAGCTTTATCCATTGTTTATAGGGTGAATTAAATAGTCCATTATTTTAATGTATAAGAGTGAATTAGTGATTAAACTTTAGAGCAAAAATGATTTATTCAAAATCAAAGGAAAAAAAAACAATCCCACGTATAGGGAGGAAAGAAAAAAGAAAAATGCAAAACCAACCTAAATAAACAGCCAAAACCTTGCGAAATTATTTCAAGTAACTAATGCATCATAATTTTAAGTAACTTATGCATCATAATTAGTGAATAAATTTATACAATATAATACTATATATTAACATCAAATAATGAATAGTTTATAATGTATTATACTCCCTCCGTCCCCTATTATAAGTCACTTTTTTTGAGTTTTTCTTGTCCCATAATATAAGTCTTTTTACATTATCTATGAAACATTAATTATATGTTTCCATGTTTACCCTCATATATAATACTCCACATTCAAAGAATTTTTATGGTTACCAAAATTTTGCTTGATTTCCAAGACCCTTAGAGCATCTCCAATGCTAGTTCTTATTTCTTAGTTCTTAGCACTATTCATGTAGGCCCGTATTGCCACATGTGTTTAAGCAACTCTCAAGTAATTTTGCTCCAACCATGAGTTCTTAGTTCTTAATTCTTACTACTATTTATTTGGTCCCACCAACCACATTATTTATATTTTTTTTTCCATAAAGTAATAAAACAAAACTCATAAAGTAATAAAGTAATTTGGATGAGAGAGAAATAATTAATATTTTAAGCTAAGAACTCAAAAAGCAAAACATCTTATATAAGAACTGAGTTTTTATTTTTAAGAACTAAGGAGTCCATGTCAGCACCTCCAATGGTAAAGTTCTTAGTTCTTAGTTCTTAACTCCAAAATAAGAACTAAGAACCTTGCATTGGAGATGCTCTTATAGTTTAAAGGTTGTGGAATATTAATATAGAGAGAGAATTTCATATGAGGGTGATTTTGAAAAAAAAAATTAAAAAGCTACAAATTTATTGCTCTTAACTAATTTTAACAATTTTTCTTAATCCTAGAGGATTGGTTAAAAGTGACTTATAATAGGGGACGGAGGGAGTATTTAATGTGGTATTTCAAATGAGCCCTTAATAGATATGTGTATTACATATCTTATCCTATGTACCTTCAAGTATTCCACACCGTTGAAAAGGAGTAGTATAAATCCTAAGTTTTCTTTTTTTTGATAGGCGTATAAATCCTAAGTGGTTATCGGCTAGTGAACAATGTGATCAATATTTGAATCTCTTGCATGTTCTGCTCATATACACGTCATCAAGACTAGTATTGTTATTTTCTAAATGGATTGATATCAAATCTCATCAACGGATCAACCACATCTTATTTTTCATGAATACAATACTGATTGATTGTCAACGCACTTTGTTAATAAGTTCATCGAAAGGGTATTAAAAAAATGGTCACTTTCTCGATAATGTTCAACACTTCAACTTCACTTTAAAGACCAGCATGATGGCAGTATGCCGATGTTAAATATAGTCTTCTGTGTTATTATTCTCAAATTGGAGGACTAGAAAAATATATATAGTCGCTTAATTTATCCCCAACACAACACTTCTTTAGTAGTTTTTAAGTCTTCAAAATTGTACTTTCAGGTCTTAAATTTTTATTTTAGTTTCACTCAGTGACTCAAACACGTATATTTCCAAAATTTGTGATATATTTTAAGAATTTTTGTAGGGATAAATGAATTTACTATTTTATAGGGATTGAAAACATATTGTTTACAGTGATATTTAGTAAACAAACATCTTCCAAACTCGATTGGAAAAAGTTTAAGAATTTTGCGAATTAAGGGTTCTTTTGGTAAAACGTCTTGCCAAAACATTAATTCGGAAAGTTGCAATTACATTAAACAAACAAAGAAAATCGATAGGAAATCCAAAGAGAATAACAACAAATTCGAAAGCGCTTAAGTGCAAGAATTGTAAATGACTGGTTCTGCAACATACTCCTCCATGATCACGTTAGGCTCGTTGAGTCTCTTTGATGCGAACATTTGAGTTTTTTAGTGAGTTTGAGAGTTGAGTTGGGAACCCCTTTTCTGAATGAGTGCTCTTCTATTTATAGTGCTCCATGGTCTCACACGTTCTTGGCGGTTTCTTCCTCTCGATGGGTGAGTTAGTGGGTATGGTTTCCCCACGATCTGATGCTTGCTCCGGAGGTTCCATGCGTAGTGGGAAAGGGGGTGTGCTTCAACCGCTTGTCCGCCACGTGGAGGCTTCTGCAAGTGACCAAACGCTCCTCAAACCGTTTCCGTGGGTTACGAGCACGTGCCCAATTGACCCTTTTTTATAGCAACCGCTTCTAACGTATCTCTTGTCGAGTTTTGCCAGCAACATAACTTAGTGTTTATCCTGATTTCCCTGGCTCCATTCTTCAACAAGCCCATGTGATTTTGGGCCAAATATTTTGGGCCAACACATATTTAACCTAAAATAAATTGAAATCACGTGTGTGCTTGAATCAATCTATTGCATCCTTGTTGAATCTGACTCATTGATAGCCATCAATCTGTTGGAGAAGGGCTGAAGGGGTATCCTATAGACATAGAGAACCTCGTGAATCGGTGCTCTCACCCTTATGGAAGCATGTTTCCGTGAAGCTAATTCAGTGACGGATACTTTGGCAAAGAACGGTCTAACCTTGCCAATGCCTATAAAGATCTACGACAGCCTACCATCCTTTGATTATGTCCCCTTTAGATTCAATTGCATGTATTACCCTCCATGAGTAAGGTTAGTTGGGCGCTTTAAATCTGAATATAAAAAAAAAAATAATTAATTTACAATTTGAGATGATAGAGACTAGAGAGAAAGAAATTTAGCATATTCGTAAAAAACTCCGAAGTTAATTGTTTTTTTGGTCAGTGAAGGGGCTGCAAAGGGATATAGAAGGACAAAATAAGTTAATTTAAAGAGTAAGTTGTTAATTAAAATATAAAATATTATTTTTTATAAAAAGAAAAACTGAAGGGACACCTTGACTGTGAAGTGTGAACAAATGGAAATAACAAATACAAGAAAAGAGCTTCAGGGCAAAGGTTTCAAACTCTGGTTATGTAGTCCAACTAATAATTGAAAATAATACAGCTAGCTAGTATATATATCATTATTATTATTATTATAACATATATTAAGAACAAGAAAAGAATTTGACAATGAAATGCAAAGATCAGCATGTCACCATCATGAGATCAATATTCAATAATTAACCAGCTGTCTTTCACATGAAGCTCGCAAAGTTCTGAGCTTGGGAACTAACTCCATTAAACTTCATAACTTTGTATATATTGCACACAATATATGGAATAAAACCATGCACATGAAAACAAGGAGAAGAATCCATTCACTTTTTTTTTTTTTTCATTTTTTGTAGCCTCATATCTTGTCATCCCCCAGAATTATCCTTCGTCAACTAGTCATTCAGAAAGGGACAAATTTCATTTCCTTTTCAGCGTGCCAAAGAATGCAAGCAGATCAAGTTTGCTCTCACGCCATTTGTGCTTTGGAGACAAAAGTGGAATTTGATCTTTCTTGTTTATAAAATGATGATTTTTATGTCCATGATTAAAATACTATAGGTAAACTCTTCCATAATGATTAGACCACTAGGTTTGGGCAAATTAAGACTTGATCTAGATTCCAATATTGTCTTTTAATGAAAAAAATTATCAATGCAAAAATTTGTATCTCTACTCAATCAGCGTTGGTGTCTTTACATAATTATATTTCTCTTATATTTTATTTTTCATTCACATTTTCTTCATATTTATTTTCTTTTCTGATCACATGACTTGTCATATCTGTCCGTCTTTTTAATCTATTCATAACTCTCTCTAAATAAAGGATGGAGGTGGAATTGTTGTGAATTAAATATTTTCCATCACCATTCTCAAGATTACTCATTAAAGATTTTAAAATAAAAAATAAAAAATATTATTTTTAGAGATATTGAAATTTTCAGAATATGTTTTTTAGTGTCAAGTAAAAACATGCAGACATTTATTTTCTTCCAATATTTTTCAAGAGGGATGCTAATAATATATTCTATTTAAAACATTGTTTATGATTAATTTATTTTTTATAAAAAATACATGGTTTAAAAAATCACCAATTCTTGAGAAAAATGTGTTGACTATTTAAAAAAAATCATAAAAAATACTTATCATTGAATTATTAATCATTTTTTATGCAATCAATAAAATTCAAAATTTGTAAAAAGTCATTAAAAAAGTAATACAACCAATATTTCTACCGAGTGCCAACTATTAGTGTTGGTCCAATGGTAGGTATTAGACAGTATAGATCACGTAAGTTTTTCTTTTATAAGCATAAATCCCGTAAGTGTGAGCTCACAAAATAATATTCGAAAAGGGGAAATTAAAAATAATATCAATTTTATTAATTGTGTCCGTCTTAGTTCACATTATAACTTTCTCACTTTACCCAAAAAGAAAATCGTCCTTAATAATGACATCCAAATCTAATCTAATGTCCCCATACAATTGTGTGCTAGCTGGTCAATTCCACTATGTCACACAAGTCGATGACTTCTAGCAAAGGGGGGTTATCACATTCACATGTGCTCTCTTCCTCTCTCCATATTTTATCTATAATATATACATGTGTATATTATCAATGACAATTGCCACCGTTAGTGGACAGTGTTTATTTATTTAATATGTTCCATTTTGATCCTTAGGAATAAATGTAAACACCAACATTAACCCAATTGGAATTGGAGTTATTACTACATATACAACAATCCTAGTAGATTCCGAACCCACATCCACATAATTGGGATCTCATCCTCTGCACTTTCCAACATATGGCCCAAAACGGGAATCAAGACAGGGTAATGGTGGAAAACACTGATGATTATGATCATCACCACCATGACCACAATGACCATGACCATGCAAGTGGTGATGAACATGAAGAGAAGCTGAAAGGGAAGAAGAAAGAAGAAGAACCTTCTGTGGAGAGGGTGTTCCAGCACCTGCTTGTTCCTTCATGGAGGAACCAGCTGACAGTGAGAGCTTTTGTGGTCAGCTTTGCACTCAGCATACTGTTCAGTTTCATTGTCATGAAGCTCAACCTCACCACTGGAATCATTCCTTCACTCAATGTCTCTGCTGGACTTCTGGGATTTTTCTTTGTGAAGACTTGGACCAAGTTCTTGGAGAGGTCTGGGTGGTTGAAGCAGCCTTTTACTAGGCAGGAGAACACTGTCATCCAGACCTGTGTTGTTGCCTCCTCTGGCATAGCCTTTAGTGGTAACCTTATCTTACCTTCTCTGTTTCATTACTCTCTGTCTTTCTCAATCTTAAATGTCCCTATTGCTATGTTTTTTTCAGTGGTTACTGTTACCCTTTTTTTTGGTTCATGGGTTTAAATTTGATCTGTGACTGATTATAGCATGTTTCGATCAACTTATTTTTCATCAGAATCAATTCTGGCACCTAGAAGCTACTCAGAAGGTTCTCCACATAATTAATTTTGAGTTTAGACTCGATTGTAGAAGGATTTTTAAACATGCTAGTTATCTGCTAGCATGCTTCTTATATTTGAAATTGACATGAAGTTTTGAACAATTTGATTTTTGGCACTGTTTGAGATTCTCTAGGATGCTAAATTGCAAGGGATATGATATGGGTTTGAGCAAAAGCATGGTTTCTAGTGTTGAATTTGACTCTGAATATGACTCATCCCAAAGAAAAACAAATCATTTTCTCCTGTTCAATCATTTATAGGATAAATTTCAACAGAGAAATTCTTAGTAATACACTAATACCAGCACAAAGATGTTAACATTGGAATGATGAGTGTGTTTGAATTTTTATTAGCAAGACTAATAGCATATTTGGAAATCCTTGTAGAATTGATTCTACAAGCAAAATCAATTGTACGGAGAAGCTACGGTGAGTAGCTTTTAGGTGTCAGAATTGATTATGAGAGAAAATAACCAGATCTAAACTTGCTAAGTTGCTATTAAAAGCACTTTTAATTGCAATTCATGTCTCACAACAGATTTAAGTAAAATTGCAGTTTGATCTCATGAATGTATCAGAAATCCAAATCATAGAAACAAGATTTTGCCACATTGAGTTCAACGGAAATTTTAACACACGCTTATATAACTACTGGAGTGGTTCATCTTAGTGATATGGGAAATAGTTTTACTCAGGGTTGTTAATGGCGGATAGCGTAGTGTAGCGGCAAACCCAAAAAACGCTATTTCAAGCGCTATTGCGGCGCTATAGTGCCAAATAGCTGTGAATAGTGGAGTAGCGGTGAACCCCTAGGGCGCTACACTATAGGCTATTGCGTCGCTATAGCGCGCTATTAACAAGCCTGGTTTACTAGGATTGGATTCTCTTTATCTTATTCTAGTTTCCAAATTTTAAAGTCAACTCCCACTGTTTGAAAAGTTTGGAGGAAACTTGCTGGCTGGATGATATCACTATCTTTAGCTATCAAAGGTTACTTGCTAGTTGCTACTTTTCACTATCAATCACTGCCTACATGATAATGAACCTATAAATAGCAACAGGAGAAGAGCTGAAAAGTCACCCATTTCATCCTGTCTTGAAAGATGCAGCAGCTTTTGTTTTCAAACTTCAACTCATACCAGCAAATTTGGAAAATTTTGGGCTGTATTAATTATTAGAAAAAATGTCCCAAGGCAGGAAGCATAGAAGCCAAATCAAACTAATTTTTCAGTATTAATAGTGAAAATGACTGTTTATAAGTCAATGTATTATTATTTGAACTTCAGCAACAGTTGGAAATTAATTTAATATCGCTTTCTCTTTTACTTTTCGCATGACATTGAATAAGAAGTTGATGTCTTTTATCAACTTCATCAGGTAAAGTTTTTATTGTTTTTTTTTTTGTTTTTTTGGTGCTGAGCTAAAGTTTCAATTTACTTTTTCTTATCTCATAATTACTTTTTTACAAGATAATCTGTTTTGTATCATTTGAATGTATTGTATCTCACCTTGAAATGAAACTGTTTAATCTTGCTGAAATTTATGTCATAGTAATTTAAGAAAATTGGAATTTTAGAAAGGAAACTCTAGAATGAGATTTTGATGTTATAGATGTGAAAGGAAACCTAAGCTGGTTATGATCAAGAAACAGTTTTTTATTGATGTCATGATGATTGACTCACTTAAATGAAAATTTTCTTGTCATGACAGGAGGATTTGGGAGTTACCTCTTTGCAATGAGTGAGCATGTAGCCAAGCAATCCTCAGACACCAGTGATTTTAAGGACCCAAAATTAGGGTGGATCATTGCTTTTCTCTTTGTTGTTAGCTTTCTTGGCCTCTTCTCAGTTGTACCTCTAAGAAAGGTAATGACACATTCTTGAAATATTGATACTGCAGTATCCATAAATGAATATATTATTAATTTAGAAAACTTGATGATGCTTAAATCAACTTTTCTTTTTACAGACTCAGTTTTGGCACTTAGAAGCTACTCACAAAAGCTTCTCTCCATAATTGATTTTGGCTTCAGATTCAATCGAATCATAGAATCATTTTTTTCGCATTTTTCAGTCTTGGAAAATCATTGCAGAAACTTATTTTTAAGTAATAAAATGATTTATCTTTACTGCTTTACCTCTAGAAATTATTTATCAGTATCCCTTGCCATGCAACAGTCTTTGATTAATTTTTTGCTTCTGCTATTGGATGTAGATTATGGTCATAAAATTCAAATTGACATATCCAAGTGGTACTGCAACTGCACATCTCATCAACAGCTTCCACACTCCTCAAGGAGCCAAACTAGCAAAGTGAGCCCTATATAGCAGACTCCATGCAAAGTGAGTGCATGAGGAGTTAGACATCCATCATGCTAATTTACTGTTTCTTTTCTACTCTTCCAGGAAGCAGGTGAGAGTGTTGGGAAAATTCTTTGGATTGAGCTTCTTCTGGGGTTTCTTTCAATGGTTCTACACTGCTTCTGATTCTTGTGGATTTCAAGCCTTTCCCTCACTGGGGCTCAAAGCATTTGAAAACAGGTATGTTACCTGTCTTCTCTTATCACATCACATCCTTCATTTTAAATCAAATTTATGTGTCCTAAGATATAACATAATAAAAAACATTAACAAAATTTATCCCACTAAGTGAAGTCGGCTATATGAATCACATGATCCATGTTGAAAATACATCCAGTTTAACATTGGCTGCCGCAAGCCTAACACACCATTCCACCTTTATCTGGGCTTAGGACTGACTTTGACACAGCATATGCGGATTTTATCCTAATATAAAAACGTGCATTAATCTGATTGCAAGATACTTGAGATTAGTCCAGTTCTAATTTGTAAGTGTTAATCTAATCTTGACTTATTTGCAGGTTTTATTTTGATTTTGCTGCACTCTATGTTGGAGTGGGAATGATTTGCCCATATATCATAAATATATCAGTGCTCCTTGGAGGAATTCTTTCTTGGGGAGTAATGTGGCCTCTCATAGAAAATCAAGAGGGTCACTGGTATGATAAGGGCCTCGGTGACGGTAGCCTTCATGGAATCCAAGGATATAGGGTAAGTTTCCTGATGCAAAGCACCTATAGAGTCACATTATTTTGCATAGTTTCTAAGGTATATCAATTAATTGGATTCACCTTACATCTTAAGTTCAGGTATTTATAGCCATAGCCATGATCCTGGGTGACGGTTTATACAACTTCGTAAAGGTGCTAACTCATACCTTAATGGGTTTGTATTATCAAATCAAGGAGAAACATAGGGAGAATGTTCTTCCGGTCGCTGATCACGATTCTCCCTCGAGTCAGCTAACTTACGATGACCAGCGCCGCCAGCAATTCTTTCTTAAAGATCAGATTCCCCCATGGTTTGCAGTTGGAGGCTATGTTGCTATTGCTGCTATCTCAACCGCCACTCTGCCACACCTTTTTCCCCAGCTAAAATGGTATTACATACTAGTTATCTACCTAGTTGCTCCCACCTTAGCATTCTGCAATGCTTATGGTTGCGGGCTAACAGACTGGTCCCTAGCATCCACCTATGGAAAGCTCGCCATCTTCACAATCGGAGCGTGGGCCGGTGCATCACACGGTGGAGTTCTTGCTAGCCTTGCAGCCTGTGGCGTGATGATGAACATCGTTTCCACCGCCTCTGACCTGATGCAGGACTTCAAGACCGGCTACCTTACGCTGTCTTCACCGCGCTCCATGTTTGTGAGCCAAATACTTGGAACAGCTATGGGATGTGTGATTTCTCCTTGTGTCTTTTGGATTTTCTACAAGGCCTTTCCTGACCTTGGGACACATAAAAGTGAGTACCCTGCCCCATATGCGATTGTGTACCGCAACATGGCCATACTTGGGGTACAAGGCTTCAGTTCGCTACCGAAAAATTGCCTCATGCTATGTTATATATTCTTTGGTGCCGCCATTGTGATAAACTTGATTAAAGATTTAATGGGCAAGAGAGGGAGGTTCATACCACTTCCAATGGCTATGGCAATTCCTTTCTACATAGGGCCTTACTTTGCCATTGACATGTGTGTTGGAAGTTTGATATTATATGTCTGGGAAAAGGTTGACAAGGCTAAGGCAGATGCATTTGGACCAGCTGTAGCTTCTGGTTTGATATGTGGGGATGGAATATGGACACTTCCTGCTTCAGTACTTGCTCTTGTTGGAGTTAAGCCACCAATTTGCATGAGGTTCTTCTCAAGGGCCACAAATCAAAGGGTTGATACATTCTTAGGGAATTAAGGTCAAGTTTGGATTGGGTTTGTCAATCACACAAAATATGTTGGAGAGAGTGTTTACACGAGCGTGTTGCTAGCGTTCCTTGTCTTTTTAATATTTGAGAGCTGTTACTGCCTTGTAAATGTGTCAAACTTCACTTAAGTTTGCTCTTTTCAACTTCTTTAGCCACATAGTTGAACAAAACCCAATGAAGAGAAGTATTAATGTATGTAATATATTAGATGTATGACAAAGAAAGTATATATCTGCATGATTGGATTTCATTGTGTCATTTCGGGTAGGGGTGCACATGGCTTGGGTTGGATAGATTTTGGTCAAAATAAAATCCGAACCGATCAAAATTGTCTGGATTTGGTTGGGTTGGATTTCACGAATTTCTTCTTCGGACCCGATCCGAACCAACCCGACGAAGTTCGGATTGGATTGGATGGATTGATTGGGTCACTATATTAAAATAATAATATATCTGAAATATTAAAAAATCTTGCAAATATTATTATAAATTCAGAAAAAGTTATAAAAAATATTAAATATGTTATAATATTAAATAGCATGAAAATGACACAAAAGATTATACCAAATAGCATGAAATAATATCACATTAATGACATATAACCAAATATCATGAAAACATAAAACTTCATTACCAAATGACATGAAACAATCTAACATAAATAGTACCTAAAAAGTGAAAAACAACACTAAATGTCATGTCATGACACTGTCTCCAACATGCCAAATACACTGTCTCCAACATGCCAAATAATATATATAGACATGTAACAAATAACTACTCTAAGTTCAAATATGACAAATAACTACAAATACTTAAGTCTCAAAGTGTCAAAAAGTCATCACTCCAACACTAGCACTCCAAGGATGAGTAAAATTATAAAAAAAAATTATTATTATATGTATGGATTCTGGGTTGGGTTGGATGGATTTGAACTGAATCCGAAATCCGATCCGAACTTGGTTGGGTTGTAGTAAAATCCATCCGATTAACCCGATTATCCGATCCAACCCGCATTTTTTCTATTTGATCGGATTGGGTTGGATGGGTTCATTGGATCTACCCGGCCATGTTCACCCCTAATTTCGGGATTCTGAAACATCTTTTTTCTCACCATGCTTTCTCTGATCATGTCATATTTTTCATTGTATTGCATGTACATTGGTGGCATCTCAATAAACTATCATCTGACTGGAGAGTCATACTGATGGCACAATTTGTCATTGAATCTGAGAGATTCTGAAGTGAGACTTTTTTCTTCTTAACGAGTTCTTTTTTCTTTCAAAACTTAGACTTTTAGAGTTATAATTTTAAGTTTAAATTTTGGAAGAAAAAACTTCAAAATCCATAGTTTGAAAAATAAATAATTATGCAAACATGAAATTTATCTTATGGAAGCCATTGACTTTTTTTTTATAAAAAACTAGTATTTTTACCCGTGCGATGCACGGGGGTTATTCATTTTTGTTTATCGTGTATATTTTTTTCTTTCTAAATTTATGTTTTTTGTTTATTAAAATAAAATTTATTATGAATTAAAAGAATAAAATTAATTTTAGACATCAAATATAAATTTGTATCTTTTCGAGTGATGAATGTATTGTTTTTATTTTGTAGAAGCAATATAATTTTATTTTTTTATGGATTTTGTACTTACTTATTTTTGTATGAGCTTTGATTAAAAATGTACTCACCACTACGTTGCATAATAAGTCTTTGTTTATGTAAAATATCACCACTTAAATACTCTTAGGTTTCTTTCCAAACAAATTATGCCCTTAAAAGCTGATATGATAAGAGTAAAGTAGCAAAAAGTCTTCTAAGATTGTTTGCAGTACTGCAATTGAAAGCTTCTATTACTTCATCAATGTAATATTTATCATCGTTTAGTAAACTCATTGTATAGCACACGTCCTTGAATGGGTCATATGTAACTTCATATACTTTTCTTATGTCTGGAAATGAATGAGCCTTTCTGTAAAATTTAGCAATAACCTCAGATAATATTCGCTTTTTATAGCCTATAATTTCTCAAAATATTTGTTATTTTTGTTACTTTTATCAAAATAAATTTTAAGAATTAAAATCATAAAATTAAACCTAGATAGAAGAAATCATAAATTTGAAAAAAAAAATTACCGTGAAAAAAAAAACATGAAATAAAAAACCAATTTGTAGACCAAGGAAGTTGTCCAGTATAAAAAGTAGGATTGAATCAAGAGGAAATCATGACAAAATTAAAGAGAAAATTATAGCACATTTAGACATTCTAAGCTAAAACATCAACATCTAATCTCCGGTGTATATGTAGCTGAGTTTGAGCCTTAATTCAATGCAAATACGTCATCTCACGCTATATGACGTGCACATTTTGAATGAGCGGTGTTACTAATTTATATAGTTGTAGGGATGGCTAGTGGAAAATTTACTTTTTGGAGTGATGTCATATTTAGTATTAAAACCACCACCTTTAACTTTTATGTATTAATATTAATATTAATTAATAACTAATTAATAATTCTCCAGATCAAAACATATTAATTGTGTCCTATGGAATTCTCTAAATTATATTAACTAAATAATAATGAGCTAAATAATAATAAACTCATTTGCAGAAAATTCGAGGTAAATAATTAAAGTTTTAATAGAATTAAAAACTATTTACTTTATTACTTATATAGTTGTAGGGAAAAGGGATAATGAGAAGGTTATCTTCTGCATTTGATATAATATTAAACCCACCACCATCTTTATCTTTTATGAATTAATATTAAAATTAATTATTGTTTAACTAATAATTCAATAACCTAAAACTAACTTTGTGTACCCTATGGAATTTCCTAACTCATATTTTTTATAACCTAAATCATGATAAACACTTTTTTTATATTTTTGAGTAAATAGAAGAAGGATATAGCATGCCATTAATAAGAGGATTGAAACTGTCAAATAGAATTTCAATGGAAAGTGATAGTGAGAATGTTATTTTTTGAAACGATATCATATTTAATATTAAAATCACCTCTTCAACTTTTAAGATTAATATTAATATTAATTTTTATTTACTTAATTATAATATAAATTAAAACTAATTATGTGTGTCTCAGTGTATGTGACACCTGAGTGTATGTGTCGCTCTTGGTTTTGGTTCTAGGTCTTCCGCTTTGCTTCCTTGGGTTCTTTCTTTCATATAAGGTGTTTTTTTTTGTTTTCTTTTTTAGGGTGATTAAGCGATTGTGTAGTCTTGTGGATGGTTACAGTTTTTTTGTTTTTGTTATCCCCTCTGTCTTTTAGAGCCTAGTCTCTTCACACTTTTTAAAATATGAATATATTTGGACTTCCAAAAAACAAAATTACGTGTGTCTCAGTAAAGCTATAACTGATATTTATTTGGTGTGTAACTAATATTAACTATGATCTTACAAACAAAGTTTGGTGAAAGTGAAAGGTTATTCCTATGTTTATTTTGGCATTCATATCAAATTTAATGTTAAAACTCCTACCTTTAATTATTAAAGATTAATATTAATACTAAATAAAATATTCAACAAATAAATTTGTATTTACCATGTCTCATGGAATTCTATAACTAATGTTAACTTATTTTATTTAGTAGGTGAATAGGCCTTGAATTTTTAAATATTAATTTTAGTTTTATTTATGAGTTAAATTTTTATTTTTAAACTATTTTATTCTTGAATTTAATATTTTTAAATTTATAAAAAAATGAAGTACGATATAAAGAAAATTAAACAACATCTATATAATAGTAAGAATATGTGAATGGAATCATAGAAGTACAAAAGTCGGTAGAGTAAATTCTCTATTTTTGTGTTATCATTAGACACATTAAAGTGAGATTTGAATTAAATCTTTAAAGTTTGAATTTTCTAACTCCTATATAACTCCGAAAGTATATTAACGAGTTTTCTTCATATTCACATTTGTTTTTCTCCCATATGCTTAAGATTTTACTTTTGGATGTTTTATTGGATAGTAGTTGCTTTTTTTTTTTTGAAAATGATAGTAGTGATAGTGACTAAGCATTTCAATGAAATATTTTTCAATACTAAACACAATCATCTTATTCAATTTTTATTTGTAAGTATAAGAATTCAACCCTAAAAAGAAAATAAGCCAAATATTCTTCAATTTTTGGTATAGAAAATTTCATTAATAAAAAAATTGTAAATAATAAATCACTTATTATGAAAATTGAACTTGAAATTAGAAATTATTTTGTCATATAATCATTCAAACAAAAATGCCTTCATGATAGATCTACATTCTAAGTGGACTTTTTCCAAAAACATAAATTTTTATTCATTAAGAAGATAAAAATTGAGGAACAATTTTTCTTAATTTGACAAAGAAAGCTAAAATATGACATAAAAATATATCTATCACACCGAACGAAACATACCTTCACAATTGACAAAGAAAGTCAAATAAAATGGCTGTCAACCTACAAAACAATCTTTAAAAAATTATCCGATGATAATTTAGATGTTAAATGATATGGATGAATAATTGGGTCACTGAAAAGCAATTTTGCAGGTGCTTCCATCCTCTAGAGGATGTTCACAAAAGCTTCTTCATGCCATATACCAAATTTCTTAAGGATGATAAATATACAATGGAAAGATTGAATCAAACTAAGATTAATGATATAAAAAAACTATATAAAAGATGAGAGTTCATAAACTTTAATCAGTTGGCTACCTTGAGATGTACAACTTTTTAATCTCTAAAACCAAGCCTAGGATAAGAAACTTCACATTGGTTACATTATACCTTCAAGAGTAGATCGACATCAACAATTGACCTCAGATAAGAAGATATTGACTTAACATCTTGGATTAGTTTTTGAACCAAGAAGAATGCATATTAGAAACATATTGACACGAAGATAGAAAAATAAATCACACAAAAATGAAATCGATAAACATGAACTTCTCCTATTTTCTATGGTCGTAACATTAAAGATTTCAAGGTTTCAACCAAATTTAAGTCATTGTTCATAAAATATTGACATCTTACATCCTTATAGAAAAATCTAGAAAAAATAAAGAACAAAACAGAACATGAACACTATCTAAAAACCACATTGATGTTCTGTACAGGATTTACAAAACTTGAAACCTAAAACATAAGTTAGTAGCTCACCAATTTCACAGCAGCAAAACAAACCCTGCATTGTGTTATGATTTTCCGTCACTGACAACTCTGGAGCTAAAAAATGTAGATGAAGTTAAAGAAAAGATGCAGACAAACCAAATAGATGAAGAGTATTTATACCTAGAGACTAAACCAGGAAGGATATGAAAAGCCTCAAAAATCATCTTCCTCATTCCATTCATTGAATATTATTCATTTTAGAATTAATTGAAATTGGGAATAGGAGTTTTGGACAATGAAAAGTCATGAATAATTCATTTAGAAAAGTTGAAACAGTTAGAATATTAAAAGGTCAAGAATTTTTTTAAAGTCATAAAATCATTTGTGTTATCAAATTTTAAAATCAATTTCATAAGAGATGAATTAAAAATATGTTTTTTTTTTATAAAATGTATAAAAATATAAATAATATTTAATTAGATAAATGGCGAAATTGGAAGGGAAAAATACATAAATTCTAAAAATTTAGAATAAATAAAAAACTATGTGCTAATAAAATAACATATTTGTATTACTAACAAAAATCACATAATAATTAAAAATATTTTTTTAAAATTAGTACTTGTTAAAGCATTGTTGATTAATCTAATGGAATACGAAAAATCAATGTTATTAAAATGCACACATTAATTAATATTTAAATTTAAAACGTTAAATTTATTAGGAATATAAACATGTATTACATTAAAGCAGTATGATAAATTTAATGAGATGGAATGCCAAAAACCACCTATGTGTAGATATAATAATTTGAAGAGTGTTCAGAACTTGTAGCCAAGATTGAAAGAGGATGCTATGATCAAAACCAACGAACGGTCCTGATTGATTTCTAATTCAATAAGAAACATAATTACAGTAATGACCATGAAAAAAATACAACAATGTGTAATAATAAAGTGAATTACAAAATTACCCTCTAAGCTGCATGAACTTCTCTTTTATATTTCACACATTAATTAATATTTAAATTTAAAACGTTAAATTTATTAGGAATATAAACACGTATTACATTAAAGCAGTATGATAAATTTAATGAGATGGAATGCCAAAAATCACCTATGTGTAGATATAATAATTTGAAGAGTGTTCAAAACTTGTGGCCAAGATTGAAAGAGGATGCTATGATCAAAACCAACGACCGGTCCTGATTGATTTCTAATTCAATAAGAAACATAATTACAGTAATGACCATGAAAAAAATACAACAATGTGTAATAATAAAGTGAATTACAAAATTACCCTCTAAGCTGCATGAACTTCTCTTTTATATATATTATTATAGATAGATAGATTATAGATTATAGATAGATAGATAGATAGATAGATAGATTATAGATTATAGATTATAGATTATAGATTATAGATTATAGATGTACTCTAAAAAAAATTTGAAAAGTGCAACTACATGCCAGACTTGATATTATGTGATGTATATTATGAGAATGATCCTTTAATATGAGAATAAATCGCAACCGTTTGATCTAATCAAGAATAGTTAAGATTAAAATATTATGTCATGTGATGTTTGATCTAGTGTTCACTTGACAGTAGATATATGGGAATTCAAGCGGTAGAGAGATTTTCAATTCGTGTGAACGGAAAACACTTCTTAATCAGTCTCCTACCGCTTAGTGCACTGATTGTGGATAGAATGATTAGTCTCACGACTATCAGCTATGGAGATACCTTAGTTAAGAATATATATAAAGGAATCATAATTCCAAGCCCAACAATTAAAAAATTGTATGTATTTACATAGTACATTTTGTTATAAATATTTGGATGTCCGTCATGGACCAAGCTCATATGTATACTTGTTCTAGACTATTCTCCTAATATTATAAATACAAGGGAGACTACACCTAGCAGTTAGGGATGGCAATGAGTCCAAGACCCATTGGGTACCCGCAAAAAATACCCACAATGGGTAGGGTAAAAACCCGCAAAATGGGTATGGGTAAATACCCGCAAAAATTAATGGGGACGGGTGCGGGTATGGGTACTATACCCATACCCGCACACATATTATACATATACATACACATAACTGGTAGTATATTTTAATAAACTTAAAGTATAACTTCCTAACTTCTCTTAAAAAATACGTAAGTGAAGTCTTTATATTATATATATGGTTCATAATTATTCTCACTTATTTTTAAAATAAATTATTAACCGACAACTTTAGGAGTTTATTAATAATCTAAATTTAAAAATTTAAAGCTTCAATTCTCACTTATTATTTTTTATAAAATTTGTACTTATTCAAATGATTTTACTTCTTAATTACTCGGATGATCATTTTTATTTTAATTAATGATTTTTATTTTATAATAACAGTTATATTTTGATTTTCTATTGAAGAAAGTTAAATTTTTATGAACTAAATTGCGGGTAACAGGCACGGGTACGGGCACGGGTACGGGCATATAGGTACCCATAGAGTACGGGGACGGGCATTCAGATTGCTACCCACACGGGTATAGGGACGGGTACGGGTACTTTTTGAAAACGCGGGTATGGGGATAGGTACTATAGTACCCTACCCAGACCCTACCCATTGTCATCCCTACTAGCAGTGTATCTCCATCAGACTATTTATCTATCTCTCATAAGTCATACCTCTCTTCTCCTCTCTTTATTTATTTGTTAGTCTCTCTACAATTCCGAATTCCTAAGTGAAGAACAAGAAAAGACTAAGTCGCGTGAGACAATTTTACAACTCAAACTTTTAATTCTGTAATTCCAAGCATCACCCTCCTAGATATTTTTTTACACTTCTTATTTAGCTTCTATATATTAGATCTCTTTGTCCTTTTTGTCTTATAAATCTCATGTCGATTTGCTTGCTTTGTTCAATTGTTCACATGACTTACAATACTTTATTACTATTTGATGAAATCGATATTAAAGTAAAATAATGGACGTCGTTATCGGGTTAATAATACAAAGCGTGTGAAGAGAACAAATTTCCTGTGAATTTCTGCAACATGTTGCTAGCATACTTTGTTTGATTTTCGAGACTCACTCACACAGTCACAGACCATTCATATTCCACACTTATCATTCCAAGCCTTCTTTTATCATGGCTTTGCTACCATCATCCTCCTCCTCCTCTTCCATCACCTATGCATTCACATTTGATGTGTTCATCAGCTTCAGGGGTTTTGATACCCGCTATGGTTTGGTTTTACCGGCAATCTCTACAAAGCTCTAACTGATAAGGGAATTCACACCTTCATTGATGATGAGGAGCTTCACAAAGGGGACGAAATCACACCATCACTTGAGAAGGCCATTGAAAAGTCCAGGATTTTCATTGTTGTCCTCTCTAAGGACTATGCATCATCCTCGTTTTGCTTAGATGAACTTTCCAAGATTCTTGACTGCTCTCAGAAAGAGGGTCGTCTGGTTTGGCCAGTATTTTATGATGTGGATCCTTCTGATGTGCGGAAGCAAACTGGGAAGTTCGGAGAAGCAATGGTCCTGCATATGGAGAGGTTCAAAGACAACAAGGACAAGTTGCAAAAATGGAGGATAGCTCTACAAAGAGTGGCTAACTTCTCGGGTTGGCATTTCAAGCATGGGTACTTTTCTTATACTATTTCCTTGCGTTAGTAGATATTGTCTAATTATTACAATTTGAGTTATAGTGAATGAATGTAAAAAAAGAACATGATGCATTATTATGACTTTACACAAACTTCCCTTCTCATATTGGACAGAGATGCATATGAACACGAGTTTATCGGAAAGATTGTTAATGAAGTCTCAAGAAAGATTAATCGTGTTGCTTTACCTATTGCTGATTACCCGATTGGACTAGAGTCACAAGTGCGACATGTAGTTTCGCTTTTGGATGTTGGGTCTATTGATAGAGTTCACATGGTAGGGATCCATGGAATAGGTGGAATTGGTAAAACAACACTTGCTCTAGCAGTTTACAATTCCATTGCTGACCATTTTGAAGGTTTATGTTTTTTGGAGAATGTTAGAGAAAATTCAAACAAACATGGGTTACTACATATCCAAAAGACCCTTCTTTTGGCTGTCCTTGGAGGGAAGGAAATTGAGATAACAAGTGTCAAGCATGGAAGTTCAATAATACAACATCGGCTCCAACAAAAAATGGTTCTTCTGATTCTAGATGATGTTGACAAGGAGGAGCAATTAAATCATGTTATTGGAAGACCTAATTGGCTTGGTCCTGGTAGTAGAGTCATCATCACGACTCGAAACCAACAATTGCTAGCATGCCATGGGGTTGAAAGAACATTCAAAGTGAAAGAGTTGAAGAAGGAACATGCTACCGAATTGTTCAAGTGGAAAGCTTTTAAAAACCAGGAAGTTAATTCAAGTTATGAGGACTTACTGAACCAAGCATTGAGTTACACTTCCGGCCTTCCATTAGCTTTGGAAGTAATAAGTTCTAACTTGTTTGGTAAAACAAGGGAAGAATGGGAATCGACATTAGAACAATATAGAAGGATTCCACCTAGAGACATCCAAAAGATACTTGAAGTGAGCTTTGATTCTTTGGAGGAAGAAGAGAAGAATGTTTTCCTAGACATTGCTTGTTGCTTCAAAGGATATAAGTTGGAAGAGTTCAAGGACATACTTTCTGCTCATTATGGTTTCTCCATAGCAAATCACATTAGAGTGTTGGTTCAAAAGTCTCTCATAAAGAATACTAGTTTGACTGAAAAAGTGACACTACATGACTTAATTGAGGATATGGGTAAAGAAATTGTGCAACAAGAATCACCAAAAGAACCTGGAAACCGCAGTAGGCTATGGTCTCTTGAAGATATATTTGAAGTTTTGGAAGAAAATACGGTAAGCCTAGTATGGATGATTTGGTTGTTTATCTTTAATCTTGATTTAGCCTTTTTGATTATTCAAAGCTACTAATGTTTATATTACCATTTTCCCGCTTTATAATATTTGCATGTCTCTAAGAACTTGTGTTAATGTCCTAACGTATATGTATTCATTTTGATTGGTTTGTCTTTTTTTAAGGGAACTAGCAAAATTGAAATGATACATCTAGATTTCCCGTCATCTGAAGACGTGGATTGGGATGGAGAGGCTTTCAAGAAGATGAAAAAACTCAAAACACTTATTATTAGAAAAAATCATTTTTCTAAAGGTCCAGAGCATCTTCCAAATAGTTTAAGAGTATTAGAGTGGTGGAAATATCCTTCACAACGTTTACCAAGTGACTTTTATCCAAAGAAACTCTCCATATGCAAATTACTTGAGAGTAGCTTGGTGTCCTTTGAGTTGCTAAGATCATCAAAGGCAAGTATGATAATGATTTCATATCCTTGATCTTCTTGTGTATGATACATCACTAATATTCATTTGATTCTTATTTTTCTTTTTTATCAGAAGTTCGTGACTATGAAAGTTTTAAATCTCAATCGGTGTGCATCATTAACACATATACCTAACCTATCTGGTCTCCCAAATTTAGAAGAGTTTTCATTTGCACATTGTTCAAAATTAATTACTATTGACTGTTCCGTTGGGTTGTTGGACAAGCTTAAAATCTTGGATGCTGATTATTGCTCCCAGCTTAGGAGTTTTCCTCCCCTTAAGCTGCCCTCTCTTAAAGAACTCAAGCTTAGATGTTGTTCAAGTCTTGAGAGTTTTCCAGAAATATTGGAACAGATGAAAAATATATACGAACTTGATTTGGGTTGCACTAACATAAGCAAATTTCCACATTCAGTTGAAAATCTTACTCGACTTGATGCAATGACAGTTTATCACTTGCTTCCATCAAGGAGCTTAGTCACGATGCCACAACTAGTATGGCTCAAAATCAGGCAGCAGTGGATATTAGAAGAGGAGGACGAGAGTGAGAGTGAAGAAGAAGTGATGGATGGTGGAGCTATGGCATTAGTTCCCACGTTGTTTCCTAACTTGAATGAAAGAGAGAGTTCCATTCTTTTGCCTTCAAAAGTAGAATATCTTACTCTCGAAAAGTGCGACCTGTCAGATGAATATTTAGTATCAGTTCCCTCGTTGTTTCCTAACTTGAAAGAGTTATGCCTAAAGCATTGTTCACTCACAACTGTACCTGAATGCATCAAAGAATGTCGCTTTTTATGGAGGCTTACCTTGGCTTATTGCGAGCAACTAAGAGAGATTTTTGAAGGGATTTTGCCAAGATTAACCTACTTATCTGTAAAAAAATGTCCATCCTTGAGTTCCAGTTGTAGAAGCATGTTGATGAGGCAGGTTAGTTTTTGATTTGATTTGTTATGTTTAGAATGTATTTATTGATTTCATCATTATTAATGTTCTACGCTAAATCAGGAACTGCATGAGGCTGTAGACATTCGTCTTCATTTGCAAAACTTAGAAGGAGAAACGATTCCAGAGTGGTTTGAGTACCAGAACAAGGGTCGATCTCAGTCAGTTTCTTTCTGGTTTCGTAACAACTTCCCTTGCATCTTACTATGTATGCCTTCGCCAAATGTGCCTGGTCATAATTATTTATTTGTAGATTCCTTCATCAATGGCTATTCATGTGACCGTTTCCGAGTAGATTGGGGTCATACGTGTCTTAGTAGGCTACGCCTAACAGACAAGGATAAATATATAGTTATAGAAAATGGGTGGAACCATGTGGAGGTTATGACTGACAGTGGCTTAGATTGTGGAATTGGAATCCATGTATGGAAAGAGCAAAACACGAAGGATATCCGATTCACGAATCCTTTAGACTTGAACTTGGCACCACTTGAAGAGGATGATGTTAATACTGAGTTGACTCGTTTATAGTATGTTCACATGAGATCAGATGTTGAAGTAAGTAGATCAATCATTCTACAAAAACTTGACTTCACTTAATGGCAAAATATAATTCTTTCTTTTTCGTTCCTAGGAGCACCAAAGAGGAAGGTTGACAGCTGAAAAATTCTTACCGGGCATCTTGAATTATGCAGCAGCACATTATTTAGAATCCAAATTGCAGGAAGTTCTTAAAATACTCCACATATACTGGAACATTGGTTCGTTGGATTCCTTAATTAATTGCAAAAAATTAATTAAGTTTGCCTTTTGATCTTAGCAATTTGCTTGAACCTTCAACCTTGCTTGATCCAGTATGGTATCCCAATTCTGGGGCAACAAACCACATGACTTCTGATCTTAGCAATTTGCATCACAAGGTTCCTTACACTGGTCATGAAATGGTTCAATTTGGTAATGGTGCAGGTAAACCTATTAAGGATGTTGGCAATACTTCTTTTCGATCCTCTTCTACTTCTTTTCCTCTTGTTTTGAATAATTTGCTTCATGTTCCTGGTGTGTGCAAAAACCTGTCGAGTGTTTCACAATTCTGTAAGCAGAATAATGTTTTCTTTGAATTTCACTCTGACTCTTGTCTTGTGAAATCTCAGGAAACCGAGGAGACTCTTCTCCAAGGAACACTTAGGAATGGTCTATGTGCTTTTGACAACCTTCTTCACAAAGTGAACTTGCATTCTGCTTCCACACTTTCAAATTCTGCATTGTTATCTTCTTCCAGTCCTGCATCTGCTTTGTCTGTTTCTGTTTTTTCTTCAAATAAATGTGCTCAGGCTGACATAGATTCTAGACTCTGGCATTCTCGGTTAGGACATGCTTCACAGAAGATTGTAAGCCATGTACTCAAGCAATGTAATCCTTCTTTGTCATTGAATAAAATCAGTGTTGTTTGTGAATCATGTTGCTTGGCAAAGTCTCATCAACTACCTTTTTATTCTTCTCTTTCTGTTTACCGTAAGCCTCTTGAATTGGTTTATTCTGATATTTGGGGGCCTTCCCCAATGCCTTCTAGGACTGGTGAGAGATATTATATAGTCTTTGTGGATGCATTTTCTAGGTATAGCTGGCTGTTTTTACTGCATCATAAGTCACAGGCTCTTGCAGCTTTTCAAAGTTTTAAAACCCTTTCTGAAAATCAGTTTGATGTCAAGATTAAAGCCTTCCGAACCGATAATGCGAAAGAGTATCTCGCCTTTAAGCCCTTTCTCACTCAGTGTGGTACTCAACAAACTTAACTGCCTGAGTTCTCCTTACATACAGGAGGTTAAGAAAGCTCATACGTGATAAAACTGAAGATAAAGAGAGGGGGGTGGAATTTATACCCACAAACATGTGTGAACTTTCTTCGTGGACCCCAGCCCCTTCAAACGCTGTTGCTTTGGAATGGAAAACTATGATTGACCGTGTCCAAACTAAAGAAAATTTGATATGGAGGAATGTTGCAATAGATGGTATATGTGAGCTTTGTTCTTCTTCTACTGAATCTACATCTCATTTGTTTTTCTCTTGCCCCCAATCATGGAAGGTGTGGTCAAAAATAAATACTTGGTTGGGGTATGAAATTGTGCTCCATGATGATGCTAATTAAGGACAACTTTTTGCAACTTCCCCCTATGTGGCGTCCACGAAGGAGAGGATGCTGGGTAATTTGGGTTGCAGTTATATGGCAGATATGGATGGGGAGGAACTCCAGAGTGTTTAGGGGAGAGGACTTGATTCCAATGAAGTCTTTGAGAAGGCACAATTTAAGGCTTGGCTGTGGCTAAGGGCTAATGCTGGAAATTTCTCATTTTCCATCTATGAATGGACACATGATCCATGCTCTTGTCTTGATGCACTGTGACTTATTCTGATATGGCTGATTTAGATTCTGAGAATTCTAAATTCTCTAGGTGTCTGGTGCTGTAAGGATTGGAGATTTTTTAGTCCTTGGAAAATGTTTTGATTGCAAAGGAGGGGAGCTGGCATCTCACTTACTAGTTGGACTGTTTCAAGGTCTTGGAAACTATTTATATATGATGTTGTTTTGTCAATTGCTGCTGGTGCATCTCACACGGGTAGAATTCTAGAGAGATGTTAGAGAGAGAAGGTGTGAGAGGGTGGGAAGAACACAAGGTGAGTAAGGGAAATGGCTGGACTATGGTGGCTGATAGGAGAAGGGTCCCTAAGGAGAGCCCCTCTGAACCTCACATTCCATGGTAACTGCCAATACTTTTAAAGTCACTCAGTTGGAATTTTCTACATGCCAAATATTAAAAATAAAACCTACTCACTTGGATCAAGTTCTCTAATTAGTATATGATGCGTCAAACTGAAATAATATTATAAAAGATTTTGAAATAAGGTTAGCAGTAAGACCATCTTACTTAGATTCCTAGGTCTTGGAAGTGGTTCATCAATTGATAAACCATGAATCCAATGGATGATATCTCTCCCTTTTAATAATACAATTATTATGGAAAGAAAAAATAAAAGAATTAGTAAATTGTATGGTGCCAATAGAAGATAAATACTATTGCATGGAAAAAATCCATGCAACTCACGTGTCGCTCAGACCTTTCTAAGCCACCAATTGTTAGATGCCAAAGAATAGTCAAATAGAGCTTCATGTGGAAAAAACACAAAATGATAGAACTAAGCCATATACAAACATAGAGTACTTCACCTAAAGTCTTTTCAAGTGCCAATTTAGACCACCTATTTTCCAAGTTCAAATTTTCAGCAAACTTGTTGGAATAAAAGTAAACACCAACATTAACCCAATTGGAATTCCTACTACATATACAAACCTTGTAGATTCCGAACTTGCATCCACAAAATTGCGATCTTACCCTCTGCACTTTCCAATCCAACACATGGCCCAAAACGGGAATCAAGACAGGGTAATGGATGATTATGATCATCACCACCATGACCATGACCATGCAAGTGGTGATGAATATGATGAACATGAGCACAAGCTGAAAGGGAAGAAAGAAGAAGAGCCTTCTGTGGAGAGGGTGTTCAAGCACCTGCTTGTTCCTTCATGGAGGAACCAGCTGACAGTGAGGGCCTTTGTGGTGAGCTTTGCACTCAGCATACTGTTCTGTTTCATTGTCATGAAGCTCAACCTCACCACTGGGATTATTCCTTCACTCAATGTCTCTGCTGGACTTCTGGGATTTTTCTTTGTGAAGACTTGGACTAAGTTCTTGGAGAGGTCTGGGTGGTTGAAGCAGCCTTTTACTAGGCAGGAGAACACTGTCATCCAGACCTGTGTTGTTGCCTCCTCTGGCATAGCCTATAGTGGTAACCTTATCTTACCTTCTCTGTTTCATCACTCTTTATCTTTCTCAATCTGTTCTTATTGCTATTTTTTTTCAGTTGTTACTGTGACCCCTTTGTTTAGTTCATGGGTTTAAATATGATCTGGGATTGATTATAGCATGTTTCGATCAACTTATTTTTCGTCAGAATCAATTCTGACACCTAGAAGCTACTCAAGGAAGCTTCTCCGCATAATTAATTTTGGGTTTAGACTCGATTGTAGAAGGATTTCTTAACATGTTAATCTTGCTAGCATGCTTCTTGAATTTAAATTGACAAGAAGTTTTGAATAATTGGATTTTCGGTCCTGTTTTAGATTCTACTGGATGCTAATTTGAGCTAAGCATGCTTTCTAGTGTTGAATTGACTATTAATTTGATTCCTCCTGAAGAAAATCGAATCATTTGCTCCCGGTTCAATCATTTGGAAAAAAAAAAACATCAACAGATAAAATCTAAGTAGTTTTTTTTTTGATAAACAAAATCATGCATTTATTGGAGGTACAGGGTACCCCAACCTGTAATAAAGAAAGCAGCAGAACTGCAAATAAAATCTAAGTAGTAATACCAGCACAAAGATGTTAACCATTGAAATGGTGAGTGTGTGTTTGAATTTTTATTAGCAAGGCTTGCAGCATATTTGGGTCCTTCTAGAATTGATTCTACAGCCAAAATCAATTCTGAGTGCCAAAATCAATTCTGAGTGTCAGAATTGATTTTGAGAGAAAATAAGTCGATTCAAACATGCTATTAAAAGCACTTTCAGTGGCAAGTCAGGTCTCACAATCAATTAAAAAAAGGGGTTTTCCATAAATGTATCTGAAATCCAAACACAAACCAAGTATAACTAGTCCAGGTGCTCACCTTCGTGATATGGTAAATAGTTTTACTATTTTTGTGCTTTTTTCTAGTTTCCAAATTCTAAAGTTAACTCCCTCTGTTTGAAAAGAAAAGGTTACTTGCTAGTTGCTACTTTTCACTATCAATCACTGCCTACATGATAATGAACCTATAAATAGCAACAGGAGAAGAGCTGAAAAGTCACCTATTTCATCCTGTCATGAAAGATGAAGCTTTTGTTTTCAAACTTCAAATCATACCAGCAAATTTGGAAAATTTTGGGCTGCATTAATTACTAGACCAAATGTCCTGACTCAGGAAGCATAGAAGCCAAAGTTTCAATTTACTTTTTCTTTTTTTCCTTTCTTTTTTGTGCTGAGCTAAAGTTTCAATTTACTTTTTCTTATCTCATAATTACTTTTTTTCAAGATCATCTGTCATGTATCATTTTGATTGTATTGTATCTGAACCTGAAAGGAAACTATTTAATCTTGCTGAAATGTTGTCATAGTAATTTAAGAAAATTGGAATCTTAGAAAGGAAACTCTAGAGTGAGATTTTGATGTTATAACTGTAAAAGGAAGCCTAAGCTGGTTATGATCAAGAAACAGTTTTTTATTGATGTCATGATGATTGACTCACTTAAATGAAAAAATTCTTGTCATGACAGGAGGATTTGGGAGTTACCTCTTTGCAATGAGTGAGCATGTAGCCAAGCAATCCTCAGACACCAGTGATTTTAAGGACCCAAAATTGGGGTGGATCATTGCTTTTCTCTTTGTTGTTAGCTTTCTTGGCCTCTTCTCAGTTGTACCTCTAAGAAAGGTAATGACACATTCTTCAAATATTGAGACTTCAGTATCCATAAATGAATATATTAATAATTTAGAAAACTTGATGAGGCTTGGATCAACTTTTCTTTTTACAGACTCAGTTTTGGCACCTAGAAGCTACTCACAAAAGCTTCTCTCCATGATTGATTTTGGCTTCAGAATCAATCGAATCATAGAATCATTTTTTTACCTTTGCATTTTTCAGTCTTTGAAAATCATTGCTGAAACGTATTTTTAAGTAATAAAATGATTTATTCTTACTGCTTTACCTCTAGCAATTATTTATCAGTATCCCTTGCCATGCCACAGTCTTTGATTAATTTTTTGCTTCTACTATTGGATGTAGATTATGGTCATAAAATTCAAATTGACATATCCAAGTGGTACAGCAACTGCCCATCTCATCAACAGCTTCCACACTCCTCAAGGAGCCAAACTAGCAAAGTAAGCACTGTAGCAGACTCCATGTTACTAGAAGTGAGCGCATGAGGAGTTAGACATCCATCATACTAATTTACTGCTTCTTTTCCACTCTTCCAGGAAGCAGGTGAAAGTGTTGGGAAAATTCTTTGGATTGAGCTTCTTCTGGGGTTTCTTTCAATGGTTCTACACTGCTTCTGATGGATGTGGATTCCAAGCCTTCCCCTCACTGGGGCTCAAAGCATTTGGAAACAAGTACGTTTTCATATCACATCACATCCCTTCATTTTAAATCAAATTTATGAATCCTAAGTTAAAACATAATTAAACATAAACAAGAAATTTATCCCACTTAGTGAAGTCGGTTATATGAATCACATGATCCATTTTGAAGATACAACGAGTTTAACATTGTCTGCCACAAGCCTAACACAGCATTCCACCTATATCCTGGCTTAGACCGACTATGACACAGCATAGGTGGATTTTATTCTAAGATAAAAACGTGCATTAATATGAACTTCAGATTAGTCCAACTAATTTGTATGTGTCAATCTAATCTTTACTTATTTGCAGGTTTTATTTTGATTTTGCTGCAATCTATGTTGGAGTGGGAATGATTTGCCCATATATCATAAATATCTCAGTGCTCCTTGGAGGAATTCTTTCTTGGGGAGTAATGTGGCCTCTCATAGAAAACCAAGAGGGTCACTGGTACGATAAGGGCCTCGGTGACGGTAGCCTTCACGGAATCCAAGGATATAGGGTAAGTTTCCTGATGCAAAGCACCTATAGAGTCACATTAGTTTGCATAGTTTCTAAGGTATATCAATTAATAGGATTCTCCTTACATCTTGAGTTCAGGTATTTATAGCCATAGCCATGATCCTGGGAGATGGTTTATACAACTTCGTAAAGGTGCTATCTCATACCTTATTGGGTTTGTATTATCAAATCAAGGAGAAACAAAGGGAGAATGTTCTTCCGGTGGCTGATCAGGACTCTCCCTCGAGTCAGCTAACTTACGATGACCAGCGCCGCCAGCAATTCTTTCTTAAAGATCAGATTCCACCATGGTTTGCAGTTGGAGGCTATGTTGCTATTGCTGCCATCTCAACCGCCACTCTTCCACACCTCTTTCCCCACCTAAAATGGTATTACATTCTTGTTATCTACCTAGTTGCTCCCGCCTTAGCATTCTGCAATGCTTATGGTTGCGGGCTAACAGACTGGTCCCTAGTATCCACCTACGGGAAGCTCGCCATCTTTACAATCGGAGCGTGGGCCGGTGCATCACACGGTGGAGTTCTTGCTAGCCTAGCAGCCTGTGGAGTGATGATGAACATCGTTTCCACCGCCTCTGACCTGATGCAGGACTTCAAGACCGGCTACCTTACGCTGTCTTCACCGCGCTCCATGTTTGTGAGCCAAATACTTGGAACAGCTATGGGATGTGTGATTTCTCCTTGTGTCTTTTGGATTTTCTACAAGGCCTTTCCTGACCTTGGGACACATAAAAGTGAGTACCCTGCCCCAAATGCAATTGTGTTCCGCAACATGGCCATACTTGGGGTACAAGGCTTCGGTTCGCTACCCAAAAATTGCCTCATGCTATGTTATATCTTCTTTGGTGCTGCCGTTGTGATAAACTTGATCAAAGATTTAATGGGCAAGAGAGGGAGGTTCATACCACTTCCAATGGCTATGGCAATTCCTTTTTACACAGGGCCTTACTTTGCCATTGACATGTGTGTTGGAAGTTTGATATTATATGTCTGGGAAAAGGTTGACAAGGCTAAGGCAGATGCATTTGGACCAGCTGTAGCTTCTGGTTTGATATGTGGGGATGGAATATGGACACTTCCTGCTTCAGTACTTGCTCTTGTTGGAGTTAAGCCACCAATTTGCATGAGGTTCTTCTCAAGGGCCACAAATCAAAGGGTTGATACTTTTTTAGGGAATTAAGGTCAAGTTTGAAATGAGTTTGTATATTTTTAGAAATATGCTTGCAGCACACTCTTCCGTATATTCTATCTGATTAGTTTGCTTTTCAAAATGTCAATACATTTTCTAAAAGTTCGGCCAAATATATTGTCTTCTTAAAAAAAACCAATCACAAAATATGTTGGAGAGTGTTTAAACGAGGATGTTGCTAGCTTTCCTTGTCTTTTTACTGTTTGAGAGTTGTTACTGCCTTGTAAATGGGCTAAACATCACTTAAGTTTGCTCTTTAAACTTCTTTAGCCACATAGTTGAACAAAACACAATGAAGAAAAGGTATTAATGTATGTAATATATCAGATATATAATATATTAGAAAGAAAGTATATATCTACATGATTGGATTTCATTGTATCATCTCGGGATTCTGAAACATCTTTTTATCGACATGCTTTCTCTTATCATGTCATATTTTTCACTGTATTGCATGTACATTGGTGGCATCTCAATAACTTTCATCTGATCCTGGAGGAGTCAGATGGCACAATTTGTCATTGAATTTGAGAGATTCTGAACTGAGGCCTCTTCCTTCTTAACGAGTTCTTTTTTCTTTGAAAGCTTTGACTTTTAGAGTTATAATTAGTAAGTTTAAATTTCGAAAGAAAAAATTTCAAAAACCTAGAGTTTGAAAAATAATTAAATATGCAAACATTAATTTATTAAAGACTTATAATTATAAACATAGATGAAATAAAGCTTTAAGGGTGACACTTCCCGAATTTCTAATTTTGAGAAAGTCATTGAATTCTTTTTAATCAAAAAGGGGTTCAGAAAAAGAAAAAAAAAAAAACCTATATAAGATGTATCTAGTGACAATGATCTTTTTATATGAAAATGTGACAATAAATCACGACGGTTTGATCTAATCATGAATGGTTAAGATTAAAACATGAAGTCACTCACGTTTGATCTAATGTTTCTTTTGACAGTAGATATAAGGAAATTCAGGCGGTAGAGAGATTTTCAACTCGTGTCTCGTGGTAAGAGATTTTCAACTCGTGTGAATGGAAAACACTTCTTGATCAGACTCCAACCGCTTAGTGCACTGATCCCATGGGACAAGTGATTAGTCTCACGGCTATAACCATACTTTGGGTAAGAAAGAAAAAATAAGCAAATCCTAATTCCAAGCCAAACAATTAACAAATTGAACGTATTTACACCCTACTTTTAAAATATTTACAACTTTTCCTCCTTTTTTAATCATCTCTCTTCTTATCTGCTAGGACATGCACTTCCCTTGCATGTGTTACTTGAGTGCATTCTAAAGAATTTTTGTCTTTGACCAAAAAAAAAAAAAAAAAAATTTTTGTCAAATCTATTTTTTTACAAGAGGGTAAAAACAACAGAAGCTCATACTTGATAAAACTGAAGAGATAAAGAGAGGAGGATGGTTGAAGGGTGATGGAAATAATACCCCCAAACAAGTATACAAGATAAACAATTGTCAATCATCAACATCAAGAACATTCATAACTCAATTGAAAAAACAGGGACACTAATTTAATTCATTTGTTTTATCTAAGTACAAGCACATGCTAGTTTAAATTCGATGTCCATAATCTTGCTTCTTTAGTGTCAATGCATCCTTGTAGACCTCTTCAAAAGATACTTGAAAGTATAACACTAGGTAATGACTACCTTCTGTGAGATAAATATTGAATTGGTTAACAGTGAACGAGTATCATTCTTTCCCTATCATAACCCCAAGGTACATCTTCTCCCATATTATGCACCAAAGTGAATAGTGATCGGTATGCAAAGCTTAGTCCTCACAGTTCATCTATCTTAATTCTTAACAAGTCAAAGGGCATCATCACATTACTAGCATGACCTTGCCCTGTCATCTATGTGCCTAGTATCCACAACTCAGATCACACTCTCAAGCAGCCCAGTCTTCATCGCTTGCATCAGTACCCTAAATAGAACATTGATAAACACAATCAGTATATCAAAAGGTTAGCACCATTCTTGCTAGATTCCTAATCTGTGTGGGTACACAGCTTGTAAGTGAAAGCATGTATGAAGTTAGGAAGAATAACCTCTGCTGCATTTGAGAATTCTTCAATGTCATCATCGTCTTCATCATCTTCAACCTATATTGATTATGTAAATGTCAAACTGCCAGCTCAAAGGAAACTGTCTGTAATACAGCTGTAAAGTTTCTTATTTCCTAAGATGTTAAGAGCACCAAGTAATCATATTGCTGAGGTTTATGTTAATTCAATCCCTAGAGTGAAGAATATCATATGAAATTTTAAATTGAACTATGGAACTAAATCTAATGCGTATGACATAGCATAAATCAATGTCAATCTAAAGATAGGGCAAAACACTAATCATAATCAAACAGCATATCTTCTCAATGTATCCTTCAGCGTAAGGCAGTAAAAATCTTACAACTTTAACTTGAAGCCTGAAAAAAAAGCATATTGTTTGCTTTAACACTAAAAGAGCCTACTGCAAGAAGATTTAATCACTAAACTCACACAAAGAAAGGCATAAAGTTCCAAGAATGAGAAAAACTCACCTTGGAATCCTTGCTTTCTTCCTTGACTTTTTCACCTAAAAATTTACAGAACTTTTAGGTTGCCAGTTTCATATGAACAACCAACTTACTAAGACAAAAAAGATCTCAATGCAGATAAGCAGTCAACTGAAAAGAGAACACATAGATAGAAACAACTTATTTTACATAAGACAGGTATCATAAAAGGATAATCATACAATGTCCGTCTAGTTTCTTCTACTTATTTGATGGTTATGCGTCTGAGTCAGTTTCACAGCATCAACAAAACCCAAATTTATATGAAAGACTAATTATAAGAAAAATTCTAAAGTGGACTCCAAATTGTTATTCTAAATATATATATCTAAAGTAATTGCTTAAAACTAGCCTTCAAAAGATTGTGATCAACCAAAACATGAACACTGAAAAAATGTATTACCATGTATTGATGGCTTTAAGCATGTTAAACTTGGCCAAACAAGTGCCAATTCATTCACAAGTTTTATATTATTTCTAGTTCAACAAAGCTCCAATATCATGCATCTCACCTGTATCTGATTGGCCCCTTCTAACTACTAAGTTCATGGTGTTCTTTCTTTCTTACATTACTACAAAAAGGAACCGGAAATGTACTCCTCTGTACAGTCTGACCAAAGATCCATTACTACCTTTTAATAATAATAACAGTAACACCACATAGCCAATGAGAGAGGAGAGAGGGAGAAGACTCACCTGGATCTTTGTCCTTGGTCTTTCTTGCCCTTTTTCTTGATCCTTCATCCTATAACAATAGCCAATAATTCAGCCCGTGTCCTACTCCAACAAAAAGCACTTAATTGCAAATTAAGGAAGATTCTCATTCCCACTTGAACAAAAAGAGATTCAGGAAATTAAGTGAAAAAACTAAACCAGATCAGTCTTCCTTTTTGAACCAAAGCCAGAAGCTGAAAAACAAAAAAAGGAAAATTATTATTCAGCATTCATAACCTTGATCATAATAATGTAAAGAAACTAGGAAGAGAACAACCTTTTGATGATAAAGATTTCTTTGAATCTCTTGGAGCCTTCTGAAAATATAAGATTTCGGTGAGATAATCAATTTGACCGGTATTGAACACCAGACAGTTTATCAGATGATTCAGATCCATTTTAGTTAAGAGAGAAAAATAAAGCGAAACTACAATCTTCCAAATCATGCTGAAATACTGGATAGTTTTCTAAAGGTTTAATCGAAGAGAAAAAATACATTAATTGAGATTATTTTGTTGCATAATTAAACAACATATGTGTGAAGGTTATTATCTTACATACGTGTATGGGTAGGGTTGGGTACTAGAATACATGTACCCAAACCAAAACCCGCAAAATTTATTGGACAATTACCCATACCCGACCCATTTAATGGGGTATGTACCCTACCAGGTACGGATAACTTTTATGAGTACCCACTTAGCTGGCTTTAATTTCCGTCCCTCACCCCTGCCACCACAATATTGTCCTTCATCTTGCTATCCAGAGTCCAGACCCCCAAGTTCTGCCATTCTTTCTTTCTCCTCAGTCCTCTCCTTTTCTATTTTTCCTCCATTTACCCACCAGATCTCTTGCACCCGTTGGAAGTAAAAGCTTCAGAAGGGTGCTTTAAATTGAAATAGCCCATAAACTTCGGGATTAGTAGTGTAGTGGGTATTGATATAGAATAATAAAAGTAATAAATGTGAAAATATAGAATTTGACAAATAATAGATAAAGGACTGACTGGTTTGGCTAAGGCCCAAATTTTTTTTAAATACTTCCTTCTATAGCACAAGCAGTGTTTATATCCACAAAAAGCTAATGAAAACAGCCTGAAATTTGGCTTGCTCAATTGGTTATTGACTGGTTTTGACCAGTCCAAAGTGATCCCACCTGGTCTTGAACTCAGGTATGGCTTTATGAGCTAAGCCATAGTGACTTGATATTGGGCTCAAAGTCACAGATCAAACTGTCTAGCCCAGTCTAACTATCAGGTTGAGTGAAGACAACACTACTTAAAACAAATAAGCGGAAAACCAATCCCACCTGTGCCTACTTAGAAGTTGGATAAATAATTAAATATACATTTACATGCATCACATTACACACAATTCTTCAGAGGAACTTTGTCAACTTTCACATTGTTTTAGTGGGAATTCATTCTGCACTAAGATCTATCACTCAAAGGCAATAATACATAGAGACATAAATGATACCAAGTTACCTACAGTTCCACTCATTGAAAACATCATCACAATCTGGCAATGAAGATAAACATCGACCAAAATTTTCTCCCAGCTTCTTATAAAGGAATACTTGGGGGTTGTTTGATGCTCTTCAGTTTTTCTGAATTTAAAAATTATTTTCATGTGCAATTTTTAAAACTTGATATTCAGAAGAAAAGAAAAAAGAACAATGTAAACGAGATGCTTTGCAAAACTCAAAGACCCGTGACTTGAAAACTAAAACTAAAAATAATAACGGTTTTTTAGATTCATATCAAACGATTTCTTTTCTTCTTCAGTTTGTAAAAACTAAACAATTTTACAAACCAGTAATCAAACGGGCCCTTAGCTACGTAGAGTGCAGACAACAAAATACTCAAATATTATCATGCGTTCATATTCCATCATGAAATTACAGTTATCAGCAGCAAACTTTTCAGGATATTAAAGTTGTATTTTGTTATATATTGATCCCTGTCCCACCAATATATATACCCAAAAGAATTACACTTCCCCGAACAAGTATGTCCTTGTATCTTCTAAAAAAATTAGTAAAAGAAATAAAGAATATGAAAGGTGGAGGGCATCTGAAGAGAACTTGGATACATGATGAGAGCGGGATTTTACTTTAAGCCTCCAATACCAGATTAAACGTTTTATCTATAGCCCATGACAAGTTAGAGATCAAGATAACCTTTTCCTTAGTTGCTTAGAGATACAGACAATGTCACCCAAAAAGAGATACATACAACACACAATTTCAAAGAATCACAAATCTTAGATGCTAATTTACCATAGTTCCTTTTAAGTACAAAAAGAGAGGAATCTAGTGTTGGCATGATTATACATTTATAAAATATAAAAGAGATGCAAAAAAATAATTGAACATTTTTCTTTATAACTGGTAAGTGCTGGCTCTCATGCTAACAATTTAAAAGCTTACCTTTTCTTCCACTTTCTTGAATAATGTAGATATAGTAGCCTGAACAAGTGAGCCACGAGTACTGGAAACAACTTCAGTAGTTGCAGTACCTGAAGCAGATTGATACACTTTCTTGCGTTTTGACTCGGAAGCACACTCTTTATTTTCCGTCGGAAGTTGATCTCCTGCTGCATCGCCCCCATCGTCGATGTCAATAACTACAGTTTCTATCTGTACTCCATGAATTAAGGAAGATAAAAGAAAAAATCACTGATGATATAGAATATAAGATCAATGAACTTCTAAAGCCCAGGTTGAGTGGTGATCAAAGACATCAAAGATCAAAAAGGAAAATCTAGTTGAACACTCCTATTCAATCAACTTATAAACTATAACGGTCATTTGGATGTATTATGAACAGTAAAGTTGAATTGCAAAATTCAAGGATGAGGTTCATTTGAAAAATTGCATGCAAAAGCATAGCTTGCATTTTTCACCCCAACATTAAGGGGATACCAAACTAACTATAAGGATATTTGCGGTATTATGACCATTCGCACTAGTGTCAACTTCTACTTTTTCTTCATGTTCGGAAAGGTCAGGACTGCTTTCACCAGAATCACCTGAAGAAGGCTCAGCAAACCTGGCCCAACAAAAGATCTACATGAATAGGACTTCAAGTCATAAATGATAAAAAATTTACTTAATGAGATATTGCACTTAAAGTTAAATAGCTCAAAACTAAATAGTCACACAAAAATAAAACTTAATTTTTTTAGGCAATGTGGGATGGTCTATCAGCATATGACAAGTAATGTTTTGTTACACCATTACTCTTTCTTTACTTTATGTTGGAAAGAAACACATATCATGTAAACTAAAATAGTCTGGCTTATACTTGTATGATTTTGTCGCAGTTCTAGCTGAATGGCGGACTGGAACCAATTCCTTTGTGTCTTTTAAATTGATTTCACTCTCCTCAGATAAATCATCTTCAATGGGTGTCTCTGGTGAATCTTCCTCTGCAGGTTGAACCCTGGTTCTGGTAACACCTTGATTAACTACAGAAGCTGCACCTGCACCTGCACCCCCTTTAAAGTCATATTCAGCTTGCTGTCCCTGAAAGAGAAGGAGATTCCAAGAGTTCATCATGAAAAAACAACATTATATTCTCGTCATGACAAATGAGGAAATACAGAAGCTTCTTGTAGCCAGACCACTATAACACTCTAAAAATACCTAACCTCATACAATTCCTTAGGAAATTCCAGTCTGGCTTCTTCTGGGTTCTCATCTTTCCTCCCAATCCACCATGCATCCGAAAATACAATCTAGTAAAATCAAGAAATTGTTGATAAATAAGGAACACAGGAATTCATGCCCAAAAAGCTCAATGCAGTAGATACATATTTGTAATATAAGAAGAAAAAAGAAATGCAAAAACTTTTTTATTCCTAGACCAACAAGAAGTCACAAGCACAAGGAGTGGGAAAGAACATAAGCTTTGTTAGACCGAGAGATAACTATATTATAAAGAAGAAAGAAGAAACAAATCAGTAATGAAAAAAATTAACTCTAATACCACAAACACGGGAATAAAGAAACAGAATGAGTATGAAATGGGAATAATGAAAGCACTTAATAAATTCTAGTTCTCTTACTATTTTGCTCCATATTATGGAAGAAACAATTCATTCTTCCATCCAACCTACAGATTAATTCATTTAGGGCTCTTAATTTTATGCTATGGAGAACATAACAAGAAATACCAGCACCATTATTTTCCTTACCCAAGTACCTATTCACCCATCATGACATAAAAGGATAGTCAGCATGCACGAGGAAGTTTTTTTGACCAAGGTTTCATTATTCCCCTAAAAATTTGATCATTAATCTATCATCCTGTAGTTCATGGCTCAGAGGCAAACAAAAAATAACCAGGAAGGGTGAATAAAACCAACCATGTTATCAAAAAAATCTTCACACATAACACTCTTTCCACCTCTAGAGAACTGTAGAGTCAAGTATCTGTTCTTTGGATATACAATAGTCCCAAATAACTTCATTCGCCCCTGTAAAGTACACGCGAAAATGCATCAGTCACCAATAAACAACACACCAAATCAAAAGCCCTAAAATGTTAAACAACTTAAATGACAAAAAAATAAATATATAGATATATCAAAACAAACATTTCCACTCTTGCTTTCCATTTCCTTCAAGCAAGATTTAGATCAACAAGTTGCCATTTATGCTAAGTCCAGCGCCGATTAATCTGATTTGTTAATTACATGCTACAACAGGACATGCCACTTCAGCTGAGTCAGACAAATCTGTTACAGCCTCAGCCAACATGGAAGAACAGATCAAGGTGTTCACTCCAAGTTAAGGGAATACATGAGGTGAGCCTTGGAGGGAAGGAGTGTAGGCAAACTTTCCTCACAGTACACACTCTTCTCTCTAGCTTTTCTCCGAATTTCTTCCTCTTGAACTCTACTTCTTACTTCTTTTCCTTCCATCATAGTTTCTTTTACTAGTAACTAACCCTAGTTTTTCATTACAAATTTAGAATTCTCTTATTACAGTTCCAGTTAGTCCATTCACTGACACCAAGAATAAAATTGTCAACCCCATTACAACTTCACAAGCAGTTCTCAATTTCTGCTCAGTATGTTAAATCACACACTCAAATGACTAAATTGCAAGCAGTGCCACCCTTCCAAATTCCAATGACTAAATCATCAAAAAATAAACTTTTTCAAAAATTGAAACAAACCCAATTCTTAGCACCCCTCAAATCAACAATAAATGCAAAAGGGTAAGTAAAACAAGAGGAATAACAACCTGTGGAAAATCGAGATAGAGAATGGGGTTTTTGGTACCCAAATCTTTGAGATCACCGATCTTGCCACCAGCAACAGGAGCAAAGAGACCAGGGAAGGAGAAGAGGAACCTGCTGCTTTTCCTGTGAGATTTCTTGATGATGTCTTTGCCGTGATGCTTGGCGACGATGGAAGAAGGGTTGAGGTGGATGGAGCTTCTGGCTGGAGTCTCAGAGAGAATGTTGTTGGAGAAGGCCAAGGATTTGAGCCTGTTGCGCTCTGTGACTTCTGGGTTTGTCGCCTCCATGTCTTCATCTCCATCATCATCGTCCCTCTTCTTCTTCGTCTTCCCTCGCGCCATTTTTTCTATTCTTCTGTGCTCACTGCTCACAATCACAAGCGGGAATACAAGAGTACACTTACCCTAAGGGAAATGGAAAGTTGGCAAATGTTTACAACTTGCAAAGTTGTCCTGCGATTTAGCGTACTCTCGCGATTTTGACCCGGGTGTGGTGAAGGTCAAATGTCTTTTCAATAGTGCGGTTTCTAATGATCGAACATTCAACCTAGGGATTTGAACAACCACTTTTACTACTACGATCGATTGGCACCCTTTGGGTAGATCATGGGATTTTAAATTATGTGTTCTTTTCTTAATAACGAAACTTGCAAGGATCCATCTTTAAGGTGTTTATAGATACAAAAGAAGTAAGGACAATAGCGTGGAACATTAGAGGAGGTGCGGGCGCATATGAGCAAATGAGGGTTAAGGAGCTTGTTTGGTTTTTTAAGCCTTTTATTTTCACTCTTGTGGAATCGCATCGTTTCTTTGTTAGGGCGGTCTCTTCCTAAGGCAACCAAGGCTATCAGCTGTGTTGTGAAGTTAAAGCGGTACTAGGTCATAGTGCGGGCAACTAGTTTCTTGTGCCTTAGAAGTCAAAATAAGGACTTTGCCACCTATGTTGTTGATCTGCGTGCACAACCAGTTGTTGTAGCTATTGAACAAAGAAGGGGAAGGTGGGTGTAGACAGTCATGTATGCGAGCCTGAATCCAACTAGAAAGAAGATTTCTTGAATTACCTTACTAACCTTAGACGTCATATTGGTGATATGTGGTTGGGGTGGAGTGACTAAAATGAAACTTGTTCTCCTCCTGAGGTTTCGGGAGGGGATTATTGGGAGTCGCGAGCCCTGAAGATGTTGGATACGATGGATGAGTGCAATTTCCTTTCCCTTGGAGCTCTTGGTTATAAGTTTACTTATGAAAGGAAACACAATAGAATAAGAGTGTTCAATGGCGGATGCACGTATATCATTATGGGGGCAAATTCCCGCACGAAAATTTTGACATATTAGTAGTAATATATACTAATATATCTATAATTCGACCCCACTGCCCCATAAATAGTATAACTTCTCTTCTTTTACAGTTTTAATTGCCCTAACTGCCCCACACATAGAATCCACATATATCTATATTAAGTTTATTGATTGGTAGATAAAGTTTGTTTCACACTTCATTTCCACTTACACTTATAACATATAAGAAAAAAATGGAGAAACGAGAGATATAAAAAGGGAAAGAAAAGAAATATAAGAGAAGAGAGTAAGTAAAAATTAAATGAAAAGAAAATGTTAGATGTGAATGAATCAAAATTGTTTTGCTTCTAATCTTACTAGAATTCTAATAAAGTAACTCATAGTTTGGATAAATCAATTTAAAATTTTAAGAAAATCAAAAGAATGAGAAATATAATTTATTTTAGTTATTGTTAGTTTTGAAATATTTTTTGAACAAATATTTTAGGGATTGGATAAAGAGAATTTAATAGATTAAGGGTGTGTCGGTGTGAGATGTTATGGAAGAGATTTTTAGAATTTTTTGTAAAAGGGTGAAATTTTAAATCTTTTATTTTGAGTTAGAAAAATGTCAAAAAAAAATAGTTGGCATTTTAAAAATTCTCTTATTTAATAGTGAGTGAGAAAAATTCCAAAAAAACCATTTAATGCTCTATTGAAATTATAAGTGGATAAATAAGTGAACGATTATTTTAAAACATATAGTAACCTTTAACTTTTCATCATACATGTGTGTTGCCCCCATAACTTAAAAGTTCTGGATCCGGTCACTGAGAGTGCTAGCAAAGAGGTTGGATAGAGGATTGGGGATGTAGCATGGAGGTTCTATTTTCCATAGACGTATGTGGAGTATTTGACCCGTTTGTATTCCGATCATTCACCCTTCTTCATTAGGTGTTATATAGATATTGGAGACAAGTAGACTACACCGTCTCATTTTCTTGCAGTCACTTATCCTTCCTTTGAGTATTTGGTTGGTGAAACTTGGAAAAAGGATCTCACGTCTTTGGTGGCTAAGCTACAAAATATGCAGGAAGTTTCTCTAGCTCTCACTAAGAATGTTTTTATCCATTATAGGAAAAAGGATAATGGAGCGGCAATTACGAGGGGCTCAGTAGGAATTTGGTTGGTTCTCAATCGAAGCTCCAATGTGTTTGGAGTAGGCGTTGCAAAAGGAGTATGATGATATTCTCCTTCATGAAGAGTTATTTTGGTAGCCAAAATCACATGAAATCGTGGTGAGGTTTGATGAACGAAACAGGAAATTTATTCACGCACAAACGAGGGTGAGGAGGAAGAGGAACAAGATCCATGGGCTTTTGTAGACGAGGGACTTTGGTGTACATATCCAAAAGTGCTTCAAGAGGAAGCACACAATTTGTTTACTAGCATGTTTTCTATGTGCGTCCAGCTATCTAGACATTGTATTATGGAGAACAAGACCCATCCATACCACATGTAGAGAAGGAGAAGTTCATTTGTCTTGTTTCTATAGAGGAAGTAAGGAGAGCAATTATCACTATACGTCCTTTTAAAGCTATAGGTCATGACGGTTTTCAGAATTATTTCTACAAGTAGTATTGGTACATTATGATAAGGATCTCCACCCTATGGTGTCAAGGTTGTTCATGATAGGAAAATTTGACCTAACTCTATTGGATATTCTAATTGTTCTATTTCTAAAGTGGATAGCCCTATTTATTTCAAGTAGAGCTATTAATACGGGCCAACCCAACCCATACGAGTTGACCTCATCGTGGGTTGGGAAAAAAAACCAAAAATTGTTGAACTTGGCTTGACCTGCCACAGGTTGGCTGGATGACTGATTTGTTTAAGGAAGAAAAATACAAAATGGGAAAATTAGAAGAAACAAATATTGAAAATGTTATAAAAGCTTACCTATGACAAATTTAGTGTGGTGAAAAAATATTGAAAATTTTATAACATAGTTCAAATGTGTAAAGTATAAACCAAATATCCAAAATTAACACAATTTAATAACAATACTAACACATTGCACCAGGGAAGCCTCTTTGTATCTTCCTATGCGTAGTGTCCTTCGTCGGCTTGGTTTGGATGTAGACCTGTGCTGCAAGTTTTGTGGGGTTCTGACGAGATCGTGGACCATGTTTTGATGTCTTGCATTGTCAATAGGAGCTTCTGGTTTGGCTTTCCTATTTCTTTACGACTGGACAATTTCTCCACTTTGAGGGAAATTCTGATTATGTTCCTTAATGTGGCATATCCAAAAGGCATTGCGTTATGGCAAACTGGAGTATATGTGTTATGGGAGGCGATGAACAAGTTGTTGTTTGAGGGCTGAATTTTCTGCTGGGAGAGGGCGATGTAGAGGGTCTCCATGCTTCGTGGCTCGACATCCCACGATCTGCTCTGGACATGGCTGCTACCTGGACGATCTGCTGCGGGGTTGGCTGAAAGTTAATTTCGACGCTTCGATGCATGCTTCTAGCTTCGCTGGGATGGGAATGGTGGTCAGGAATTATGCAAGTGATGTCCTTGCAGTTGTTGTAGAGTGTTATGATGGTGTGTCATCACCGATTCTAGCGGATGCTATGGCCATGCATTGGGCTATGTCCTTCGCGGTCTAGCTGGGTTTTCGCCGCGTTCTCCTTGAAATGGATTGCCTTCAACTTTTCCAACGATGGAAGAAACCTCTGGATGGTGGCTCATATTTTATTTCCATTATTAGAGAGTGTTGTTTATTTATTTCTTTTTTTTGGAGTCTGTTAAACTTTGTTTTGTTCGTCGTAGTGGTAATTATATTGGTGATTTCTTGGCACAAAACGCTTCCGCCAATGCAGGTGTTGTTTGGGATGGGAATGGTGGTCAGGAATTTTGCAACTGAAGTCCTTGCAGTTGTTGTAGAGTGTTATGATGGTGTCTCATCACCGATTCTAGCGGATGATATGGCCATGCATTGGGCTATGCCCTTCGCGGTCTAGCTGGGTTTTCGCCGCGTTCGCCTTGAAATGGATTGCCTTCAACTTTTCCAACGATGGAAGAAACCTCTGGATGGTGGCTCATATTTGATTTCCATTATTAGAGAGTGTTGTTTATTTATTTCTTTTTTTTTGGAGTCTGTTGAACTTTGTTTTGTTCGTCGTAGTGGTAATTATATTGGTGATTTCTTGGCACAAAACGCTTCCACCAATGCAGGTGTTGTTTGGGTGGAGCAGGTTCTGCCGAAAGCGCCTTCATTTGTGAACAATGATATTTTGGCTTCGATGCCGCTGATTTCTTTGATTTAATGCAGTCATTTTTCAAAAAAAAATTGCACCATTCACTTTGTGCAAGTATCTAAATTCAAATTTGAACCTGAAATCTGAAATAGTTTAGCCTAATATCAGAATCCAACATAGTTTATCAACAAATTTTTTAAAAACAAAGTTTGACCCGTGGGCCAACCTACTTGACGTGGTGCTTAAATGAGTCAAGTTAGACTGGCATAAGGTTTATCTAAACTGTATTTTAACCAACCCGACCCGCCTAGTACGGTTAGGCTTGGTTGGCATTCGAGTTGGAGCCCAAATTGACAGCTCTAATTTCAAGTAATAAAGGCCAATTAGCTTACGTAATGTTGTTGTTATAAATTCATTAAAAAAAATGGTTGCAATCAAGTTTCGACCTTCGCTTAATGATCTCGTGCGGGCCACTTTAGGGTAGCTTCGAATGCGGGGAAAGGAATGAAGGATAATATTATTCTGGATTATGAGGTCTAGCATACTATACACTTGCATAAAATGGTTGGAGGTTTATTGGCACTGGAAATTGTTATGGAGAAGATGTTTGACAGAGTTGGCTTAGTGAGAAAATCCCTCGTTCGTTTGGGGAGAAGATTATCCATATTCGTGACATGTTGGCCAGAGATTGGATCGTCATCTTCTCTCATATTTCTCATGAGCTAAATCTAGATGTAGATGCTTTGCCTATTCAGGCGCCTAGATATCTGGGTTCTTAGCGGATATAGAAGTTTCACCTCTCGAATTTAATCTTCCGAGTATAACCAAATATATATATATATATATATATATATATATGATATTGTTTTTATAAAATTAATTATTATTATTATAAATTTATCATCAATTTTTTCCATTTATTATTTCAATAATATAAATTATTTCTATTGAAATTAAATTAACCATGTTTATATTACTCATTAGTGCTTCGTCAATTTTACCATGTTTATGTTATAAATATCATATATTAATTTATAAATTTAACTCAAATGATAATTAATTTTTAATTATTGTGTCGTCTAGTCAATTTTGTTAATATTTTAATATAAAATACTTTATTTGATAAATAAAATCTAATGATTCATACTATCATTTTCATAATATTTTATTTATTAACCTCAAGGTCTAGTGGAGCATGACAGATGACAGATCGCAAGTTCGAACCCCCGCTGTCTTCTAGGGGTGAGGTTAAATTTAAGTCATATGTAAGTGATTTTTGAGTCGGACAACTTTTCCAGCCTTGGACCGGGACATCATCCCCTCACTCTAAATTATTTGTAACCAATTTTTTATTTTTAATAATTAGATTTTTATTTTTTTTCAATTGATAACAATTAATGTTGAAGTATTTTTAATATTTCATAATTAATTTAGATAATATTAATTATTATTAAATGTAATTCGAATACTTAAACTCAATTCCCTAAATGGTTTAATACTAATATACAATTTTATCTTTTTGATTGAATATTAACGTTATGATATATGTATTTTGGTATTTAATTTTTTAATATTTTAATATTTATAATATAAAATATATTTTAATGAATTTAACTTTTTTGACTTTTTCTTAACTTTTTTTGAAATTCGACTTTTTTTTCATTAATGCCTCATACACACATATATATGGCCCAAGAAAATGGATACATACATCATTCTCATTAGAGTTTATAAGATAAACAAAAACTCAGAAGTACTCCCATAAAATTAGTGATTCGGTCTAGTATTGTTAAGTGCTATCACTATTTTTTGAAAGTGTTAAGTGCTATCTCTAGGTTGTGCATAGTAGTACTTCTAGTGGTGGTGTTTTCTATCCTTTTTCTTTCAACAATGGATTTGAAAGTAATAACTCTCTGTTACATTCTTCCCTTATTATTTTTGGTATCTTCAGCGGAAGATGTGACTCTTAGCGTGAGAGGGGTGACAAATATTGCTACGACAGATGAAAATTTTATATGTGCAACCTTAGATTGGTGGCCTTCTAACAAGTGTGATTACAACCAATGTCCATGGGGTCAAGCTGGCATTCTCAATCTGGTGTTTATTTTTATTTGATAACTCAATCTGTTTTTTTCCATTAATATCCATGCATAGTTTGATCATAAGAGTAACTATCTCATGTTATGTTTATGCAACGTTTGCAGGACTTGGGAAACAAGATTTTATCAAATGCTATTAAGGGTATGTTTTCTATTTCTTAAGTGAAATCATAGTCAATAGAAAATTTTCATGCAGAAAAAAAGGTTATTAGCCTTTGTAGGTTGTTCTAAAGATTAGAAAAATTGTTTGAAAAATCTGGTTATTTAATTTGTTACCTGCAATTCTTATCTCCATGGGGAGGCAACAACAAGAATATATTATGTTTGAATACCCGTTTGCATCAGTGCATATGTACATTAACACTCACTTTGAAACAAAAAGTGAACATACTTTTCTCATGGATTGTGATGAAAGTCCATTCATATTACACTCAATTGTTATCCTACACACTAATTATCATTCGGATATCTAATTTCTGGCTAAATTTTGGCAGCATTTAATCCCCTGAGAATCAGATTAGGCGGTTCACTACAAGATCAGATTATTTATCTGTTTGGGAAACAAAAGAAATGCCCCAATATTAGAAAGAAAGATGATGGTCTATTTGGTTTCAGCAAAGGCTGCCTTCCCAGGAAGAGATGGGATGAATTAAATGATTTTTTAAACAAAACTGGGTACGACTTTCCCTTCCTTATCTCAATATCACTATGCATGTACAATGTTAGCACAACTACCTCAACTGTCTTTTTCTTTTCTATTTTGCAGAGTGAAATTCACTTTCAGCCTGAATGCCCTCATTGGAAAGCATAACACAAAGGAGGACAAGTTGAACTGGGTGGGGAAATGGAACCCAACAAATGCCATAAGTCTCATGAAATACACAGTTTCAAAAGGATACCAAATAGACTCATATGAATTAGGTAGCTAAAATATTTTATTTTGTAGTTTTGAATTACAAATTCATAGTTTTTTTTTTTTAAATTGATGTCATGCACTATGAATTATCATGTTTAATCTTATGTTATTAGGAAATGAGCTATGCTCTGAAGGGGTATCTGCTAGAATAGGCAGTGTTCAATATGCTAAAGATATCACTAAGCTCAGACGTATAGTGAATCGACTATACCCAAATCCTAAGTCAAGGCCAAAGGTGTTAGGCCCTGCTGGTTTCTATGGTAAAGAGTGGTTTGAAAACTTCTTACAGAATGTAGGACCTGGTGTGGTTGATGGAGTGACCCACCACATTTACAACCTTGGTGCTGGTATGTATGGATTCTACTTTCTAGGCTTTTCCAATAACATGCCATTATGCAATTGATTGTTGAATAGGGATTGGTTTCTAAGAAAGTTATCATAAATCAATGCAGGTGTTGATAAAACTCTAATCAACAAAGTTCAGGATCCATATTTCTTGAGCCAAATCACTCAAACTTTCAAAGATGTCTCCGTAGCGGTCGAGGAATTCGCGCCATGGGCAGGACCATGGGTTGGGGAGTCCGGTGGAGCCTATAACAGTGGTGGAAAAGATGTGTCACATACTTTCGTTAATGGATTTTGGTCAGCCTAAATCTCCTAGTGAATTGATCTTTTTCCTTCCCCTTTCAGGATTGCAATTGACATGTCAATGTATTTTGAATGAATAACTAGGTACTTGGACCAGCTTGGAATGACATCAACCTTCAACCATAAGGTTTATTGCAGACAAACTCTGATTGGTGGAAACTATGCTTTGCTAAACACCTCAACCTTCATTCCTAACCCAGATTATTATGGGTAAGTGTCTGTCTTTTATATATTATTCATAAAAGCGAGACAAAAGTGAATGTTTGGAAATCCTTTTATAACTGATTATAAGTTAAAATCAATTTTGAATTTTGAGGTGAAGCTTCCGTGAGCAGCTTTTTGATGCCATAATTGATTCTGGAAAAAATAAGTTGATCCAAACATGTTATAAGTGATGAAAATCTTATGAACATACCTTTTGAACATAGCTCTTTATGTCATCTCAAATTTGAAAGGTGAAGCTTCCGTGAATAGCTTCTAGATGCCAGAATTGATTTTGTTTGATCGAAATATGCTATAAGTGATGAAAAATCTTTTTCTCCAACTAACATGCCTTTTGAACAGAGCTCTTTTGTGGCATCGGCTAATGGGAAGCAATGTGCTATCTGTATCTCATGAAGGGTCTCCATATTTGCGTGCATATGCTCATTGTTCTAAGAAAAGAGTAAGCTTATTCTTATCATGATTTGGTCTTTCTTTCTTTCTTTCTTTCTTTTGTAAGTATGAAGGTTGAACTTCAGTTCTCTTTTAGGGTTTAACCACATTGATCCCTTGGTGTTCTTAAAATTTCTTTTTCTTTTTTTGTCTCAATGATCCATCTATATGTACCTTATGTTCCTAATAATCATGGTCATTTGAATCACTAGCTAATGCCTAATTCTTTGGTATAATTCTTTTCAGCCTGGTATCACTGTGCTCCTCATAAACATGTCCAACTCCACCTTCAATGTCTCCATTGTTAATGACATGAATATGTACCCGCCGGAGGACACAAATGAAGGAATTGTACTAACAAGTATTCCAATCAGCTCAACTGATACACAAATTAGGGAAGAGTATCACTTGACACCCAAAGATGGAAACATTCAAAGTGATGCGGTGTTGTTGAATGGAACTCCACTGAAGCTGACCAAGTCATTGGACATCCCAGAAATGAAACCACTGCTAGTTGATGATCCATCATCTTCTCCAATCAAAGTAGGGTCTCATTCAATCGTGTTTGTACACCTCAAGAGCTTCAATGCACCAGCATGTGCTAATTCCAGTTAGTTAGCATATATGCAAATCAACAACAAATTATTTCCTTTATGTTTTTCCTAGGCCATTTAATTATTCCTTTTATATTTGGTACCTTATATGCATATTTTTGCTGGTGTTCTTCACTAGTTTTATAATTCATATGCTTGAATAAATGTTTTATTTAAATTAGTTCATCGTCATAAACAATTATTTCAAATTATAAATATTTCCGGTTGAAGTATGCAGTATCTCTTTGCATCCACCCCATCCTCCCTCTATGCCTCCATTGCAACCACTTTTACATGGAAAACCACATGCTTTTTGCATGCCAAAAAATTTCAGATGACATCAGTATCACCTTTATTTCTATTTTATAAGTTGTTAGTCATTTTAAATTTTTTTTATTCTAATGTTGATTATTTATTGTTTTTTTTTTATTTCCTTTGAGTTATGTTTTGTTTGTCATACTGGGGACATTGTAACGAATTTTCTTCTCGGAACGCCACAGTTTTCCCAGTATCATTTGGATTATGGAGGTTCCCTGGAATTCCATGCTTTTGTCATGAATGATGTAATGGCCTCTTAGGCCTGTTTTTTTTTTTTTTTGAACGACTCTAGGCCTGCTTAATTTCTCTTGAATATTCAGTTCTAAAAAAATTTGTAGGTGACAATTTTTTAATTTTAGTGTCAGGTAAAGAGAGAACTAAAGAAGCCCAACAAAAAATAATGTTTTTGGTTGAGTGATTAAAAAAAGTTTTGGCTGGGAAAATTCGGAAATCCTATACTATATACTATTTTTGAAACAAAAAAGTTTCAACTCCGACAAGTGTCACCCCCTCATTCTTTGTCTTTCTTTATAAATTTTCTCTTTCATACTATAACTAGTATGTATACCCGTGCCGATGCACGGGCACATTTCTGAGTATATAATAAATTGTTTTTAATATATAGAATTATTTGTTTGATTTATTTGTAAAAATATAATAATATAATAAATTGTATGATTTTTTTTTTTTTTTCGTTTTTCTTATCTCCAAATAAGTCTACAAAATTTATAACTTATAAAATTTGATAGAAAATATGTATTACATATTAAATCACATTATCATTGTTTAGGGGGTTTTGGGTTTGATGTAAGTTGTATTTATTTTGGTTCGGTGTTACCCTCTTCATGAGAGTTTTGTTCTCATGTAGATTTCTTATTCAATCATAATTTCAGCTTTCAAAAAAAAATCATTGTGATTTCCTAAACTCTAACTAAATACGTATGAGTATTCAAAATTGAAGGGATGCAATAATAATTCTCTTGAACTCAGACTCTCTCTTTTGGGTTCCACCCTTTTTCAAGGTGCACTCAGACTCTCTCCTTGGATTCCAAACCAATTCACAGTAAAATCTCTTGTTTTTCTTAACTCGCAAAACAAAGTTGTAATGTTTCTGTATATCTACTCCTAAAAATATTTAAAAAGTCTAGAAAAAGTTTAAAAATTATATTAAAACATTTTCTATTAGATTCAATTTGAAGGTATCTTCATGCTAAATATTCCTCTTCGTATCTCCCTTTTTTATGTAACCTAAACATCATCAATCAATCTCTCTCTCTCTCTCTCTCTCTCTCTCTCTCTCTCTCTCTCTCTCTCTCTCTCTCTCTCTCTCTCTCTCTCTCTCTCTCTCTCTCTCTCTTTCTCTCTCTCTCTCTAAAATTTGTTTATAATATATGGATTTTTTTATATAAGTAATAAATAAATAAAAATATAATTTTATGTTTAATTAATATGATTACGATATAAAAAATTAATAATAATAAATTACAATATTTTTTGTTTTTTTTATTTCGTTTTACCTATCTCTAAATAATTCTACACAATTTATAACATGTAAAAGATGTGATATTTTTTGGTACATCGGACTGATAAATTGCACTATCTAGGAATTGATCCTTGGACCTCTCTCACTCAACCCATAAAATTATCATAAAATTTGTTTTTTTTTTTAATTGGAAATATTTTAATGAAAACGTTCTTCCCCGTCGAATCCCTATTTTCACAATCAAATTAAAATGGTTATGTATATCTATTCTTAAAATTAATTAAAAGTCTGTTAAAATTACTAAAATTAAATTAAAACATTTTATATTAGTTTCAACTTGAAAGTATTTTCGTGCAAAATGTTCCTCATGTAGAAGCTTTTTACAATATAATTAATAAATATAAACTAAATATGTTTACTTTTCTGTAATTCCCCGTGGGAGCCCTATATTCACAATAAAAATTAAAATACTTTTGTAGATCTACTTTTAAATTATGTAAAAAGTATGAGAAAAATACTAAAATTACAACAAAACATTTTCTATGAGTTTCAACTTAAAAGTATTTTCATGCAAAATTTTCCTCATATAAGAGTTTTTTACTATATAATTAATAAATATAGACTAAATATGTTTATCTTTCTATTATTCCTTGTGGGAGTCCTACATTCACAATCAAATTTTAATGCTTATGTATATCTACTCTTAAATTATGTAAAAAGTATGGAAAAAGTACTAAAATTAAAACAAAACATTTTCTAGTAGTTTCAACTTGAAAGCATTTTCACGCAAAATCTTCCTCATGTAGGACTTTTTTACTATATAATTAATAAATATAGACTAAATATGTTTATTTTTCTCTAATTCCCTGTGGGAGCCCTATATTCAAAATCAAATTATAATGCTTATCTACTCTCAAATTAATTAAAAAGTATGAGAAAGTACTAAAATTATAACAAAACATTTTCTATTAGTTCTAACTTGATAGCATATTCATGCAAAATGTCCCTCCGCGTATGAAATTTTTTTATGAAGCATTTTTTAGAAAGCTCTTTAATATGTAACTTATACATAAAAATATAAGCTATATATGTTCATTTATTCCAATGCTCTCAAAATTTCATATATATATATATATATAAATATACAGGAGATGTTGTTATGGGAGGAGACTTTAATGCTGTTTTGAAAGAGGAAGATAGAAGCGGGGGAGGAGCCTTATCACTTGGGGATATAGCTTTCCGGCAATTTGTGACAGATTCGGGATTGGTGGACTTACCTATGCTGAGGGGGCGTTTCACATGGTCCTCAACAAGGAATGATGGATTGGGGAGCAGACTAGACCGATGGCTGGTTTCTGAGAATACTATAATCCGTGAGAATGAAGTTACTCAATACGCTTTGCCGTGGGGTTCTTCGGATCATCGAGCTGTGGCATTGTCTTTTGGAGCAGCAGATTTCGGTCCAAAGCCATTTACCTTCTTTAATCATTGGCTGCAAGAAGAGGGATTTTATGAACTGGTGGAAAATTGGTGGAAATCTCCAGTGGTGGAAGGGTGGGGAGGTTTCGTCCTAATGAAGAAATTATCGAATCTGAAAGTGAAGATCAAGGAATGGCGTAAAGCTAAAGGGATCTGGGGAATACAACGTATTCGCGAGTTGGAGGAAAAGGTACAGGTGGTAATGGAAAGGATTGAGATGGAAGGCTCTTCTGAAGCATTAAGGGCAGAGAGGGTAAGCACTATGACAGAATTGTGGAAAGAATATAGAGCAGAAGAGGCGGCTTGGATCCAAAAGTCGAGACTGCATTGGGCAAAGGAGGGTGATAGAAACACACGGTTCTATCATAGGGTATGCAAGACAAGAACAGCAAAGAAAAGCATCAAACAACTTCGACAGGGAAGTGAGATTCTTGAGGAGCCTTTGCAAATAAAACAAGCTGTGAAATCTCATTTCGAGAGCTTCTTTGCTCATCAGACCTTTGTGCGTCCAAGGGTGCACTGTCCTAACTTGGCAACGATGGATGTAGAGTCTAACCTGTTCCTAGAGGCGGAATTTACTGCCGAGGAGATCTTGGAAGCAATTAAGAGTTGTGACGCTGCCAAGGCACCGGGGCCTGATGGATTCACTATGGCTTTCTTCAAGCAATTTTGGATGGTGATTAAGGACGACTTAATGAGATTTTTCGCAGAATTTCACATGAATGGAAAATTGGTTAAGGGGCTAAATGCGGCTTTCATTGCTCTTATTCCGAAAGGTAACAACCAGGAATCGTTGGGTGATTATAGACCAATCAGCCTCATTGGCGGAGTCTATAAACTCTTGGCCAAAGTTCTAGCAAACAGGTTGAGGGAAATCATGCCAGCTCTACTCACATCAAATCAGTTCGCTTTTACAAAGGGAAGGCAAATTGTGGATTGTTGCTTAATTGCTCATGAGGTGGTTGATACACTGAAAAGGAAGGAGGGGGGTGGTTTCCTAATGAAGGTAGATTTTGCAAAAGCATATGATAATATAGACTGGGGATTTTTACAGGATATGCTAAAGGAAATGGGGTTTGGGGATAAATGGCGTGGATGGATTCAGAGTTGCGTGTCAACAGCAACACTAGCAGTTTTAGTGAATGGATCACCGACAGAATTCTTTCAAATCCAGAAAGGCTTGAGACAAGGAGACCCGTTGTCCCCACTGTTGTTTAACTTGTGTGTCAATGCTATGTCTTGCATGCTAAATCAGTTACTGGTGGGAGATTTCCCGAGCGGCGTTAATATAGGAGGTGACTTAATCATCAATCACCTTCAGTTCGCAGATGATGCGTTATTGTTCTGTGAATGCGATTTGCAGCAAGTGAGGAGAATAACAATGGTAATGGAAGTCTTCTTGGTAGCCTCGGGACTCAAAGTCAATTTTCAAAAATCATCCTTGATTGGGGTGAACGTCTCCAGTGATTTAGAGATCCAGGCTGCAAGCGTGCTGAGCTTCAATAGAGATCAATTGCCTATAGTTTATCTTGGGCTGCCACTTGGGGGGCGACCAAGGAGGGTGAGCTTCTGGAAACCTGTGCTGGACACCATGTCTACTCGACTGGCAAGTTGGAACTCAAAATTCCTTTCTATGAGTGGTCGAGTCGTGATGCTTAGAGCGGTGATCAGCGCTATACCTCTATATTATATGTCGGTTTTTAAGGCTCCGCTTGGTGTTATTAAGGAGATGGAGGTAATGATGAGGCGGTTTTTGTGGGGGGGTTCAGGAGATGTAAGGAAAATATCATGGGTGGCTTGGGAGATTATATGCAAAAGTCAGAGGTTTGGGGGTTTGGGAATAGGCTTTCTAGGGTGGAAAAATAAAGCACTACTACTTAAGTGGATGTGGAGGTTTGGGAGGGAGAAAGGAGCTCTATGGAGAAGGATAATCTGTCTGAAATATGGGTTGAACCTGAACTGCATAATGCCTCATTTTGAGGGGTTGAGGTTGAACGCTGGGTCCTCCATAGTGCAAGACTTATGGGTGTTATGGAGAGAACAAAGTCCAGTGGTTTCTGAATTCGTGAACGGTTTGGCTTGCAGAATTGGAGACGGACAGGGCGTGAGATTCTGGACTGATGTTTGGTGTGGGGAGGTGTCATTGCAGATTGCATATCCGAGGGTCTTTGCTGTGTCATCTAACAAACAAGCCTTGGTAGCAGAAGTGGGGCGTAGTAATGGAAATCAGTGGATATGGGAGCTTGATTTTCGAAGGTCTTTTTTTGATTGGGAACTGGAGCAATATAATAGCTTCTTCCAGCATATTCAATCAATGATATACAAGCATGGACCTGATAAATTACTATGGAGAGGTGATACAATGGGCGAATTTTCGGTGAAAGCGTTGTGTGGTTGTTTGGAAGAAAAGCTATTTAGTGAGGAAGGTTGGGTGGTGTCAACTATGATACGTAAATTGGTGCCTGCAAAAGTTTCAACTTTTATGTGGCAATTGGAAAAGGACAGGGTGGCGTCAAAGGACAATCTTTTGGTTAGAGGGATTAGTCTCCCGGATGAGGGGCTTTGTGGAGTGTGCTGTTCTGCCATAGAGTCCTCATCACATCTTTTTCTTCATTGTCCACAGATTTGGGGTTTCTGGTGCAAAATTCTTCAGAGGGAAGGGATTCTATGGGTAGTACCTCAAACGATGACAGCTCTTTTGAGCATATGGACAGAATTGAGGATTGCTGCAGATTGTGTGATGTGGGATATGATCCCTTACGCGTTATGCTGGTCAATTTGGCTGGAAAGGAATGGGATGATATTCAGTGACAAGGGGTTCAGTGCTGACTCAGTGTGGGATATGCATTATACTCGCATTGCGTGGTGGGTTAAATCCTGGTGGTGGAAGTGCCCGTACAATGCTATGCAATTTGCAACAGGTTTTCAGCACATTATGCTTCCAAAGAAAAATAAAGATCGGAGAGAACAACAATGGGAGCCACCGGAAGAGCCGATTCTTAAATTTAATGTTGACGGCTCAGCATTGGGGAGACCGGGAAAGAGTGGGGTGGGGGGTGTGTTGAGAAATTGTCGTGGTGAAGCTATTGGTTTCTTTGCCTTGGAGACGGGGATCATGTGGGCTTATGAAGCGGAAGTCTGTGCTATTTACCATGCTCTGGTATTCTGCAAGCAGTTCAATTTCTCATCAATAATTATAGAGAGTGATTGTAAGGTGGCGGTAGGGTGGGTACAAAATGGAGGCAAAAGGCCCTGGCGATTGCTTCCATTGCTGGACAGAATTGATATTATGCTATCTGAGGTGAATTGCAAGGAAATAAAACATGTGCTGCGTGAGGCAAATGACGTGGCAGATTTTTTGGCTAAAAGTGGCCGGGATGGGGTGGTCGTGCTTTGGCAGGCTTGTGATTGATTAAGGGGTGGGGTGAGTGGCTACTGATGGCATTGGAGTCAATGTGGTCTGTCCTGTTTAATCTGGTATATGGTATTCTGCTAAGCTGATATGATTTCTCAAGACTAGCAAGGTGCTGTTATTATGTGGACCAATGTAGATTGATAGTGGAGATGCTTCAGTAATGGTACTTCTTTACAGGATGGAAATGTTATGTATTGGTTAACTTTCATGTGTTCGTGTGGATGGGGATTGGTTTTTTCATGCTGGGAAGTAGCTTATTTTAAGGGTCTGTGTACTGGTTATATTTTAAGGGTCTGTGTACTGGTTATATTTTAAGGTGGTATTTGGAGTTGGCTATGTAAGTAGTATAGTGTCTTGTATACTCTTTTCCCTACCCGAGGTTTTTATCCCACAATGGGTTTTTCCTTAGGAGGTTTTAACGAGGCACAAACGCTATTCGGGTTTTTGGGTGCTCTTGGTTGGTGTGTTCAAATGCCTTTTTCATGAGCGGATTGTTCTCATGTTTCATTTGCTATTAATAATATTCATCTTTTGTTGACAAAAATAAATAAATGTTCTTCCCTGTGAGATCTATATTTTCACAATCAAATTAAAATGGTTTTTTATATCTACTCTTAAAATTATTTAGAAGTATGGAAAAAGTACTAAAATTTTATTAGAACATTTTCTATTAGTTTCAATTTAAAGTATTTTCACGCAAAATGTTCCTCATGTAGGAGTTTTTTACTATATAATTAATAAGTATAGACTAAATATGTTTATTCTTCTCTAATTCCACGTGGGAGCCATATATTCACAATCAAATTATAGTGTTTATATATATATATACTCCTAAATTAATTAAAAATTTTGGGAAAAGGAAAAAATTAAATTAAACCATATTTTCTATTAATTCCAACTTCAAAGTATTTTCATGTAAAAATTTCCTACGCGTATGAGCTATTTAATATGTAATTTAAACATAAATAAATAAAAGGTACATATAATACATTTAACTTTAAACTTATGAAAAAAAACTAAAATTATATCAAAGTGCATTGTTTGTTATTTTCAAATTGAAAATATTTTAATATAAATTTTCTTCCGCGTGGAATCTCTACTTTCACAATGAAACTAAAATGGTTATGTATATCCACTTTTGAAATTAATTAAAAGTTTGGAAATATTACTAAAATTATATTCAAATATGTTCTATTATTTTCAACTTGACAGTATTTTCATGCAAAATGTTCCTCATGTAGGAGCTTTTTACTATATAATGAATAAATATAGAGTAAATATGTTTATTTTTCTCTCATTTCTCGTGAGAGCCCTACAATCACAATCAAATTATAATGCTTATGTATATCTACTCTTAAATTATTTAAAAAACGTATGAAAAGTTACTAAAATTATATTAAAACATTTTATATTCTAAAAAACTTGATAGTATTTTCATGCAAAATGTTCTTCATGTATGAGCTTTTTATTATATAATTAATAAATATAGACTAAATATGTTTATTCTACTCTAATTTCCCGTGAGAGTCCTATATTCACAATCAAATTATAATGCTTTTGTATACCTACTCTTAAATTATTTTAAAAGGAATGAAAAATTACTAAAATTATATTAAAAAATTCTCTATTAGTTTCATCTTGAAAGTATTTTCATGCAAATTGTTCCTCATGTAGGAGTTTTTTACTATATAATTAATAAATATATACTAAATATGTTTATTCTTCTCTAATTCCTTGTGGGAGCCCTATATTCACAATCAAATTATAATGCTTTTGTAAATCTACTATTAAGTTATTTAAAAAGTTTGGGAAAAGTACTAAAATTAAATTAAAACATATTTTCTATTAATTTCAACTTGAAACTATTTTCATGTAAAATGTTCATCCTTGTATGAGCTTTAAGTAGCTTACACAAATAAATATAGACCATATTATTTGTTAATTTATTCCACTCCCCCGTGTGAAAAATTTTTAATATCAAAATTTTATATTTTTATATATATTTACTTCTAAACTTCTTAAAAAAAATTATAATATTGATAAAAAAAAATTTGTTATTTTAATTCAGAAATATTTTAGTGTTAATGTTCTTCTCCGTGAGATCCCTAATTTGACAATCAGATTGCAATGCTTTTGTATTTAAAAAGTAACATTAAAAAATATTTTCTATTTCTTTATATATGATTCGAATAGAACTATTTTCAAAGTAATATGGAAGTACTGAGTAACAACATAAATTAATCTTCCTAATAGGAGTTAATTTATCAAGAAAAAAAATCTTTTAGTACCCGTGGAAGCTCTAATTTTACCTTCTAATTTATGTTACTTTTAATATATTTCCTTCTAAAACTATTTTAATTCTTTTGAAAATAGTAATGAATAATTATAACAATTCTTTACGATATATATAATTTTTATCCTAAAAACACTTTCTGATAAAATAAATTTGTGGAATCTCTCTTCAATACTTTTCTCTAATTTCTATTTCCAGTTTTAGGTCTTATTGTTACATTTGAATATTAACTATAAAATTATATATGATTTGAATAGAACAATTTTCAAAGTAATGTACGTGGAAGTACCAAGCAACAATATAAAGCAGCATCTGTGAAACTTGGAAGTACCAACCACCTCTAGCATGAGAAAAAAGTAAGAGCCTTAACCTTGTCCCGAAAAGCCATATAATTTTAATTAACTTTTCAATACAAACTAAGAAAATAAAATCTTGATAATCAAATCTTATGTCTAATATGCATATTTTGTCTTTAGTGTCATGAAATCTTCAAACTTCGATGTGCTTATCCCAAGACTTTCCTTCCATATTCTGTAAAAAAATGTAGTGAGAAATTATAGCATAGTCAATCGCTCAAAATGTAAAAAATTTAAAAACTACAGGGGTTCAAATATGTTCTCATCAGAAGCTAATTCCAATAATTAATGATCATAATCAGGAAAGAAACCCACCATAATCAAGTTACAAACCAACCACTACGTACATCACAATGCTTAGTTATGTCACGTTACTGACAGAGTATGTCTCATTCCTTTTTAGATTCTAATAAGCTTGTTGATGCATTCTTACCTTACACTTGAATATTTCTCATAGACTTCTTTTGTGAAATGAAAGTTAGGAAGTTGGAATTAAACCACCATATAAAAGTTCAAAGTTTTCAAGATGCTCCACAATGAATGGGTTTAACAGGTTAATTCTTCCTAATTTCATCTGAACCATCTTAAAATTCTTAATAGTTCCTGAACGAAACCATAAGGAGCTATTGTTAGTGAGAAAATGGGCAAGAATAAAATTGAACAAAGAGATAATGTCAATCTTCTTTTAGAGTGCATCAATCGTGAAGAGCTGTAGAAATTTAGAAGAGTAACTATGTTGGATAATGAATGAGTGAGCAAACTAATGAAATACAATACATACACGCTCACAAACCTGTTCCTGAAGTTCTGATTCTGCATTATTTAGCACCCTACATCATCATTAGATAAAGGAGAACAACATAATAGCTTTCAGAGTTTCAACAACCATACTACAAACACAATACAAACACGCTCACAAACGATTAAAAGGCGCATGACAAAATTTAAGAACTCACACAGGAGAGAAGCAGAGTTGTGAAAATCATGTGGCTGAACCAATCCTCTTCAATTCCTGTCAAGAAAAATTAAAAAAATGTCAAGAAAGAAATAAAATACTGATGAACCCTAATTTCCATGAAGTGTGAAGGCTCAACTCGATTTTGGTTCTCTTCAAGAACCAAGCATGAAATGGGCCGAGATATAGAAAAAGAAGAAGGTTGCTCACAAAAGGAGAAAATGTATAGCAGGGCAAACAATTATAAGAGAAAAAAACAATGCAGAGAAGAAAAACTGAAAAAGTGAAGCAATAGAGAAGAGAGAAGAGAACACATACGTTTTTATAATCTCAGTTGATTGAGTCATCTGATTTTAAAGCATTCAAGTGATTGGATGATAGTTGAGGTTGTTATAAATTAAGTAGGTAAAAAAATGAAGTTTGAAATTTTAAATTAATAATAATTGCAGGTTTATGAAAGGTATTGAGGAAGCTATTGACTATTGAGTGAGAAAGAGATAAGAAACAACTTTCGGTCTTGGTAACCACCCAAATAGTTTAAATGTGCATTTGAATTAGAGATAACTATAAATTGTTAATATGCATTGTGAGTTACTATAAGAACACGTGATATAATAAAAGACAACAATTAAAGATACCAATGAAAGCAATTAGCAATTTTAATACGTTCAAAAAAAATTAGCAATTTTAATTAGAGATTTTATGATTGGTCAAAAATATATCCCTAGAGTAAGTATTAAAGAGCACTAACCATGTTATCTCTAATTGGCTATTTATGTGGTGGAAATAATCATAGTTAAACAGATTTTTTAAATTTTATAAGCTGCAACAAACGTGATTGGTTACTGAGTTTTTAGTGGGAAGAAATTTTGAATTGATAATTAATGTTAGATATTTTATAGATTAAAAAAATCAAAAATAAAATTAATTAGATGGCTTATTACACACTTACCTCAATATTAAGTTGATCAGGCTCAATATCTTGCGGATGAAAACTCAGAAAAATTCACTAGTAAGGCCAATGAGTCTACCTCATAAAGTTGTCACGTCTAATCTAAGATCATCTCTAAATCTATCAAATCTCTAACAACTCCTCATTGGAAAAGATACTACCTTACTCTTGGAACTCGTACAACATCTCATAAGAATCCGTTTTCTAAACTCCTATTCCTTCTACTGTTGCATCTTAATGAAACGGGGATAGATACAATCAGATCGAACGGTAATTCTGTCACATCTAGCTTTTACCACGTCACACAAGTTAAGTCTATAACAGAATGTGTAGCACCATAATCAAATAGTACGATAAGGGAATTACCTGGGATCTCGCGGGTACTACGCATCATACCATTGTCTTCATCAGCTCCAGCTCCACTGATCGAGTAGACCCTTCCACTAGCAGTAGGCCTCCTAGCCCCAGCAACATTCGCAGTAACCTCAACCTTAGGAACCTTGCAATCCTTAGAAAAATGTCCAACCTTGTTGCAGTTCCAGCAAACCGGCTCAGTACAGCGATTGGCAAAATGTCCCTTCTTGTTGCACGTGAAGCAAGTCACATCCTCCAAACTTACTGATAGAGGTCTCGGTGCAAAAGTATTTTCGCCCGAGGGATAAAAGGACTCAGAAGCTGCTCCCTCCCCCTGAGAACGGAGGTACGACTTCTTCTTATAGTGCTTGCCCTGGTCATATCTTCCTTGGTTAGTCCTTGTCAGACCTCCACTTCCTTGGTTAGACTTGTTCAGACCTCAGTACTTGCCCCTTGCGTTATCAATGACCTCGATTCCCTTGGTCTTCTCCACCAGCACTTGGTAGCGGTTCAGCCCTAGCGGTTGCACCGCCTTCTGTAGCTCATAACTCAGCCCATCGATGAAGCGCTCACACATATAGCCTTCATCTATCTGTCCTCGAAAGTAGCGGAAATGTTTCGCCAACGACTCCAACTTAGAAGCATACTCAGCTACGGTCATGCCTCCTTGACGGAGTCTCAGAAATTGTGCTTCCTTAGCGGCTCTAGCACTATTAGGAAAGTACTTGTCCGGGAAAGCTCCACGGAAACACTCCCAAGTGATAGCTTGATGGTCGGCTTCCATCATAGCTCTAGCCCCACGCCACCAGTACTCAGCTTCACCAGTCAGCAGATAGGTCGCATAATCCACTTTCATCTCAGCAGTCGTACGCAGAAAGGTGAAGATCTTCTCCAACTCTTGGAGCCAAAGGTCAGCTTCTTCCGGATCGAAGCCTCCAGAGAACTTCGGTGGATCCTGATGCTTGAAATCATTTAGACCCCTAGTCTGAGCAGCAGCCCACTCGCGTTCCTCACGCTGCACACGGCGAGCATTCTCTTCCGCTTGGTTTTGTGCAGTCACAATAGCAGCAGCAGCACGTTGAGCTTCAGCTTCCTCCCTTGCGGCAATGTTAGTAACTTGTTGTGCCATAAGGGCAGTCAGATTAGCAATAGCTTGCTCCATCGGATTCATGTTGTCTGAACCTTGAGTTCCGTTCAGTTGTGGAAACCTCATGTTCCTGTTTTCATGAACAATCAAAGACCACAACAGATACTCAGGCCAGAACAACACGAGGTTCTATAATAATTAACTATGTATATACTTATATCAAATGTATAATTAACAATAACTAGCATAAGGTTATTCACTTACGAACAACCTTCATAATAATCTATATAAACAGTAATCAAGCACACTCTTCCTCCGATTAACACCCCATCAATCGGTCTCAGAGTTCAAACATCTTAAGCAGACACTCTACCCAAAAGCTCTGGTTTTCTCAACCAAAGCTCTGATACCACAATTGTAACGCCCCAATTTCTCAACTGAGGAGTCACATTAGTAACCTAACAAAGTCTAAGGACTATTCTGCAATCCCTAAAATCCAAGGGTATTTTTTTTGAAAATGAAAAGACTAAATACCATAGGGTTGGAAACGTTACATAACTTTATTTAAATAACATGTTTCCCGACATAATAGTATACATAACATAGAGTAGTTCACGACACCATAAACGGGGTTCCAAAATAAGTACGCTCACTTAGACAAGTGGCGAAAATAAGGTTTAAACAATAGAGTTTTCAGATGGAGGAAGAAACTCAGACATAGTCCCCCAAAAAGGGAGAAGCAACTGTTTCATCCACCTTTACTCGACCGCCCACAATCACGGTCTCCAACTCGAACAGCTAAGCTTAAGCGGAAGGCTCTCCATCGCCTAATAGTGTTAAGCGCCCAGACAACAAATAACAAACAGAAAGGGTTAACTCCATGCAATTACCACATAATAAAGAGAAAAGCATGTTATTCAAATGTAATACATGCCATAGTAAGTAAGCTACCAATTTAATTCAGGTTAGATGACAACTCATCCTAACGATCATGAAATCGAATCATATATTTAACAGAATTAAACCTATCAGCATATCAGCAAAATCAACGATATGGTTTTAAAACAGATACCTACAAAACCTAACAACATAACCTAACTCAGAAATCAATAACTTAACAGCATAGGTTAATTCAGATAACAATAACTTCAACAACATAACATCAAATCAGATATCATCAATCCTCAACAATATAACAACTAATCAGATATCAATGATCCTCAACAATATAACGACAAATCAGATATCAATAATCCTCAACAATATAAACACAAATCAGCTATCAATAATCCTCAACAATATCAATCAAACAATAACGTCTCGCAAGACGGGACAGTCCTGTGAAAATATCCACTCCACTGTCACTAAGTAACGCCTCAAAAGACGGGATAGTCATGTGAAAATATCCACTCCACTACCACTTGATAACGCCTCGAAGGACGGGATAGTCATGTGAAAATATCCACTCCACTACCACTTGATAACGTCTCACAAGACGGGACAGTCATGTGAAAACATCCACTCCACTGCCACTTGATAACGCCTCGAAGGACGGGATAGTCATGTGAAAATATCCACTCCATTATCACTTGATAACGCCCCGAAAGACGGGACAGTCATGTGAAAATATTCACTCCACTGCCACTTCAAGCAAACCAAAACATCTCATCCAACTCAGTAATCACTCAAACAACAATCTCAAGTTCAATAATCAAGACAGAGTAACCCTATGTTACTCTTAATATCAACAAGCATACGTCAACTCATTTCCATATCAGCACAAACACATCAAGCTCTATTGAGAGATGAATCAATTTATTCAGTGTCGGAAAACATAACCCTGTCATATCAACTAGAAAGCAGTAATGACAGAAACCAGTAAACGGTCGAAGCCTCTCAGAAAACGGAGACGCACGTCTCAATAAGTTTACTCGGCCGAAGCCTTTATAAAACATTTGGCACAAGCCTCATAAACAATCAACATAAGCAAGCATACAACATTGAAAGCATACCAACATTTCAATCAATTGCCAATCAAGTTTAAACAACTTCATCTCAAACGCATGCAGTGCGATAAAAGCATGCAAGACTCAAAAACGCTCTAAAACTGACTTACCCTTACCTTCGTGAGTAGAAGTTGTGCATGGAAGTTGTGAACCTAGAACAAGGAAACACAATCATCAACACAAGCCTCACTAGAAACAACACTATCTAATAACACTAATCGAAATCATAAAGAAAGCTTTTAAAGCTTCGGAGTTCCTATTTAAGCACAAATTGACAATGGAAACTTCGTTCGCTAAAACGAGCATAACTCGAGCTACAGAACTCGGAATGACACGAAACCGGAGCCAAAATTTCGACAATTGAAAGAGCTACGCAATGGCTCAGGTCATAGAGACCCAACAATTATTTTTGGACACGGTACCCTAACAAATAGGTTTCGGCCACTTTCAAAAATAGGGTTTGCGAACTTTTTCTTCGATCTAAATCAATTCCTAGGTATTCTTAGGCGATATCTAGGCCAGGGAAACTCTCAGAAAAATTATCGGGTCGAAAACTGTCACAGGGGTATTTTGGTCAATATTTTTAGCTCGGAAACTCAAAATCAGAATTTCGAAAAACAAATTAGATGGGGTCGACACCAACGACGATTATGACGACTAATCCTACTAACGCTAAGCTCAGTCGAGAGTTTTAAGCCCAAAGGACGAAACTTTAGCCAAAAATGGGTATTATGAGCAGAATTGAAGTTCGGCGGCATTTCGGCGAGATTCGGCGAAATGTAATCCGCTAAACATGCTCAGGGGCACGCAGGGAATAAGTTTAGACAGAGAAATCAAGTTATTTGGACAGTTTTACAAAAAGCTCAAAACTTTGAGCACAGAAAAACAAAGAGAAAAGCGACAGAATTTACGATCAGAGGTAAGGAAAAACATCAGTACCTCGAGGCCTACGCGTAGCAACGAACTGTGGGACGATCAGGCAAGAATCGGCGAAAAACTCTTCTTCCTCCTCCTCCTATGGTGCTCGCGGGTTTGGGTTTAAAATGGGGAAGGTTTTGTGAAAATTTTTCATTTTCTTGCTATTTATAAGTTTTGGAAAATGCGGAAAAAAGAAAATTTCGCGATTCCGATTTTTCCTGCGCATTCCTCCGTGAATTCTAAGATAGGTTCTGGAAACAGAATTCTAGAACTCAAAACAGGTTTCTTGGAATTAAGGCAAACGATCCAAAGTCGGTGTAAATCGATTTTACCCGAAAAACTACTTTTTGCAGTTGATGTCGGATGAGAAAACTTCGTTCTGAAGAAAGATTAGAAACATCGAGAGAAATAGGTGTAAGCGTGTGGAATCTTTGTTTGAAGCTCCAAATAGAAAAAGTCTTCATCGTCCATTGATTTTAGGTTTCTTGAACTATCAGTGATTCAGTTTCGGCAAACTTCCGAGTATTGGAATTTGACCTTCGTACATTCCAGGGTTTCGTATCGAGACGCTTGTTATGGAAAGGAATAAGATAAATTCTTATATTCCTCTTGAAGATTTTTGGAATTTATTCCTATAGTGTTCCAAGGGTTAAATTAATCTTTTCCTAAGGTTTTTGTCCTAGGCGTAAACGAATAATACTTGCGTCATAAGTTGTATCGACTATAGTACTATTCTTAGTCATTTCCTGAACTTTCTTCTTCATCATATTAATCCACCCATCAAACGAAAGTCAAGTTCCTCTCACGCTTACACAGAATCCTATGCGTGAGCTGGAAATTATTTATTTATTTAATTCTAAAATCGTGGGTCTTACAGTTTAAGTATCAACCCCAGTACAAAAAAAAAAACAAAGTTCAAACCAAAATTCATAGACAATACTTCTGTTAGCAAATAAGTTTTACTCCATCAAAACATCTTTTTTCCAAACTAAGGGGATGTATTATGGAAATGGACCTCAACATTCATTTGAAGTTTAATTTAACAATTATAAGCACCAATATTACATCCATTAAGCAATGTAACATGAAAATACTTGGACAATAGTGAATAAATCAATAAGTAGGAGAAAGAAACAATCTTCCTGCAAGCACAACATTGCCATACTCATTTGGTCGGTCCTGCAGACGAAATACAATAAAATCTCACATTGACACCCTTTGGCGTTTACGTTGACTGTTAGGATCAAAGTTCTCTCTCAATGGAATATTCTCTATCCAACCATCTTCGCTGTAGGGAAACATCAAAGGTTATTGAAGAGACATGAAATGGGGATGAGTCTCATGAAGTCTTGTAAGACCACCACTGTGACTGTTAACAACGATATCTCTTCCAACCTCCAAATTTGCAAAATCTCCATATGTTTACGAACGGTAGCTTGAATTCTGAACCCTAAGGATTTAGAAAAAAAAATATAGCAATCAGAAAGATACATAACATGTCAATTTCTTTAAATTAAAAATTTATAAAATCCGAGAGCAACAAACAATTCAATGATTTACATTTTAAATTAGGAAATCCGTAAAAATCAAATTAAAAGCTTATCAAGAATGAAATAATCAAGGAGAGGATATTGGTCATACTACATATTGGTTCATATATGATAAACAACTAAATTACGAAAACTAAACATGAGGATGACAATCTTATCATAAACATGAGCCATTGTAAAAGGGAAAACTAAACAACTGAAATAAGAAGAGGGGATTCAGAAATGGATTCGTTTGATTTAAGATGTAAAGTTGTTGAGGTATTTATAGGAGAAATAGATATGATTGTACCCGAAAATTGATTTCCAATAATTAAAGAAGTATTGGGAACATTGATAAATAATGAATATGATGTATTACTCCCAAGATAATTGTGGACGGCAGCTTACCCAAAAATTCTTAAACTCTTGATATTTCGTTTTTTTATTGGTCATAATGGGTGGTTGAAATTTGCATTAGTTTTTAAACAATTGGAAAATAAAAGATATAAAGGTTTTCAAAGTTTCACACGTAAAAAGAAAAAAAAAAGTTTTGCAATGTATTAAATTTTAAAGAGCACCAAAAACAGGCTTAATCTAATTGGCTATTGTTGTGGTGGAATTAGTCATAAATAATAATAAAAAAATAAAATTTGAAATGGGTCAAAACGTTATTGGTGAAGATGAAGTTAATGGGATGAAAGTTTGAAATCAAAATTAATGTTAGCCATTTTTGAGATTAAAAAAATTTAAAAATAAAAAATGATTGGTCAAGATTTTGGTAGTGGAAGACAAATTGTGATTAGTCATTAATATGAGATATAATTTAATTTAAAAAAAATCAAAATTAAAATAAATTAGGTGAGCTATTACATGCTTACCCTTAAATAAAATTGCAATTATCAAGTAAGCCACTTGCAAGTTTCCAAAAGTGGTAATAATATTTTCTTTTTGATTTTTTTAATCTTCCAAAAAAAGCTGAAACCTCTTTCAATGTATGCCAAGTGTCAAAACTTGCCATCTTTTAGGTTCTCTTTTATATACTATTTAGATTTAGATTTAGATTAGTAAGTAGATCGATGATGTCAAAAATATTTTCTGATATTTTAATAATTTAAATATTAAATAATTTCATATTTTTGAAAATAATTAATGTATTAATATTTCATTTAATAGTTATTAATGACAATAAAATAATTAACAAAAGTCAATTGTGACTTTTTCCCAAAATAACTACTGTATTAATTTGATATTGAATAATTTTTAATGACGGTAGAATAATTAATAAAAGACAATTGTGACTTTTCTAACATTAAGATATATGCTGACAAATTTTTTTGTTTAATGGTTATGATTATTTTTTATATAAATAAATAAATTGAATATAATATCTTACGTTCAAAATGATATTCGCACTTTAAAGTGCGTTAACTACGCATTTTAAAGTGTGACCCTAACGCACTTTAATGTAGATTTGATTGCTCAATTCTCACTAGGGCGTTTTCGGATTTTACTTATGTGGTGTTAAGTTCAAACGCTGCACACGTCGTCTATCATGTTTTGAATGATAGCAATTTTTAGAGAGCTTGAATGCAATACTCAACATCATCTCGTAGACCACGCATTACCCATTTTGATTATATTATTTACACGAAATAAAATATAGTAATTAGTATTATTTTTCCACCATTTTTGAAAAATAATATAAAATAATTAGTATTATTTTTCATTTATTGGTTTTTTATGAGGAACAAAATTCCCCCTATGATATCTCCCAATCTCCCATGACTATTCCATGTGCTAAAATTTCTCCTGGTTCCATTTTAGTTTTTTTTCTTCAAACTCAAATATCCATTTTAGTTTTTTTTCTTCAAACTCATATATGAGAATTAAAAACAAAACAATTTTCAGTTGGTTAAATCTTCCTGCAAATTTTCCTACTTTCCTCCTCTAATAGCTTGATTAAGCACTAATCAGTAATCACTCTTCTTAATCCATTTTTCTCAATTAATCTCCCTCCTTTTTCTTCTTCTTCTCACTCACTCTGAATGAAACAAACAACGTTTTCCACATTAACCCTCCACTCTCTTTTCCCTTTCTGCTTTTGCATCATTCATTCATTCTCAAACCCAAATTCCCAGTCACTCTGCACTGCAATTTCCCTTTTCTTCGCAATGTGTGAATTCCAATTCCAATTCGACGGTGGTGAATGATGATGATGATTCAACACTGAAGCTGATTTCCTAGGGTTTTGCTTGTTTCTCGCATTTTGTGGAATGAGAGCTCATGGCACTTGCTAATGCTGCAGTGATTGGACCCTCTTTGTATGGCGTTGCTCGCATCGGTTACTATGAACCAAAGGTTCCGTTTCTGGGTTCCCACGGGGACGCGGGTTCTGGGTTTGGTGGTTCCTCTGCGTTTTGTGTTGGATCCCATGCGGGGAAGAGTGATGTTGTGCTTGAAAGGAGGAAGTTGAAGAACGTTGATAACAATGTACGCGTTGTTGAAAGTGCCCAGATGAAATTCACTGTTGAAATCCCTGTTTCTTGCTACCAGGTAATAGGAACTAGCTGTTTTTGTATTTTTTTTTCCCCTTTATTTATGCCTTAATGATTTTAATGAAATGGGGAATGAAGGGTTGAGTTCTCAGTGGTGTGTTTGATGGGATTTGATTACTATGGACTATGGATGATGTTCGATAAATATCGAGGAATTTGCCTCGCTCGAGTTCAGTTTGGATATTGGTATTTGCCAATTTTATATGGATTGAATAATTTTTTGTGTGCTGTTGTTTTAGAAAAAAGAAAATGGTATGCCACATTGTGATTATTCATACAGGACTGTTAAAATATGACTTCTATGGTTGAGTGAAGGGAGAATGAATCAGGGATCTACCCCTTTACATTTTTGTTTGGTGCCTTAACTTTTCATCTTGTTCCCAATCCCATTGTAATATTTGACTTGCTTGCTGGGTTATATGCACTTATGGTACATTGGACCTTGTTTGATAACTCGATATGTTTCATATTGTTCTACTCTACGTAGTCTTTACATTTCTATCCGCTGCTATTTTATTTTTGATGTAGTGAAGCAGTTGGTGGTTGGGATGGTTCAGCAGCTATGATGAGTGTTCATCATTTTAAGCTTTATAATTACAGTGATATATATCCAGTTGTCTTCATTATAGTAGCCCATCCTTGTTGATTTTCATTTACTTTGTCTTAAGATTTATGATAGACAGCTCAGTTCTTGCCACTTTGCAGCTTATTGGTGTTCCTGATCGAGCTGAGAAAGATGAAATTGTTAAGGCAGTTATGGGTCTCAAAAATGCAGAAATTGAAGAAGGTTACACCATAAGTGTTGTTGCATCTCGCCAGGTATAGATATGAGCACTAATTATGTTTTGTGATTGCAAAGTTTTGCTAGATTTGATTTTGGAAATGCTGATAAATGTAATTTGAGTTGTTGCTTTTTGTTGCTCTTATCTAATATTTGCAGGATCTTCTTATGGATGTTAGGGATAAACTTCTTTTTGAGCCGGAATATGCTGGGAACCTTAAAGAAAAGATTCCCCCTAAATCTTCCCTTCGTGTTCGTTGGTCTTGGTTGCCTGCTGCTTTATGCCTTCTTCAAGAGGTACACTTAACATGTGCTCATTCTTTTTTTAGGTTTTTCTAACGGTTCAGCGTCATAGAGTTTTCTTCTTTCTGGAAATGTTTGACTGCTACTTTTCTATTCTTTCTGTTTAGGTTGGAGAATCGAAGCTTGTGCTGGACATTGGACGGACAAGTCTTCAGCAGCAAGATGCCAAGCCATATACAGATGATTTAGTTCTTTCTATGGCGTTAGCTGAGGTAAGACACATGGACAGATAGGTCCGAAAACCACTCCTTGAATTTATAGCAGTCTTGTTATGTACCCTGTCCTTATTACAGGTGCTCTCGTGAAGTGTGCAGTTGCAAAGATTGGCTTTGAGAAGAACAAAGTATCTCAAGGTTTCGAAGCTCTTGCCCGTGCCCAGTGTCTTCTAAGAAGTAAACCATCTCTTGCAAAAATGACACTGCTTTCTCAGGTAAGCCACTTTTTGTGAGTGAATATTCATCTAAGATCTTTAAGTCACTAGCTAATTTTGGTGAGCATCCATTTTATAAGGGAAGGATTGGGTTATAAACCCATCTCTCTTTACAACAGAAGGAAAAAAAAAAAAAACTAATTCAACAGATGTAAAATTGTTGTTTTTCTACTTTTTGTTCCCATAATTTGGGATTTTCAGTGAGTTCTCGGAATAATTTAGCATACTTATTTAGTGAAAATGATAATTTTCTCTCCAATATTAGATTTCGTTGCTTACAATAATTAAAAAAGATTTAGTAACGGATACTTCAGGCTAGCTACATGAACATCTACTAAGTTTGATCTGGGAATACAACATAATTAGTGACTCTATCAATTCTGTCCATGTCATTTTCATAATTTATGTCATCCCCCTTTCATATGCTTTTTGGCTTGAGAATTCACCATTCTGCAGTGATGGTTGGAAACATTGAATTTAATGGTCATAGCTGTATATTACTCATGGATCACAACCCTGAGGATGCTTTTCATGGTTTCTAGATTGAAGAATCTCTTGAAGAGCTTGCACCTGCTTGCACCTTGGAACTCCTGAGCATGTCAAATACCCCTGAAAATATTGATAGGAGACGTGGAGCAATTGCAGCTTTGCGAGAACTGCTTAGACAGGGTCTTGATGTCGAAGCTTCATGCCAAGTACAGGACTGGCCTTCCTTTCTAAGCCAAGCATTGGGCTGTTTGCTGGCTAATGAGATAGTTGATCTCCTTCCTTGGGATAGCTTAGCTGTGATGCGAAAGAATAAGAAGACAATCGAATCACAGAATCTAAGAGTAATAATTGATTCAAGTTGTTTCTATCGAGTTTTTACAGCTCATTTGGCACTTGGATTTTCCAGCAAGCATAAAGAATTGGTAACACCCTCTTCAAAGCTTAAGCATTTTAATATTTGTTACAATCCATATTGTTTTTTCTTTGCTTACATTCTCAAACAATGGGTTTCTTAATTTCACCCTGATACCCAGTATTGTTATTTATATGATGCAGATTCACAAAGCAAAAAACATATGTGAATGTTTGATAGCTTCAGAGGGCTTTGATCTGAAATTTGAGGAAGCTTTCTGCTTATTCCTTCTTGGACTGGTATCTTTTTCATGTTAACTCTAATAACTGGTGCTTCCTTCATGAAGTCATTAGACATTTTTAATATTGATTTCCAGCATGCATAATTTTTTCTTTCACTTTCAATTTTCCATGATAATCTGCAGCATATTCTTTGATCATGATGTCTTAACTTCTAGGGCACAGAGGCTGAGGCGGTTGAAAAGCTGAAGCAGCTTGAGCTGAACTCAAATCCAAAACATAACTCTGTCTTGGGGAAGGCAATAATGGATGCTTCTGATGCTAACCCATCTTTGGTATTTCTCTTATTATCATGTTCACTCAGGTTCTCTAACTTTAAGGAGATGCACTATTTGAGATGCTTTAGGTGCCTTTGTTGCTTGTTAAATTCTTGACAGGCCTTAGTGATGCCATTTCTCCCCATTTTAGTGTTTACTGTTTAGAGTTTAGACCCTTAGCGAGGAAGTGTACTTTCACGTTCAGGGTGTGCTATCAACCACAACTTTGACTTCAAATATTACTGTGCTTTGGAATAACGTATGCTTTTGTAGAGACTGGCCTCAAATAAAGGACATATTTAAATGTCATCCGCTTTTATGCATTTTCTTTTATTGTTTAATAATGGTGATTTTTTTACTTTTTTTATTTCTTATCTCAAACCACTTGCTAAACTTGATCAGGAAATGTGGCTGAAGGATTCGGTGCTTGATTTGTATCCAGATACTAAAGGTTGTTCTCCAGCTCTGGTAAGATCAAGTATTTGTAGGAAAAAACGAAAATTTTCACTTTAATTCTGACAACGTTATTTATGGATATTCATCTCTGCAGGCTAGTTTCTTTAATGCTCAAAAGAAAATTTCTGGAAGCAAGAACTCTAAAGGAGCTACACAAACATCTTCTACTATATGTCATAGACCTCTGTCCTCCTCTGGATCTGTAGAGCGAAGAGATTTTGAGGAACCTCGCTCATATATGAGCTCTTCTCCAAATCTAGGTTTTGCAGTTAAGCAGCTGGCTCCTACTGATTTGCAGAGTTCACTGTTATCTGGCAAAAATGAAAATGGACCCAATCTTAGCGAGTCACCTGTTAAAGTGAAAAGGAGCCTTGGCACTCATCACAATGGAGTCTGGGATAGTCACTTCACCGGTGCACACATATTTGAAAGAATAACACATTTTACTGTACTGGGTTGTATTGCATTTGCTACAATTAAGTTGTTGGGAATAAACATAAGCAAGAATTTTACTGGTTCTAATTGGGCTTTCACAAAAGCCAATCATAACATTGCTTGGACTGCAGATTCATCTTCTAACTACCCTGTAGGTCCATATATGAGACGGAGTACTATTTCCGACAAACTTGAGAGAATCCTGTCAAGGGTGAAGATACATTTCTTGCACCGGTCAGATGCTGGGTTTCGAAGTGATTTACACACTGCTCATAGCTCTTCATCCTTCTCTATTAAAGTGTACAGGAGGCAGATGCCTGTGGAAGAAGCAGAAACCCTTATTAGGCAATGGCAAGAAATCAAAGCTGAAGCTTTGGGGCCTAGCCATGAAGTTAATTCCCTTGCGGAAGTCCTTGATGAACCCATGCTTGCTCAGGTAGTGCATGCTGTGACTTTTTTAACCCTTTTTATTTTATATAATCAAATATCACTTGCCATGCTATGGACTATACTTCACTGTTGAACGAGTGACATATCTAACAAGGTGTGGCTTTGAAATGCTCAAAATTGGGGGGTTCATGAAAATGAGGATGTAATGAAATGATATATAGGAACTCATAAAAATACAAGAAGAAAAACTAACTGGTGCTATCTTTGACAGTGGCAAGCTTTGGCTGACGCTGCAAAAGAAAAATCTTGTCACTGGAGATTTCTTTTGCTGAAATTATCTGTCCTTAGAGCTGACATTCTATCAGATGGAAATGAAACTGACATGGCAGAAATTGAAGCTCTTTTAGAGGAAGCAGCTGAACTTGTGGATAGTTCTCAGCAAAAAAATCCAAACTACCTTAGGTAATATATTTTACATTCTCAACTGGATAGCACTCTATTGGTAAGACTTGCTAAACAATTTTGATATCCTTCATGATCATGTTATCATACTCCTCCATTTCTTCTCTTTCCAGTCTAATTTCAGCACTGCTTTTAGGTTTTTGTCCTTTTGTTGTATTTATTAACAATTCTTTTATTGATTTGATTGCAGCACTTATAAAGTTAGGTATGTTTTGAAGATGCAAGATGATGGATCATGGAAGTTCTGCGAAGGTGATATACGAACACCATGATATTTGGGCTTCATATTGTACCACGCCACGATAACTGATATTGCAGCTAACTTGGATCCTTCTCTAGATCCCATTTAGGCAGATGATGACATCTTAAGAATTTCCCTTTATGCAATTTGAGTAAGCTAAGTTGTGTATCCTCCATCCCCTCCTTTACTAGCTCATAATTACCTGTAAAGAACTCATATTCATAGCTGTTTACCAGGAAATTCTTTGATTAGCAATTCTTTTTTCTAGTGTACCGTGAAAAGCAAACAGAAGTAATGTGAAAAGCCAAATATTTTTTCATCTAGAACCTATCCTTCTCCTATGTCAATATTTTGCATAGACCAGGGCGTTATGTATGGCTATCCACAATGTCGTAATTGAGTTAAAAAAGAATATTTCAATATGGAATCAGCAAGAAAGCAGGCCTCAAATCAAAAGGCAACTATTCCAAAATCTTAAGAACATCTCAGGACTTTTGCTCCAAACTTTGCTAAATGATTTGCATAGAATTCTCATTCTTGAGTGTATGTTCGAAGGAAAGACATCAATCTTCGAACATTGACTCCCAAGTTAAAGGAATGATTGTTTCATATTTGTGGAACTTCTCTACAAGTTTCAAAACCAAGATTTTCCACTTGGAGTAGTATCTTAAAAGGAAGAAAGTTTTTGGTGTAGAAATTGAAGTTAGTAAACTGGAATGAAGTTTCTATCAATTTATGGTGTCAAAGATGGTTGGAGTCTAGCGAATCCCTACAAAAGTACACAATTAAATGTTTAGAAGATTTTTCCACCAAAAAAAAATGTTTAGAAGATTTGCATGCCCAATACATCTACAAAACAATGACACAAAATTTCCCGTGGTGGTGGTAGAGGTGCAAGATGAAGGGCAGAGATGGAGAGGTGTATGGTGGAAATGAGATAACCGTCAATGGGGACAAGAGGATATGAAGCAATGTTGATCGGCTAGATGATGAAGAAGGAAGAACAAGGGAAAGAAAGAACCATTAGGGTACGACCAAGAGTGCCTTTACACAAAAGAAGAAGATGCATATGATAGAGACGCCCTTCGATGAAGAAGTAGAAGCTTCAAGTCCCGAAAGTAGAGATAAAATAGAAAGAGATTAGTGAAGCTTACTTAAGAGTGGAGAAGTGTGAGAGAATAACATTGTGTTAGTGGGACTTGGATTTTTTAGGGTTTGTATGACACATTATTTGAATTTTGAACATTTAATTATATTACTTAGTCGTGTCGTCTGCCAATAGCTTACATTTTCCATACCTAAATCGAATCGCATTAACTCCCCAAACACAAACCCCCATGCTATTCCCCAAAAAGCCTAAATTATCTAGGTTCTTTACTCATGAGTTTTTAATTTTTTATTATCCACCCTAGGACTACTATGCAAAGGTTATAATTTTATGTTTGCTTTTATATTCCATTACTAGTCCATATTAATCATCCAATATTTTACAATAACAAACTATCACAAAAAAATATTGAAATCAATTTCTTTTGAAGAGAATATTGAAATTGATTTTACATGTAAGAAAGAGTAGAAACTTGTTTCATACAAGAATATAAGAATCAAATAAAAAATGCTGTTACTTAAAATAAATCAGGAAATATATTTAATTTCTAAATTCGTGTTTTATTTAATTGAAAAAAGAGAATAATAGTCCACGAAAGAAGCTAGGTAGGGCATTTGATTTTTCAGAAAGCAGCAAAGCAGTGTCTGAATCTGAAAAATACTGATGGGGTTGCAACCGCTGAACAAGTTGATGGCCTCCATCGCCGCGCGCCGCCACTGCATCCGCCACCTATCAGCAACAGCCTCATCGCCGGCGGTGTTCGTCGACAAGAGCACGCGCGTGATCTGCCAGGGGATCACAGGGAAGAACGGCACCTTCCACACGGAACAAGCCATCGAATACGGAACCAACATGGTCGGTGGTGTCACCCCGAAGAAAGGTGGAACCGAACATCTAGGCCTTCCCGTTTTCAACACCGTCGCTGAAGCCAAGGCTGAGACCAAGGCCAACGCCTCCGTCATCTATGTTCCTCCGCCTTTCGCCGCCAAAGCCATCATGGAGGCCTTGGAGGCTGAGTTGGATCTCGTTGTTTGCATCACTGAAGGCATCCCTCAACATGATATGGTAACACTGATTTCTCACTTTTCACCTCAATTTTTTTGGAGCATGTTACAATGAGATGAATGTTTATACAAATCATGATTTGGGGTTTTGAGAATTATAGGTTTCGATTTTATGCTATGACCTGTTGTTTGATTCTACCTATAGTTTTTATTTTTTTGAAGTTTTGGTATTAGACTGTGTTTATTCATAAGGTTTTGATATGATGGCAATGTATGCCTTTGATTTTGTTTAATTGCATTTGTGATAATTCGGCGATTTTTAAATTGTAGTGGCTGAAGTTAATTATTTTTTCGATCTCAGGTGCGAGTTAAAGCAGCGATTAACAGACAGTCGAAAACTCGTCTGATAGGACCAAACTGCCCTGGTATCATCAAGCCTGGGGAATGTAAAATCGGAATCATGCCGGGTTACATTCATAAGCCTGGGCGCATTGGAATTGTTTCTCGTTCTGGTACTTTGACGTATGAGGCGGTGAGTCCTTATTTTTTTATGTTGGGAAGACTATTTACTTTGGTTAATAAGTATATTTGATTGTATTATAGGCATCGTTGATGATATTTATCTGTTCAAACTTCAAATGAAGTCCACGCTCCTCATGAGTAATGAGGTTTTGGTTATATATCAAGCAAAATGTTGACACGTTGTACTGGACTTCGTTCTGTATATATTATTATGTTACTTTTCTTAAGTGGTTAATACTCTTAGTCTCTTACTGCTTTTTCACTTGTTACCGCACATTCCTATGAATCTTGGGTTTTGTGTCCGTTTTCATGTTATCATCTGTCTTGGTTCCATCTACAGCAGAGTCGGAGCATAATAACCAACTTGCTTTTATTCTACGGAATAAGTTATTGATATTGTATGCTTTAAAAGGAAATCTCTACTCTCATACAACTTTTTGAATTTTTAATTATTGCTTTCAAGAAGAAAACAACGATGCTTGTTTGTTATTGAGTAACACACTTAACTCTGGGAGTTATTGCCAGTTGAAATTTGAAGTTATTTTCATAATACAACAATTATGGTTACCCATGGATAAACCACATATTTGTTTTTTACTATTCAGGTTTTCCAAACGTCTGCTGTTGGCCTTGGACAATCCACTTGTGTGGGTATCGGAGGAGATCCCTTTAATGGAACAAATTTTGTTGATTGCCTTAAGAAATTCCTATCAGATCCTCAGACAGAAGGTACTTTGTCATTTTTATTGTGTCATATATATTACCCTCTTTTCTGTATATCCACCGAACCGTGTTGATGGCTTCTGTGCGTAGTTTCTTTGTCCGGGAAAATTTTCGTGTATGATTAATGGAACAGGTTCACTTATCATTACTGTTTGTTCGTTTAATTCAGGTATCGTTCTTATAGGAGAGATAGGTGGAACTGCAGAGGAGGATGCTGCTGCACTAATTAAGGTTCCTTTTAATTGTTACCTGTGCATAAATTTTCCGTGCTGCATTATTATTCTATTCCAAATACTTTTATTTTATCAAATCAATTTATGATGTTCTGGCATCTGTTCTCCAATGTGTAGTGATTATTATCAATTGCAAATTATCTCTTTTCTAGTCCAACTTATTTACAAATGTTTTTTCTTTCTTTCTATATTTTGTTTTTGTCACCCTACACTTCAGTTTCAGTTTGAAACCATGAACTAAAAACTGATGTATACAGATTGCATACCAATATATCTCAAAGCTATCGGTTTAATTGATTATTCTGATAAATGATCATTTGATGTAGGAAATATTAATTTAAAAATGAGGGAGTTTGTATTTTAGATATCTGATATCTTTATGTGTACTTGAATGGCTAAAGCTATATGTCTAGGCAAAGTAGTTAACGAAGCATATTGATTGTATGTGGCATCTCTCTATATGAAGGAGAATTCAAATGTGCTTTTTTAAGGGAGCAAATTTTAATTTTGATAGGCTGTAGACTTGTAGTAGCTTATCAGCAAGCAAAAGGCCTATATAATGTGATCTGTAGATGTGAATCTTCTTTTTGTGGACAAGAAGTTAAATATTCATTAGGTGTTTATGTTATCTGGTGAACGGTTGGTGATGTTTATTTACGCTAGATAGAGAAAGATCAAAGAACAAACACATGTTCTAGCTGTCATATTGTCCTTTCAAAAGACTATTGCACGAGTTCTTTAATTGATTTTATGAATGACTATGCAGGAAAGCGGGACTGAGAAGCCTATTGTTGCATTTATTGCTGGATTAACTGCTCCCCCTGGCCGCCGTATGGGTCATGCTGGAGGTATGTTTTCTTCTGACCTTTTGGAACTGGTTGCTTCTGATTGAAAATATCACTCCTTTCCATTGTGTTTATGAATTAAGTGGCATCCTTCTTTAGCTTATTTTGTTTGTTTGTTCATACCATGGCATTTGATTTCCAAGATTAGTTTAAACCACTCTAAGGGCTGGTTCATCTATATTCCAATTGAACTTGCTGGTCCCATCCAATTTTTATATATATCATAGATGATCTGCGTAATCCAACTCTAAGAATTGTAAATCTCACCCTGCTGGAATTCTATTAAATTTTAATAGCTAATTCCAATTTCCAATCTACCGGCTCTAACTGAGAGAAAAGAGATTCAATTGCTAGATAATGTGGCATTTATTGATTTGGTTTGCAAACAAGTAGACTCTGTATTTATGGATTATATCTTTTTGCTGTTCTAGTCTATGAAGTCATATTCTTAAAAACTCAAGATACCCCCCACACCCTCATAATATTTGCCAAGAGACATTGGTATTTCTCATTAATATACAACCATACCAGTATATACAGCCATACTGATAATCATAACAAAAAAAGTATGAACACACTGTTCCATCATCCATATCAAAATATATTATTTCTGACTTTCCCTGATAAACATGTCACATATTACATATTTTTTCCCTAACCAATTTCAAAATCCCACAAAAAGTATCATTACTCTTGTACTCTTGTTCAGAAGACTTGACTCGATACATTTGCACCTACCATTTACTGTTCTATACTAATTGTTGCACCTTCATTTCCATCATGCATCCTTAATTTGCTTTTGCAGCTATTGTGTCGGGTGGCAAGGGTACTGCACAAGACAAAATTAAAACCCTCAAGGAAGCTGGGGTCACAGTTGTGGAGTCCCCTGCTAAAATTGGAACTGCCATGCTAGAAGTTTTCAAGCAGAGAGGCTTGGTTCAACAATAGTTTGGGTCCATTTAATTTCATCAAATCACTTTGGTTTTTTGATTAGTCAAAACACTTGATTTTCATTGATAACAATGGGGGGTTCTTCTTTAAATCTATAACAGGCGCCTTGAAATAAAAGTATGTTAAGATGCTTTATATTTCCGGAAAGTTTGATACAGTTCCTTTGAGTTTAAGTTTTTGTGGCGCTGGTTTGTAACTACTTGAAACAACTTCAAATTTCATGTTTGCAAGGTTGGTCAGTTAGGAAATCCTATATATATATTGGTCCTTGATTGTTCTGGGAAGTTTTGTGCCAGCACTATATGTTATGGAGACTAATGCTAGATGAACAAGAAATGACAGTGAAAACTTAATACTGTTTCCTTCAGTTTTATATAAAGCGTTTTCTGATTATCTTCAAATGGGGGTAAACTTTATATCAAGTATTAATAGTATATTCCTTTATTGTAAAACGTTTTAATTTCAGATGCTAGATATCAAATTCTGCCTTAATCAGTGTATACAATACTTCTTTTTGGTTCAAAGAAGTATATAAATGCTTTTTGATGTCCACAAGTATACTTACAATACTGAATTGTACATATAACATTAATCTTAGTGTATGTTTGGAAACGAGTAAGTGTTAGGAATCCCCAACAATGAACAGAAAACAGAGAATTGAATACAGAAGTATCAATGATTGTTTATTTAACTATGAAGAATTTACAGAGAGGGAATGGCAATGCGATCTGCCCAGAGGTAAGCTCCTAAAGGGAGCATCATTGCTTCCTTTCCATATCACAAGTGCAAATATCTAAAGATGCCTCTCAACCTCTCCTACACTCTCCTTATATTCAGGAACTAATACAGTCATCTTCTCTCACCATTCTGTTAGATAGTTATCCTGTAATCCCTTTCTTGCCCCTTCTAGAGTAAACTCTCCATACCCTTGGGCCTGCCACCTCATGATGGACTAGAATCTCTTGTGGGTTTGCTAATGGGCCAATGTTCCTAACAATACCCCCTTCTGGAACTGCAACCTTGTCCTCAAGGTTGAAAGAAGGAAACTGACTTTTAATTGTCAGAAAATCCTCCCAAGTAGCTTCCTCAGGTGTCTTGCCCTGCCACTGAACCAATAGTTGTTGTAAATCTTCCCCTTGAACCTGCGTGTAGCCAACACAGTGATGGGTACAATCACCTCAGACCCTTCTTCTAGTTGATCAGGCGGCTCTTCCACAACCTCATAGTCTCCAATGGCTTTTTTAAGCAAAGAGACATGGAAGATTGGGTGGACTCGGGATCCTTCAGGAAGCTTCAGCCGGTAAGCCACTGCTCCCACGCGAGCAAGAATGGGATAGGCCCATAGTAGCGTGCTGCGAGCTTGGCGTGCACACGGGAGACCACCGATTGTTGGCGGTGAGCTCGTAATTTGACAAACATCCATTCGCCAATTTCAAATTATTTGTCCACCCTCTTCGTATTTGCTTGTGCTTTCATTCTTTCCTGGGCACGCAGTAACTGGCTTCTCAATTGCATGAGCGCTTCGTCCTGATCCAGAAGTTCTCGCTGCACAACTTCTACTCGCGTCTCACCGAGCCCTCATCTTGTTATCACGGGTGGTTTACGACCATACACCACTTCAAACAGTGTTTGATTTGCAGTAGAGTGATAAGTTGTATTAAACCAATACTCAGCCCAATGAAGCCACAGAACTCAAGTCTTGGGCTGATCCGCAGAGAAGCAACGAAGATACGTTTCAAGGCAACAGTTCACCACTTCCGTTTGCCCATCAGACTCCGGATGATAAGCGGAACTCATCTTGAGTTGAGTTCCTTGAAGTATGAAAATCTCTTTCCAGAAATGGCTCATAATTATCGGGTCTCTATCACTCACAATGGTTGATGGAATGCCATGTAAGCAGATTATCTCTTTTGCAAAAATCTCAGCAATGTTCCTCGCCGAGTAAGGATGCTTCAATGGGATGAAATGACTGTACTTGGATAAACGGTCCACCATGACCAATATGGCCTCATACCCCTATGACTTAGGTAGGCCTGTGATGAAGTCAAGTGAAACATCCTCTCACACTTGGTCTGGAATAGGAAGGGGTTGCAGAAGACCCGCGGGAGAAGAAGCCAGGTACTTTTGGTGCTGGCAAGTATCACAGCGCCTTACGAACTCTTGTATCGCGTTCTTAATTCCTACCCAATAAAGGTTAGCAGCAAGACGCCGATAGGTACGTAGGAAACCCGAATGTCCTCCCTGGGGAGTGGTATGAAATTCTTGTAACATGCGAGGAATTAGAGAAGAAGTTTGTGAGAGGACTAGCCTGTTCTTGTAAAGTAAGATTCCCTGTTGCAAACTGAAATCAAGGTAAGTATGCAGGTCCTGTTCTAGAACGTCAATCACCGCTTGGAGCCTTGGGTCAACACCAACTTCCTTAGCCACCAGTGCTTGTTCATCCCAGCAAGGATAAGAAACCATAGTTCCGAACTCCTCTATTTCACTGACTCGAGACAACGCATCAGCACCTTGATTCATCTTACCAGGCTTGTAAACAATCTCAAAATTGTAGCCTAATAGTTTGGCAGCCCAATTTTGATGTCCCCCTGTCACTATTTTCTGGTGTAATAACTCCTTGAGACTCTTTTGGTCGGTGGAAACAAGGAATTTTCGCCCCAGCAGATAAGGCCGCCAATGTTGAATGGTCAATGCCACTGCCATCAACTTCTTCTCGTAGGCTGACTTTGTTAAGTTACGAACCCCCAAGGCCTTGCTGAAGTAAGCTATCGGATTCCTCCCTTGCATTAGAATGGCCCCAATTCCATTCCCGGATGCATCACACTCCAAGAGAAACTCTTTGTCAAAATTTGGAAGGGCCAAGACTGGTGTTGTTGTGAGCTTCTTTTTCAAGATATCAAAGGATTGTTGTGTCGCGGGTCCCCATTGAAAAGCGTCTTTTTTCGTAAGTTCTGTGAGAGGCTTGGCTAGCTTGCCATAATCCTGGATGAATTTTCTGTAGTTCCCTGTCAAGCCCATGAAGCCTCTAACGCCTTTGGCGTTCTTAGGAGTAGGCCAATTAACCACACTAGTGATCTTACTTGGATCAACCGCAACTCCTTGTTCCGATATCAAGTGCCCAAGGTATTCCACGGTTCGTCGTGCAAAGTGACACTTCTTTTGGTTTGTTGTTAGCCTTTGCTGTTGGAGAACTTGCAGCACTACCTCTAAGTGTGAAAGATAAGATTCCCAAGTCTTGCTATACACAAGAATGTCGTCAAAGAAAACCAGAACTCCCTTCCGTAGCATGGGCCTGAACACATCATTCATAAGGCCTTGGAATGTTGATGGAGCATTCATGAGTCCAAACGGCATGACCATGAACTCATAATGTCCTTCGTGTGTGCGGAAAGCAGTCTTGTGCACATCTGCAGCTCGAGCACTTGATAATACCCAGATTTCAAATCCAACTTAGAGAAATACCTAGCTCCATGTAATTCATCCAATAGCTCTTCTATGACGGGAATGGGAAACTAGTCGGGGATGGTAACCTTGTTCAAAGCCCGATAATCAACACACATTCTCCATGTGTGATCTTTCTTCTTCACCAAGATCACGGGGCTTGAGTACGCGTTGTGGCTCTGACAAATGATTCCCGCTGCGAGCATTTCCCGGACTTGCTTCTCAATCTCATTCTTGTGAAGATGAGGATATCGGTAGGGACGCACATTTGCAGGTCCTTGGCCTTCCTTGATGTTTATACAATGCTCTCTCCCTCTACTCAGTGGAAGTCCCTCCTTCTCTTCAAAAACTACGTTGTATTTGCTCAATAAATCCTGCAATTTCCCTTGTTGTTCTGTCGCGAGTCCCTCCTCAATCATGGGTTGTGGACTACCACGATCCCTAGACCACAAAATTCCAGCCTCTTATCCTCTAGCCTTGCGGATTATGCACTGCAACGCTACCATGGAATCATTGCCTGCAGTCAGCCCCTGTAGCTTCACCCATTTTTCCCCTTCCTAGAATTGCATGGTGTGTTTCTGCCAGTTCACCATGGTGTCTCCCAAGGTATTGAGCCACTCAATGCCCAGAACCATATCAGGGCCACCTAATTCGAAGAGATGGGATGCACAGTTAAGCCTGTAATCGCCAATTTCCATACTAATGTGCCTAAACCTTCCCCTAGCATGGGTTTGGTACCCATCACCGAGCTTAATGGTCATGCGCGGGGTATCCTCGATCTCCCATCCTAGGCGCTGCACTAGTCGTTGATCAATGAAATTGTGTGTTGCGCCGCTATCCACCAGCACCAACACGTAGGGCTGAGCATCGGGTGGGTTCAAGCGAAACATGTCGGGTTTGAACGGATTTGAATCTAACATATTGAAAACCGACTCCGCCCGTGATTGATTTTGAGTGTTTTGGGTTTGGGTAATCTGGGTTGGCGGGTGAATTGGGTGGGTTGGGCGCGGGTTTGGCCACCACCAAACAAAGAGAAGATCAACCAGAAAAAAAAATCAGAGGAGAAGATGTAAACTGTAAAGAGTTATTGAATAGAAGAAACAATACATCCAAGGGAAATAATGTTCAAGAACGAGAGGCCCAAGTCGATTGTCCTTTGCATTTTTAGAACTCTGAGATGAAGCTAAATAAAAGAGTCATGGTGATGGTGAAAAAATTACCCAGCATGAACAAGAGTAGACATGAGAAATGAGAGAAATGAATAGAAGACCAAGATGAAATATTGAGTGAGAAATGGTTTTTGGGTAGATTATCCTTGTTTTTTTCTTTCTCCAGATGAATTGAGAAGCAGAGAGAGAGAGAGAGAGAGAGAGAGAGACGAGGGTGATGCCGTGATGATCTGATGAAGGAAGGTGGAAGAGAAGGATTTTCTTTCATTCATTAATGTTTTCTCTCTCCCTCTTCATTTATTTGCTTTTCCAATATTTAAAAGTTAAATTGTTGTTTATTGAACAATATTGGGAAGTACACCTACCTAGTGGTAGAGCATTATGATATTGACTAGTCATGTCACTGAGCACTGGTAGCAGAGGATTAACGTGTAGCAAACATTCTTATTTTCTACTATGTATTTAATCGGGCGGGTTCGGGTACCGATGGGGAAATTATTTTGAAACCGAACCCGCCCGTTAACACCCGTTCCAAACCATTTTTTTCACCCGTTGACCCAGAAACCCGTCCAAGTCCGCCCGTTTTGCTTTTTTTAACATCGGGTAAACCGGGTCCGGGTCGGTCCGGTTATTTTGCTCACCCCTACCAACACGAGTACACCATGGATGGTGCCCTGCAACGTCATAGTCTGAGGCTGCTCTTGAGGATTTCGCGTGATATTGTTGAAACTCATCATGCTAATCTCTCCCCGGACTTCCTCGTCCTGTCCTTCTACTTCTACCGCCAAGATGTTCCCTTCTTCTAGGTCTTCATCGTCTTCCTCAACGATTAATACCCTCAGCTGCTTATCAGGACATTGGTGCATCGGGTGATATGGCCCTCCGCACTTAAAACACTGGCCCTTCTGCCTCCGCTCCATGAGTTGTGGATATGTGAGGTGTGAAAAGCCCCTATCGCGTCGGGCCTCATTAGGATTTTTGTTTTCTACCTTTGGGCCATTAAAAATAGGTTTGTTCGCGGGCCCAGGTTCCTTGGCCCCTTTTACCCACACCCAATCTGTTTCGCCGGGCCGACCCATGCTGCTTGACCCAATCTTCAAACTCGTTCCTCCAAACCCAGAGCTCCGGGCATAACCCGACCCATTATCTCCCTTAATCTCCTTCTCCACCACTCATGTTACCACCAACAACTTGGATATACTCACGTCACCCATTGCTGCTAAGCTTCGAACCTTTCCACGTATTTCTTCCTTCAAGCCATGTAAGAAATACCCTTGAAACTGCTTATCTGGAAGCTTAGGAATCTGAGTTGTAAGATACTCAAATTCCGTAATGTAATCGTCGACGGTACCGCGTTGGCGGAGCTCCGTCAACTGTTCATACACATCCCCTTCACCATGTCCATCGTAACGCTCCAACAACGCAGCTCTCAATCGCTCCCATGTGAGTGGTCCCTCCGATTCAAGGAGAGCGTTGTAAAAGTGGATCGTTGGCCCCTCCATGCTCAGCTGAGCCAGGCTGACCTTGACCTCCTGTGATGTTTCCTGAACACAGAAGTACACCTCAGCTCGCGATATCCACCCTGCAGGGTCCTTGTCGTCGAAGAGTGGTAATTCCACCTTCTTCACTGATTTACAGAATTCCGCTAATGCATCCCCGTGTAATTGGTGAGTACGACGCTCCTTGTCTCCTCTTGGGCTCAGATCCAGAGTATGCGTTTGTGTTCCCGTTTTGATGCCGGAAGCACCTCCTTGATCACGGTTGACACTTGCTTCCTCTGTCTGATGGGTTTTGCCCATGGATTTCTCCATCTTCGCTACTAGCGATGTCAGGTCCTTGACCGCCGTCATAACAGCAGCCAGCGAGGATCGCATCTCTGCGAGCTCGTTCTCTAAAGCCTCAATTTTCGCCTCCATGTGAGTCACCGTTTGCTTGGTTTTCTTGGTTGGCATTCACAGGTTCCGTCGATTGGATCCGGCAGGTCGAACCAATTTGTTAGGAATCCCCAACAATGAATCACAGAAAACAGAGGATTGAACACAGAAGTATCAATGATTGTTTATTTAACTATGAAGAATTTACAGAAAGGGAATTGCAATCCGAATCTGCCCAGAGCTAAGCTCCTAAAGGAAGCATCATTGCTTCCTTGCATCATTGCTTCCTTTCCATATCACAAGTGCAAATATCTGAAGATGCCTCTCAACCTCTCCTGCACTCTCCTTATATTCAGGAACTAATACAATCATCTTCTCTCACCATTCTGTTAGATAGTTATCCCGTAATCCCTTTCTTGCCCCTTCTAGAGTAAACTCTCCATACCCTTGGGCCTGCCACCTCATTATGGACTAGAATCTCTTGTGGGTCTGCTAATGGGCCAACGTTCCTAACTGTAAGTTTTCATGTGTGGGGGAGAAAATATTTTGTAGGAAGCTACTGAAACTCGTTTTTATGAGAGGAGATATGATTCTAGGACGAAACTGGATGGAAACATACTATTAGTTTACGGGCCAAGAATATTAATAAAGCATTCATTTGTAGCCAATTAGTCTCAAAATATGACGAAAAGGCCTGCAAAGATTATTAATCCAAAGACCAGACAGCCAGATTAGAGAGATATGCACCTTGAATTTGAAAAACTCTCGAAAAAGTGGTTATAATATATGCTTTGCCCTAGTCCTAAATTAGAACTACAGATGAAAGTTGATCCCCAATGACAAGCGAACGTGCATTTTCAGGGGCAGGTTTGAGCCCTACTAAGCCTTCCACCCCCTTCTCTTCACTCGATTCAAGAATGCAGTCGAAGTCCCCTCCACTCTTCTGTTTAAAATCCATTTGGATAGATAGTATGGCTTCAGAATGTTAAGTTAAGGCTAGGAAAATAAAAGGTCTCAGTTTCATGGAAAATTCTTATATAAGCAAAGAAAAAGTGTTTGGTTTTGATTGATTTGAAATGTTTTCCCCTCTTTTTGAGGAGCTGTCTTCATAAGCTTTTATTGACAAATTGTTATAGTTATGAAGTAATTTAATTCAACCACAAATTCAATTTACAATATAAAGTAGCGTAATTGTTGCATTTTAAATTGTCTGTTGAAATAGTTCCAAATTTTTATAATTTTAAAATCAATTTTAAACAAATACCCCTATTTCAAAAAAAAATCCCATAAATCCATTCCAGGGAAATTGAGGTTGGTACATTCTTGGGTTTTCTTCAACTTACATAAATGTATTCCCACAATATATATGCACTAACGGTGTACAAAAATTAATATACACGATTAGTTAATTAAATTTCACAAAATTGTGTCACATTAATTAATTAATTAAATCAATTCCTTACTAAGGGTTTTCCCACATGGTTTTTCCTAGTAAGATTTTAACGAGATACTTTCTTCAGAGATGATATCTTTGGGGTAGCAGCGTGGAAGAAGGTGTTAGGCGTTTTGTTTCAACGTCTGGGGGCTATGGTTGTGTTTGGCCTTGGTTTCTAGGTTGTGAGAGCAACGACTTTTGATCTGACGTTGTATGGTAGGCTCGTCCGATTGAGTCAGTGTACGTACGCACGGTCCTCCGGTGGTCGTTACTGCTGGAGTGTATCATGAAGTTGTTGTTATTGCCCTTGAAGCTAGGTGTCGAATGCGACTGAGATGCTCGACATTGATTGCATTCGTTGTTTATAGTCGTTTGTTTGCAGTCATTGTCATTTGTAGTTGGTATTTATCATCGTTGTTTGTGGTCGTTATTTACGTCGTTGTAATTATTCCATAGTCGGGAGGATTTGTATCTCGACTTGTTATTCAATATAAAAGATTTTTGCTTTAAAAAAAAAATTATTCCATCAAATGCTTAAAATCTAATTGACAATGCATAATAATTATTCTCGAAAATCTATGTTGTTCTCTTTTGTTGATACTCTTTTTTCTTGAAGTTAGAATTATTCATCATATATGGTGGTATATTTGGGTTGATGCTCCAATAGTGTTGTTGTTTGGATTCTGTACTATCTGGATTCATTCATTCACACTCTCACAGCTTCACACCATTGACTTGTGACTTTTCTTCCTTCATTCACTCTCTTCACTCTCTTTCACCAGATCCACACTCACTCACTCACCATTTTCCCGAGAAAATCCTCCATTTTCCATGAAAATCCTCTCACCCTAGATCCCCAATGGTCGCCACCACCACCACCTCTGCAAAACCCGCTTCATCTCCAATGGATCTCCTTCACTCCCTCTCCCTCCCTCAATCCCTCAAGTTCAAAACCAAGCAACAAGAGCTTCTCCTCCGCGTCACCACTCTCACCCTCATCTACATCCTCGCCTTCATCACGCGCCTCTTCAGCGTCCTCCGCTACGAATCCATGATCCACGAATTCGACCCTTACTTCAACTACCGCACCACCCTCTACCTCACGCGCCACGGCTTCTCCGAGTTCTGGAACTGGTTCGACTCCGATTCATGGTACCCCCTCGGCCGCATCATCGGCGGCACGCTTTACCCTGGCCTCATGCTCACCGCCGCCGCTCTCTACAAAATCCTCCACTTCCTCCGCTTCGCTGTTCACATCCGCGAGGTCTGTGTCCTCACCGCGCCGTTCTTCGCCTCCAACACCGCCATCGTCGCGTACTTCTTCGGGAAGGAGATTTGGGACTCCGGTGCTGGGATCGTCGCCGCCGCGCTCATCGCGATCTGCCCTGGATACATCTCGCGCTCTGTTGCTGGGTCGTATGACAATGAAGGGGTGGCGATCTTTGCTCTGCTTCTCACGTTTTACCTGTTTGTGAAGGCGGTGAACACTGGGTCGCTGGCGTGGTCGCTGGCTTCGGCGTTTGGGTATTTCTACATGGTTTCGGCGTGGGGTGGTTACGTTTTTATCATCAATTTGGTGCCGCTTTATGTGTTGGTGTTGTTGGTTACTGGGAGATACTCGTTGAGGCTTTATGTTGCTTATAATTGTGTGTATGTGTTGGGAATGTTGCTTGCCATGCAGATTAGGTTTGTGGGGTTCCAGCATGTTCAATCTGGGGAGCACATGGCTGCTATGGGAGTGTTTTTCCTGCTTCAGGTTACTTGCATTCACCTTGTTGAGTTTATTTTTATCAGTTTTTAGAAATGGTAGAGAATTTTATAACAAGCTTCTTGCTATATTGATGTGTGTGCATGTGCTTTGAGGAGCTTGGATTGGGTATTTTAAGTTTGTGGTCCTACCCTTGATGGGAAAGAAAAGGGGGAGGGGGTTGATGTATGGTTTAGTCTTCAATAACTGGTTTGTCTTGGGAGATTTAGCTTCTCTGTCAGGGGTTAATTCAAGTTTGATTTGGGATTAATGTATATGCAAACAAAAAGAAATTGTTGTTGGGATGAATCCTTACTTTGAGTGTCTCTCATTTCACTATTCGGAAACCCCTTTTTTCTGTAATTATTTGTAAAATGTAGTTATAGTGTTTGCTTTATCTATACTTGCTTGGGTGATGTTAAATTATGTGAAGAAATAGCTTTTGTAGGTGGGTGGTTTTGGCTAGTTGGCTTGTTTTGTAGTATTGGGAAATGGTTTTTGTTGTTGCAAAATTTTGTGATAATGTGTGATTTGCTTACTGTGGATTCAACCGGATCAGTGCATCTGTTTATTTGTTTAATTAAGTTAGCATGGGGGATCTATTATGGCACTGACTTGGATTGTTTTCCAGGTGTTTTTCTTCTTGGACTATGTAAGGCATTTGCTTGGTGATAAAAAGTTGTTCCAAGCATTTTTGAGGATCACCGTAACTGGTGCAGTCGGTGTTGGTGCCATTGCCTTGGGAGTGGGCACAGCAACTGGTTTTATTTCTCCATGGACTGGAAGGTTTTACTCCTTGCTTGATCCAACGTATGCTAAGGATCATATTCCAATTATTGCATCTGTCTCTGAGCATCAGCCTACTGCTTGGTCATCCTTCATGTTTGATTTCCATATCTTGTTGTTCCTTTTCCCTGCTGGGCTCTATTTTTGCTTCAAGCGCTTGACTGATGCCACAATCTTCATAGTTATGTATGGTCTTACAAGCATGTATTTTGCTGGTGTTATGGTTCGGTTAATTCTTGTCGCTACCCCTGCTGTATGCCTCATTAGTGCTATTGCGGTTTCTGCCACTGTGAAGAATTTGACTCAGGTGGTGAGGGCCAAAAGCCAGGCTGGTCAAAGTGGATCTAGTAAAGGAACTAGTACTACAAAAGGTTCTTCAAAGGTTAGATTTTTTGGAGTAATTAGTTGAGCAAAGGGCTTATCCAGACTTGTTTCATTCTACTCTTTTTATCTTTTGTCTCTCCTTTTTAATTGCTTGCTACTAGTACCAATAAATAGTGTGCCTATCTTTTGTGCCCACTTGTTGCATTTTAGTTATTATATAGGAAAGGTGAATTGGATTTTGCTTGATATTTTTCAATAATATTACTCACATGGATACTGCTGCCTGACATAAAGTTTGGTCATAGCCATGTTTTTCATGGTAATTGCCATGCCATATATACTGACTTCATTAGTTCATCTTTTATCAGCTACACTCTTGAACAATGCATTCGGATAGTGTTTTTGTCTCTTAATTTATGCAAGAAACCGTTTTCATGTCAAATATTATTTTAAATGGTGATGTAGCGATTTTAATACTTTATGATTACATATATACAGGGTGTAATTGATAATTCCCAGCCTTTCCAAAAGAACGGTGCTATGGCGTTACTTCTTGGTGCTTTTTATCTGCTCAGTAGATATGCTATTCACTGTACTTGGGTCACATCTGAGGCTTACTCATCTCCCTCAATTGTCTTGGCTGCAAGGGGTGCCCATGGCAACAGGGTCATCTTTGATGACTACCGTGAGGCTTACTTTTGGCTTCGACAGAATACACCACCAGATGCCAAGGTGATGTCATGGTGGGATTATGGTTATCAAATCACTGCCATGGGAAACAGAACAGTTATTGTTGACAATAACACTTGGAACAATACACACATAGCTACTGTTGGGCGTGCAATGTCATCTTATGAGGATGAGGCTTATGATATAATGAGATCGCTTGATGTTGACTATGTATTAGTCGTGTTTGGTGGTGTTACTGGTTATTCTTCTGATGATATTAATAAGTAAGGCTACCTAAACTAATGCACTTTACTTTTACATCCATTTTTACTTAATTCATGTACCCATTTCTTTATGTGAAATGATACTTAGTCAACCATTGCATACACAGCTTTGCCTTGCACAGGTAGCTCCATTCTAGTTGTTGAGAATATTATAGCTTTTTTAAGTGATGTGATTGTGAACTCTAACTTAGAGCCTTTTGTTTGGCACTCATGTGAGTGCAAGGGGTCTGTAGGTAGCATCACTCTTTCTCTATTTTTGGGATTGATCATTTTATTTTCAAAAGCTGGTGTATTATTCTTTAGTCTGTCCTTATCCTTTATTTGTTTCTTACCATCTCCTTTCATATCTCTTGTGCATACTATCTCTTCATATTCCTTAGAAAATTTTTTTTTAATAGGAAACATCATCAAGTTGGTGCATATTGGCAGACTATTTTGATATAAATAGGAAAGGGAAAACTTGGGTCAAATATATTTGTCTCATGGTTTCTTCAGTAGTTTTTGTGTCTTGTGGCATGCAAAAATATATCCCCACGTTTCTAATTGCGTGATCTTTCCGTTGCTAAACTTTTTTCATTTACAAATATGTAAATCTTCTTGTCCTGGATATTGACGCTTCTGTTATCCCTCTGATTTTTTATTTCTCGATTGCTATCATTTGAATAAGTATTTCTCTGTTTTGCCTGCTTTAATGCTTCCAACATTTTTGTAAGAAATACCTACTTTTTGTGTAGATTTCTATGGATGGTGAGAATTGGTGGTGGAGTTTTTCCTGTAATAAAAGAACCTGATTACCTTGTCAATGGGGAGTATCGTGTGGATAAAGGAGCAGCTCCCAAGATGTTGAACTGTCTCATGTAAGTTTCTAGCGCTATTACTTGGGCTTGGTATTTAAGTTATTGTCGAAGTCGCAACAACTCTATATGCCTACAACTGTACCAGTGTTTGGGTTTGGAATAAAACTATTAACCAAAGTTGGCTGATATGATTTATGCGATAATAGGATGATATAGTTGAACTTTAACTCTTTAGGCCACTGACACTGAGGTTTAACTTTGTTATGTTAGAGTAATTTTCTGTTCTCAATGCATTTTGCATTACCATTTACTATACTGCTCGAGTATATTACTATGCACTGCTACTTGGATTATGTTATGAGTGAGTTAGACAACTCAGTATGACAGCTGTTAGTGTAACTGCCATCTGTTAAGGCAGTTACACTTGGTTCCGTGTAGAAATAGCCACTCTTTTACTCCATTTAAATGTAATGACAGGAGAATTAACATCTCTGAAATCTCACTTGCTTTTCAAAATTTTCTCTCATTTTTTCTTGCCTCTTTCTCATTAAACTAGGTAGGAATCCCTGTGCTATGTTTATGGCCTTATCTAGTAGGTGCCATTTTCTTAAGCAAAAAAAAAGTAACAAAGAAGGAAAATGATCAGGATTTCAGAATGACAGTATTTGCTGATATTTCGGTATAAAGACACTTGCTGAATTGATACATGGTGATTTAATTAGATGTTCTCTTCATCTATCATTCTTAGGTACAAGCTGTCTTATTATCGGTTTGGGGAGCTGACAACAGAATATGGCAAACCACCCGGGTAAGTTCCATGGCCCTTGTTGTTGTTATACATAATTTAACAAATTCACACCATATAATCTAGGTGTCCTTACTAATAGGAACCCTATATTATTTGTCATTATGTTTCAGTTAGCATGATTAGACTGAAATTAGCAATTGCTGATATATCCTCACAAATATGCAACTAGTCTGTTTAGAATTTACCTATGCACCCATTTCCTTAATTTAAGGGTAGGAAATGCAATTGTACATTCATGTTATTGACAGAGGGAATATTAAGAACCAATGCACCTATTTCCCTGATTTAAGTGTGGAAAGTGCAATTATACATTCATGTTATTGACAAAGGGAATATGAAGAATCTATGCCACATGATTAGCTATATGGAAATTGGAAATCATGCTTGTTAAAAATACTGAAATGTTATCAATTTTTTGGAGTTAAATAAGTTTCTAATTCTTAGAAAAAAAGCCCGAGTATGTTGTGCATAAGCTTGGGTAGAGTGTCCCTTGTAATGTTATCGCATTTCCAAAGACATTAATGGACTTGAATGAGGTTTTCTAATTGGCCTGGTAGTAATTTGTGAATATTATATACATGGGTGTAAACAATGTTCTGTATTCTAACATAGAGAACTCAGTATTTATTTGTGATAAAACTACCTTTGTTGAACTGTTTTTTTACTTGAATTTTTTTTTTACAAAATGGGAAATAATAACCGTACATGGACAAGTGTTTGCACAGATATTTTTTGTTCTGTTCTGATTAAAGTGATGTACATTTTTTTGTTTATAATTACATTATTACATTACAGCTATGATCGTGCAAGAGGTGTTGAAATTGGAAATAAGGACATAAAGCTGGAGTACTTGGAAGAGGCGTTCACTACCCAAAATTGGATAGTTCGTATTTATAAAGTGAAACCACCTAAAAATCGGTGGTAAGGCCAAACTTCAATCCCCCCAACTTCCTCACAGCCTCACAAAAATCGAAAAAAGGACTTTGTTTTCTCTGCGGGAAATGATAGCATTCTAGTGAACTTGAGAGCTGAAATTCTGTTAGTTATATCATATAGATTGGGACTAATTTTTGAAGTATTTATATGTAGAATACTAGAATTCAGTTGAGGTAATTTTATGGATTTTTATTTTAATTTTGTTACAGTTTTTCATTTGCACAATTTAACCTGTTGGCTTGTTACCTCTTTTCTGACGTGAATCATACAGAAAGGGCTCTCTTTTTTTACACAAAAAAGGATAAATATTGGGTTGTTTGATATGCCACGCTTTGTGGGAAACTAGGAAATACTCATTTGCTTAATCTCGTTTAACTAGTAATTTTTGACACGTAAAATGAAATATTCTTTTTACCGTTAGAAGTTAATATCTTGTCACCCACCTAAAGATTTTCTTGTAAATCTCAACCTACTAATAAAGTTAGTGACGTGCGGTTTGTGACACCCAAGTCTTGTAAATCTCAATCTACTAATACGATGGCCTATAATTACATGACAAAAATCTTCCCAGTATTGTTGAAAGAAAATATTATCTTATTACAACATTTGCACACCGAAGATTTCGCTCCATGAAATTGATTTCTAATAATTGAGTCACAATTCTTCAAAAAGTAGCCATCTTTTTCAAGCGTGTCGGCAATTTGTTTTGATTTCAGTCATGTGCATTGTCATTATCATGTGCAATAGAAAGAGGGAACACGCATGTTACTTTGAGTTAATCCCACATTAAATTAAAATGAATTACAAACCATTTTTCAGCATTGCTTTCCCCCACAAAACAAGGATACATAACAACCTTTCTCCATAAAAAACAATCCTACATTTACTTGTCTTGAGAAAGCACAATTATGTCAAATGTGCATCAAAGTATGGACATAATTGAAGGTTTTGCTCAACATAGGCATGACTAATTCACTAATAACATGGTCTTCAGTCCTCACAAATTAAATGGTATAGCAACAGCAGTATAAGGGGCTCTCAAGGAAAAAATAAATCATAGATACTTACACAATGTATTAAATATTAATGACATGATACATTTAACCGCTGAACAGAATGACTTTCACTTGACTCAGTCATTTAACAAATGATACTATCATTTAACAACCAGTTGCAGACCTTTTTCATACACCTATTCCTCAGTTGCTTGCTGCTGCAGCTTTTCCTTTTGAGAGGCAATCAACCCTTCTGTTATTCTATGCCCGGAATAAATATCCTAATCCTGTAATTTCTTTCTTTTCTTCACAGTTCACTCCCTTTTCTTAGGCTTACTAAACCAAAAGATTTGTATCTTGTTGCAATTTATGTTTGTGTAATGTCAAAAAATAATTTGCGCCAAAAGAAATCATTTCGCAGTTTTGCACTAATCAAGTGCAGCTTTACTTCTGCGGCCACTTATCGGGATCGGTAAGCCATCGAAGATAGGTTTGGAAATGGCTGCTTGCAAGTCTGGTTTCAAACTCCATCTTGCAGGTGGCCAGCCTGTTGCTGAATTGTTCTTTTCCTGCTCTCTGAGGCTTGACGCGCTTGATGATTTGCGAACTCCAGAAAGTCTATCAGTAAATATAGAGTCTCCCAACCCCATTGGAATGGAGTCTAACCATCCTGATTCTGACTCGGGGAGCAGCGTCGCTCGACTAGCTGATTTTGGCCTCATGGATATTGCTTTTCCAGTTGAAGAACCATTAGATCCACCACTGTTGCCTCTTTCTGGTGTAGTATTTCCATTATCAACTTCAGCTTTCTGACGTCTGCGGACAGATTTCTCATCAGACTTCTCACCTCCGCCATCCCCCATTTCAGCAAAAGGCACATACTCAGGCATGTCATCATATCCAGTCAGTAAATCAAACACTAAATTTGTTGACTTGGGGTTATGGTTTGTTGGCAGGTCTGAAATTGGTGAGGCTTTAGGAAGCCATTCCTCACTGGAATGATCTGAACTAGAAGATCTGTACATTGCCATTTCGGTTTCTTCAGATATTTCTCTTGAACTTGAAGACTGGAGTCCATAGTATTTCTGTAAAATGGACATAGCTGGGGAAAGCTTTGGTTGAGGTGCTTTCAGTCTGAAGTTCTGGAGAGGTTCCTTCATGGCAGATTGACCCAGGCGAGGGAATCTCCTATGATTTCCATTCTCTCTGCAATAAGATTCAGTTAAAAATGAGTTTCCATAAACCAGCACAGAATCTTAAAATAAAGTAACTCGTTAGTGAAGAAACTTCTATGTATTATTAAGCATGAGGAGTAACCAGAAGGCAAATTAAAAAGGAATATTTGAATAAGCATGTCAAATCTACACTCAGTCAGCAAAAAATGATTACCTAATAGAACAAACCCAATCAAGTAAAAACATATTAAAGTAAGCTGCAGCGATTGCAAACTGTCAGCATACATAGCTTATAGTTAAACACTTGTAATCTTAAATCTCAAGTAATAAGCAAGAACTGCCATCAAACCCTAAAAGGAGTAGGCTATCCTGGTTGGATGATACCCTAAACATGCTACATCAACAAATTACTATAGGAAGATCTCTTGTGATCTTAACAAATACGACGACATTGCAAAAACTTCAGTGACAAAAGATTTAAAATTGTGGCACCATGAGAAGGGAGGGACAAAAATGAAATGAGTATATCCGTACCTCAACTTGGCAGGGTCTTCATCAGGCTGACTAGGAGGTGAAGATGGAGGATGTCGTCCTGGTAATGGAATTTTCAATGTCTTCAGTGCAAACATTTGAAGATCTGAGGCTAACCCATTCATCCTTTTAATGTCAGCTACCTGAATCATTACAAGGAGTTTTTCAGTAGATGCTATCAGAGATCATAAAGCAATGATTCATGCATTCATAGGCAGAAACTATAAAATTGCCAGGGTCAGCAATAAAAAAGTAAGAAAGAAAGTGCCAACATCCATCTTTAGTGCATGCATAAACATGATGTCATGTACTTAGTAATTCAAGTAATAAATTCAGTGGTGAATTAACATGTTTGTTGGTCACTCATATACAAATACTCTTATCTCAAAGTGAGGTGTATATATCTGAAAAAAATTATGCATTATCATTAGGCTTAGCCAATTAGTTACAAATAATCAATAACCTATATATCAAAAGTTTAACACCTCTCAATAGATTACTGTCTCCTACATGCAGCATTATCAATCAGTAGAGAAAAAATTGAAACACTCAAATGGTTGTTTCAGATCAGCTTGCTCATAAATCACAAAGAACAAAACAAAACAAAACAAAAATTCCACACACAAAAATCTCCACCACCCCAAAAACAAAAAATTGAAAATTTTGAAAAGCACAACACAACACACAAAATCTTCATCCTGTTCATATAAATCCAATATAACCCTCTTCCCCTAAAAAAAACCTAAAACCCCCAAACAAAAAAAGCTCAAAAGGGAACAACTTTACCATGTTTAAGGGAAATTCAAGTTCAGAATCAGAAGCCCAATGCCCAAAACAAACATGGAAACAACAAATTGTACTTGTACCTCAACACCATACTTGATGGCCACACCAGCAAGAGTGTCCAGTTTTGAAACCTGGTGCTTGATATAACTCATCCCATTCCCACCACCGCCGCCGCCGTTGTGCAAGGCGTTTGACGGCGACATCTACTCCGATCAACCACCGACAGCGAGATCTACGATCTGGGACAGTGAAGCATGGAATTTAGTTGAAGGGGGAGTTGGGAGAGAAGGGTATTATACAAAAAGGGGAAAAGGGTCAAAGAAAAATATGATCTTGGAGGAAAAAATGGAAAGAGGAGATGAAGATGGAAACTATAGAAGGAAGGTTGGTTATGAGTTATGAGTTATGAGTTATGAGTTATGAGTGTGTGTGTGTTTGTTTTGTTTTGCAGAGAGGAAAAAAATGAATAATATGAAGACACAAAATGTGGGATTCTTCTTTGTTCAATGCTTCAACAGGGATTTGACTTTATTTCCACACCACTCTTTCTCTGCTTGTAAATGCCAAATGGGGGAGTCCCCAATTTCTTGCCCTTTGTTTATAAGATTTGGCTCTTTTCTTTTATTTTTCTTAACAAAAATATCTCACGATAATCGATAACGGTGAGATTAATCTTTTGGTTTATCGTCAACGCTAAAAACGGTTGAGACTCGCTAATGAACTTTTTAATGAGATGAGTTGGAAATCGAACTTACCATCACTTATTTAAAGAATAAAATGCTGAAATACACATTTAATTTTTTTGTTGTTGAAATACAACCTCAATCCACTTATTTTGACATGGGTTCCTATTTAAAGCCAGTGCAGTCTCTTAATATCGTTTCCTTGGGATTTTCAATCAGCATTTAATTAGTTTTAACTGTGAGAAAACTAAGAAACAAATAAAAAATATTAAAAAGTCATCATAAAATTGAATGGAAAATAAATTTGGATTTAAATGATAACTACCAATAACAATGTCTCGTGTGTTTTATAAAAAATATTAAATGAGTGGTTAATTTTTTTTTAATATTCAACTATATAATTTTTTTTTTTGAATTTACTATATAAATAAAAATAATATATATGTAAAAGTAAAACTCATTTTTTTTTGATAAACAAAGCTTACAAAAAACAAAAACAAAGACTAAATTCTCATGAACTCTGTTCCCACTTGATCCGCCCTCAACATAGGCACAAGACTCTGCAGGGGAGAAGCCCAAACCAAAAACGCCGACTGCGCAGATGCACCATACTTAGCTAAGAAATCCGCCACCGAATTTCCCTCGCGAAGAATATGCTGACACCGAACCTGCCACGACCGCTGAAGTAACGTCTTAATCCGCCCAATAATCGCAGCATAGCGGTGAAAGACAGGATGCAGATCCATAATCAAACCCAAAGCGAGCAGAGAATCTGAAAACAAATCCACCTGCCTATACCCATGGTCCCAGCAGACTTCCAACCCACGAAGAATGGACACTAATTCCGCAAGCAAACTATCTGCCTCACCAATAGAACCCGCATAACCCAAGAGCCAGTTCCCATGCTCAGATCGCACGACACCACCAATCCCCGCAGCACCCGGATTCCCCAGCGAACTGCCATCGGTGTTGAGAGCAACAAAATTCTCCCTAGGGGGCTGCCAGCGAACCCAGCGAACCGCCGGCGAAGTAGCTCCACGGTGATACGTATCAGCAATGAGTAACCACAGCTCCCGTGCCTCACGAACAACCTTGTGGACCACTAGGTGCTGGGACGCGAAAACGAAACGACAGCGCTCCTTCCAAATCACCTAAGCCGTAGCCAGCACGATATGCAACCCAAAACCATCAAAAATACGCAGCACCTCCCCAAAATTCTGGACTGCATAAAATGCTTGAGGGAGAATGAAACCGGTGCCACGCCAAACGCGTCTTGCATCCGCACAGTCACGAAGACAGTGCAAAATCGATTCGTCCCCAACTCCACACCTAGGGCACAAAGCGGACGTAGCCAATGAACGGCGTAACAGAAGGCAGCGGGTGGGCAATGCATCATGTAAGACCAGCCAGAGGAAGACACGAATATTTTCTGGAGCATTCACCTTCCAAACCACATTCCATAAACCACCAACGGGACCTGAATCAACGTCAACCTCCTCCTGATGCAGCAGCCATTGGAACCCATCTTTAACTGTGTAATTCCCATTCATATTATGAGCCCATATCAAGCAATCCCGAGTCCCGGAATCAAAGAAAACATGCTTGAAAGTGAACAAGAACTGATTAACCTCAGGTGGCAACTCGGTGTACAACAAGGAGGAGTTGAAGGATCCTTCAGAAAAGACATCCCTCACAGTCAAGTCTATGTCATGAATGTCAACCACTGGAACTATGTCACACAATAAACCAAAGGGTGTCCAGCAGGAATACCAGAAAGAAGAGCTGCCATCACCGAAACGAACCTGAAACCCTCCCTTAAGCATGTCACGTGCCTTAATAATGGAACGCCAAAAATAAGAATCGGCGCTAGCAGCGCAAGACAGAACCTCCCCCCCTGCCACATGCTGGCCGCGTACCACCCTCACCCAAAATTTCCCATCCTGTTGAACCAAACCCCAAAGTTGTTTACCCAACATGGCCACATTATTCAATCTCGCACTCCTCAACCCTAAGCCACCATATTTCTTTGGCCGAGCCACCTTATCCCAGGCTACCAAGGGGATACCCTTCGAGTGAGCATTTCCCCAAATAAACCTTCGAACCACCATATCCAACTGATCACACACCGATTGAGGAAGCCAATTCAATTGCATGACATACACCGGGATGGCGGACAAGACAGATTTGGCAAGGGTAACTCTCGCTGGTTTGTTCAACAAGCTAGCCTTCCAAGTTGCTAAGCGGGCAGATACACGGTCAACAATAAAACTGAAATCCTCCTTCCGAACCCGACCAATATGGATGGGGAAGCCAAGGTACTTTCCAATATTATTCGTGAAAGGGATGGAAGTGATGGCAGCAATCCGATCTTTAACAGCTCCATCCACACACCAAGAAGCCATGGCTTTGGACTTTGAAAGGTTAATCTTAAGTCCAGAAGCACCACAGAAGTCCTTTAAAACCCGATAAATATTCCGCACCTGAGCCACTTCTGCCTTAGCAAACAACAACACATCATCAGCAAAGAAGAGATGAGATATACCTGGGCCTCCTTAACTAATTTGAACCGGCTTCCACTGGCCCTGGCGCACCTCATGATTAATCATATGAGCAAGCCGCTCCATACAAAGCACAAATAGATACAGTGAAAGAGGATCACCCTGACGAAGGCCCCTAGTAGCACTGAACGCCGGTAAACGATTCCCATTCCAGAGAAGCGAAATAGAAGAGGATGTGACACAATACATAATCAAAGCAACAATGGACGACGGGAAGCCAAACTCCACCAGGGTTTTTTCCAAGAACTGCCAGCTTACTTGATCATATGCTTTCTCCAAGTCCAACTTGAAGATAACATTCCTGCTCCTTCGCTTCTTATTCATCATGAAGTAAGCTACCTCCTGCAAAATAATAGCATTATCAGAAGTTCCCCGCCCCGCAATGAAGCTACTTTGAAGAGGCCCCACAATTTCCTGCAAGCATGGCCTAAGGCGAAGAACCAAGACCTTAGTGATCAGCTTATACATCACATTACACAAGCTAATTGGCCGCAACTCACGAAAAGATGCAGGCACATCCACCTTCGGAATTAACGCAACAAGCGTATCAGAGAGAGCTCTATCAAACGTGCCAATAATGAAAGCATCCCTGACAACTGCATAGACACTCTCTCCAACAATATGCCAGCAAGATTTAAAGAAAATTGCCTGGAAACCATCAGGGCCAGGGGCCTTGAAAGACCCCATGGTAGAAACCGCCCTCCACACCTCCTGAGGTGACACCTCCGCTGAAAGCTGGGACACATGCTCATGGGACAAACTGGGGCAGAAGTATTTCCCTTCCTGTAGTGGCCTAGACGCCAAAGGAGAGTAAAACAATCCTTTAAAAAACCGCAACGCCTCAACTTGCAAGGTTTGCTCATCCGTGCACACCTCACCAGACAGTAGAGTAAGAGAAATGATCTTATTCCGTCTTCGGCGAACGATAGTTTTAGTGTGGAAATACCGTGTATTACGCCCCCCCAACAGCGCTTCTTGCTCCCTAGATTTCTGAAACCACAACAGCTCTTCCTGAGCAAGGGTATGATGAAGCTCAATCTGAAGCTTATCATGTAACAGAGAAAGGGCAGCAGAGTCCACCGTATCAAGTCTCAATTGAATTCCCCGAATTCGTGCATGCAAGGTACGCTTCCGTCTCCTAATGTCGCCAAACACGTCCTTATTAAACACCATAGAACGCTCCTGGACCAAATGCAAGTTCCCGGGGAGTGTCTCTTGCGGGGACCAGGCTGAAGCCACCACCTGCTCGTAGTCCGCATGGGAAAGCCATGCTGCCTCAAAGCGAAACGGCCTCGAACCACGGAATGGCGGGGAACCACCACACCTAACAAGAACCGGGGAGTGATCTGAATGAACCCGAGTAAGGTTCTCAGCTAAAGCATCCGGGAATCTGAAGTTCCAATCTGAGTCTCCTAGGCACCAATCCAGCTTCTTATGCATAACGGGCACGCCACCACGACGTCGCACCCAGGAAAAACGAAGCCCAATAGTGTGAAGGGGAATGAGACCACAATCCTGGAGCATATCAGCAAAAAGGTTCGCCCTTGCATGAGAGAAAACCCCTCCCCGCTGATCAGAACTGAGCAGAGAATCATTAAAATCTCCTATTATCATCCACGGATAATTAATCCGCTGGCGAAGTGTTGCCAGATACCTCCAACACGCAACCCGAGATGCAGGGATAGGGCTAGCATAAACACCCGTACAAATCCACGGGCTTTGAGACACCCGCACCTCCACAGTAATAGCCTGCTCAAACACATCTACCACATGAATACAAGGTAAAATGTGTGAAAGGGCAAGACACCATAATCCACCTGAGTGTCCATGAGCTTCCACAATATTCACTGGTAAAAAACCCAAATTCTCCCAAAACTTTTTAACTCTATCAAACTGAACATGAGTCTCCATTATGAAAAGTAATGAAGGTCTGAACTGCTGCAAGAGCTCACGTAGATACCGCTTCGCCCCGGCATTCGCCGCCCCACGTATGTTCCAGGACAAAATAGCTAGCTCGTTGTCCATCATCAACAACAAAGGGGGATAGGCTGCGGCCCAATGGCACTCTCATTGAGCGGCGCTGTCAGGGGGGTCACCAGCTGCAACCTCTCCCTCTTCCAGCTCAATAATGGCCTCTGCGCCCTGCTGTATCACCACTCCTGTAGCTTCGTTCGCTCCTTCGGCTTGAAACACGATGCTATTTATCTCCCCTTCCTTGAACAAGCTGCGTGGTGCAACACCTGGACTACGCCGCTGATTCTTGGCAGCAGGCGTTCGTGGTGGTCTCTTCTTTGGTGTCCCTGATTGGCGCGGGCGCCACTCCGACGAATTTTAAAACTCATTTGAAATTTTGCATTAAATACACTAACCAATAAAACTTTCTCACTTTTATGTTAAAATACATTTCTTGGACGAATTTTATTATAATACATTAAGCAATAAAAAATTTCTTCTACCAAAAAAAAAAGTTTCTTTTGTAATAGATATTATTAAAAATGACTTGAGAAATCATAATAGAGGAAAAAAATTATGACCAAAGTTGAATACATTTAGTACTAAATAATAATTGCACACTATTAAATTTATAACTTATTATAATTTTAAAAGTCAATTAATTTATTGTTCTTGGACTTAATATGTGTAAACATGTTTGGGAAATTGTGGCTATTCCTCCTAACAAATGATTTTTTTGGTATAAACAATATATTAATTATAAATTATTTGATGATATTAAAAACTTACTACTTAATTCAAAATATTTCAAATTAACTAAATGATTTTTGATATTATTATATAAATAAAGTTTTGAAATTTTTTTTTGAAATGAAGTTTTGAAATTACTTTAATGCTAATTAAATATCAATTACTAAGTTCGAGTAATATTAATTATTTTAAACAAATAAAATTATAATGCTAATTATCAAAATTTATTAACACATTTTTTTAGTTTATAATTAATAATATTTAATATTTATTTAAACTATAATATTTTTTATATAATGTTAAAAAGTAAATTGGTACAACATATGAGTATTATATCTTGTATGCGATCATAACTATCTTACTATTTTATAATTAAATTATGTAAAAAATAAAAATGTTAAATAATGAAATATATCTAGTTATTAACCACAAGCGGTGCACAAGTGGTGAATGTGCATTTCCTTAAGGGATTTCGCCTAGACTTCTGGCTCGGGTACGATTCCCTCTGAGGTAAAAAAATAATACCTTTGTGGTCAGGGACATCACTCCGATATCCCGAGTCAGATTAGTCACGTGGGGCCCCTTTCCCCGTGGAGACTAGTGGTCAAAGACGAAAATATATATATATATATATATATATATATATATAGTTATTACCTTTTTTTTTTGTCTGATTCAATGTTTCTATTCCTTTGATATTTTATGATGGTTTTCTGTCTTTTTTGGTTTGGATATTCTTCTCTTTGTATTTATCTATTTTCGTAAATTTGTTTTTTTTTTCTTTTCTTCACAAGATAGAATACTTAATGGGAGCGAAGAGAAGATAAAGTAAAATGTATGGACATTAATCTAAAGACAAAACTTATATATAGCACTATAAGTATTATACGGTTCTTCAATATTCAATTCAATTCAGTTTCAAAAAAAATATTCAATTCAATCATATAATTTTTAGTATTTTATTAATTTTAAAACATTTTCCATTTTCATTTTTCAACTAACGAATAATGTTGTAATTGGACAAAAGTTAAACTATTATGAATAAAACAATGTCTAAATTTTGTCCTAATCAAAATTGAATAATAGTGATAACATCAGAAGAAATTTGATGACATTCGACTCAAGGTGTCTTGTAGTGATGTAAATGCCTCTTTAAAAAATATATATCGGTTTATCCATTCTTTATATATTAAATTTAAGGATTAAATCTTAAATTTTATGCATGAATTCACTTGGCATAAGCTTCATACTAAATGAAAATTAAATTAATATTATTTATTTACTCATTCAAAACATATCCCTAAATTGTTTTTTAGTTACATGGCGCGGCAAAGTCCCTAGGGAAGGACAACTGGGTGCCTGACTCAAACGGCCAAGGGGACAAGCCCTCTCCTAATTAATCGATGACACTCTCTAAAGGGGAATGGAACATATATAATATCAGAAAGGTAACAAAAGGGCTACTGAGGGTAACCAGCCAGTTACACACCTTTTTTTGAGGTGGAAGAGGTAGAATGAGAAGTGAGATAGAAACAAAAATATGTGAAAATGAAGTGTTTAAAAAAATGACCAGGTGTGTATATCAAAACCAATGATATTGAATTAGCTTATTTTTTCTTTAAAAGCCGATCTAATCTAATATGTGAAGCAAACAAAGTCTTATCCAATTAAGAATAATAATAATAATAATAATACTAATGATAATAATTTTAATAAAAATAAAAAAATACATATTCAAGTTGGTTAATGTTTTTTGCTTAATAATTAATTAGTTAAAAGAAATAATTTTGAATATATTTTAAAAAAATCAACTCAATGACATGATTCGAACAAACCCTTCTTATTAGATGACCATGATACTTCCAAAAATTCGAGATTCTTGATCAATGGAGGAACAATATCACCATTTTTGTTCAATAAGACGATTGACTCTTTCGATACTGCCCATTGTAAATAATGAAGGAAATCAATTTCGTGAATATTATTGAAAATTTGCAATGTATTTATACAGTTTAAAGTTGACTAATTAAACAATAAAGTCTAAACCTAATTACATGCGTAATTACAGGTAAATGAATAAATAAATATTCATATTATATCTTATTCTATCACACGCCGCAGTCGAAGCGAGATGTTCACTGACGTTGAGACGGGAACAAAAATCATAAAAATAAAACTCGAGGAAGACCCTTAGTAAAAATGACCGCAATCTAATGATGAGAAGGAGCACGAAGAACACGAGTCTGACCACGCACAACTTCTTCCCGAACAAAGTGGATAACCATCTCAATAAAACCGGACTTAAACTAATCTTAATCATAACTTTTTAATTGATTAAAAATAAAATTCTTTCAAGCTTGATCACATGTTTAGATTAGTTTATATTTCTTCAAAATAATTTCCTACACAAATTTCTCCTCACAATTCTTAGACTCAATTATAAAAAGATTCTTAAACATGCTATCATGTTTATTACACCTCGAGTTTCTTATGAACAAAGTCCTCTTTTAGCTTAACATATTATTGACCATATTTAATATGACCTTACATAAATCTAAAAATTTAAAATACACAAAGAAATAAAGAAAGAAAGTCAAATGATTGTGCAAACGCATCAATGAGAGAAAGGATTCCTTGTACCTTGTCAGCGTAGCTCTTCACCATGATTGAGTTTCAGTCCTCTTTTTTTCTTTTTATCAATTTCTGTATTCAGTTATCAATAATTTATTCATTTTCTGTATTTAATTTATGGAAAAGATTGGTATTTCTCATGTTGTAAAGTCTAATAAAGTGGCACGAGTTGTATTATATAATTAATTGATTATATAACGCGGTGAGAGAAAATCACTTATGCACCGACACATAATCGAACAGAGCCAAAAGCACTGAGCAATGTGGGGCCCCTCATGATTGTAACACTTTTAATTTAATGTAATCCCTTTAAATTATTTTTCTAAATTATTATTTGGAGGTTCTTTTCATTTTTCCAATTTTTATTCATTTTTTTGTTTTGTTTGATTAAATCACTTTACATAGCGTCTTGTTACTGCCTTTTATCTGTGGACGATGATTACTTGTATTTGATTATTATGCAAACGGTCATCTACACGTATTTCAACCTAAAAAGGAAATGAAACTCACCATTTTGACATAGTTAATTTATCCAAATTCATCTACATGGCTACATATAAGATTAAGGAAACACCTTTTTGGTATCATAAAGATAAACTTCGATACTGCATGGAAGGTAGGGATCAACGCGAGTGGCTAGAAACGATCGTGGGCAGGTGATGGCGGTAGCCACCTTCTACCCCGTGTCTTGTCTATCGAGCTTGCTAGGAGAGGCAGCAGCTTTCAAGTGGCCATTGCGGTTAGGTCGAACTTAATTTCAAGTGGTGTGCTTTGAGACGGGCTGCCTGTCTATGTTCTTATAGTGGAAGAGGGGCTCCAATACCCGTTCTTATTTAGATGCGATTATGCGAGATTGTTCTAACTTTTATCTAGATTTTGTGTCTTTTAATTTTTATTTTATTACACGTTTGGGTTTCATTGACTGATTTTCTAGCTCGAAATGCTTCTACTTATTCCGACCAGGTATGGGTAGAAGAGGCTCTATTAATTGGTCCACTTGATTATATTAACAAAGATGTATTGACTTCTATGTCTTCTATTGCTTAATATATTTTGCTAGTTGATTTAAAAAAAAAAAGGAAACACCATTTTGACATATTTCAATTGCGTAAATGTGTTTTTCTCCCTGCAAAATAATAAATTGATGGTCTTTGTTTTGTAAAACAAAATTATTTTTAAATTTGGAAAATACACATGTTTAAGTTCCTAACGGTGCGTTTTGAAAGACCACATCTCTAGTAATTTTTAATATTATAATTACATTTTTAGTTCTTGGATATTTTGTAGTCCCTCCAAAAGACTCAAACATGTATATTATTTAGTCCCTGACCCTGAGAAAGCCTCAAACTTGTTTCAAAGAAAAATTTAGGGACAAAAATTCATATTTTATGAGTCAAAAACATATCTAACCCTTTTAAGTATTTATTTTTAATCATGGTTGTTTTAAGCTAGCTCCACTAGCGGATTTGAATCTTGAAAAGAGAAAGTTCAACCTTTAAAAACATGAGAAAGTTAGGATCATGAACATCAGTGGGGTGCCAGGCATAAAATTTTAGGGGATTTTCATATTGGGTTAAAGACCAAATTATAAATGGATTACACATCACACGCCTCAACTGCGAGGTCGACCTCAAGAAGAGAGAGCTTGGGTCTGCCGCTGTCGTTTTGAAGGGTTGGAGTGTGGAGAGTGGGATAGCGTGGGAGGGAGAAGGTTTAGGGTTTTCTTCTGAAAAAAATTGGAGTGTGGGAGAGAGGAAAAATTGGGCAAAAAATTTCTATTCTCACAGTCCCTAAAAAAAATCATAAAATATTATCTCCTATTACCACGGTTCCGCTTATAACCGTGACAATTGAGCTTTTGCCACGGTTCTGCCTATAACCGTGACAATTGAGGAGTGGCAAAATGTCATTTCTGTAGTAGTGAGTGCTTAATACTTTCATAATCTTACAATGTTAGATTGTTGTTAGCTCTTCATCAACAAGACACGTCACTTAGTCACCATTATCAGGAAGACTTTCAGTATTAGGAGACGTCATCATGGCCACACTAATTAACTATCAGCTCTGCTACGACTACTATTGAATCGCATGAGGCATAAAACTCTGGGATATTTAAATTGGGCAAAAAACAATTCACAAGTGAAATAGAAACCACATCTTTTATGAAAAACCTTAAAATATTGTGTGCATGAGTCATGTCATTTATAAACTGTAAACTGTTTAATGCTCATCTAATCATATACGTATGATTAAAAAAGGAAAAAAGTTACACCCTCTACAATTTTATTGGGATTTTTGAATTTTCAGGTGCTAGTATTAGTTAACAAATAAAACAAAGTGAATCAAGATACAAATATTTTACTATTTTCAATACTTAAAAAAAATTATCATTGTAATTTGTAACTTACTCTAGCTGGTGTTTTACTCACCCTTGTGCCTTAAGGATTGGTAGAATAATTTTTTTCAAAAAGAAATATATGTAACTATTGAGGGTGATGACTCATCGACGAAAGTGGATTTGTCTAAATTACACTTCTTTGTGAGTACGTTATTGCTTCCACACTTTCTTTCATTGTTAAGATAAAGATGGCAATACTAATTTCTCATTACATAAGAAGTTAAAAAGAGCAAATGTGGGCTTTAAGCCCTCCACATTATCAAAAAAAAAAAAAAGAGCAAATGTCGCCATAATAAACTAATGCCTAACAAATAATCAAGTCAAATAGTGCTTCCACGAGACAAGTCAAGTCAAATGGTTCTTTCACATTCATTCGTTCCTGTTCCACCATATACTCAAAACAAGTAAGATTGATAATTTATTTAATCTGCAAGGTTACTCAATGGGCCAGGATGTGCTTAGTTAGTTTGTTGTAAAAAAAAAAACAGTAAACGTAACATATGTATGAACCTTAAAAAAAAACATATATACATGAAACTGATCAATATTTAAAAAATGGTAGATGAATTTAATTAAGATGTGTTTGGTGTAAAAAAATGAAGATCTATCATTTGAACTGAGTTTTTCATAATGTTTAATAAATTAATATAACAAAGCTAATTAAATAAAGTAAAAGTTTAATAGATATGCAGGGGTTTGTGTGTAAAATATTTTTACAGTATTATTCAATCAATGTATGCCATGTTGAAGAGAGATTTACATTCACTTTTAATTTTAATTAAAAATAAAAAATTTTTTAATTTGATGCATGTGTAAACAAAGTTTATACTGTCAGTGCATAATCATTTTGACTATGTTTGGATTAATGGAACATAATGGTGCGAAACAAAATGAAATACAATGAAATGGAATGAAGTGGAACACAGTGGAATAAATATCACATTCCATTATTTGAGTATTTTATTATTGTACGGAATAAAATTGCCATTCTATTATATAACTTGTTCTATTCCTATATTACTCTTACCATCTATTTAAATAGAAATATTAAAAAGATGTGGTAAATCTGCAGTATAACTATAACCAAATGAACCATCACTTGCAGATCGCCTAAAGACACCTTAAACTTTTTAGGCTTAACAACGCACCCACCTAACACAGAAAAACCTATATATAACTGAAAAGACAATAGCAGGATGAAATCCTCTACCCAATCTTCTAAAGATTGGCACAAACAGAGTCATGCCCACCTAGTTCGTAAAATAAGGAAAACGGCTAAAATTGAGAATTGATAATTTTTTAAAAGGTGGAATTTTAGTTCCATTTCATACCTCCCAAATTGGAGGGAGAGCAAAATGACGGAATTCAATAGAATTGGATGGTATCCATCTCACCAAGAAATGCATCTTAGTACGAATGATTCAGTAAAAAAACATAAGAATAGTCTTTAAATATAATTTTGTCTCTAAATATGTATTTATCTTTTAAATAGACTAAAGTGTTGAATTTACTAGTTGTGACTTTCGTCTCGTCCAAAAAGAACTGCTCCTATCTCACCCATTTCTGTCTCATCTCACCCTTAATTAATATACCCAAACAACATAACTTACAAAATTTTTATTCTAATTCATAATCTCACCCCTACCACCAATCCTATTGCTTATCCAATTGAAAAGGTGGAGCACACTCCAAAAAGAACATATTTTATGACGCTTGATCAATTAATTTTTATAATATTAAAATGTCTTACAATTGTGAACTTCTCACAACTCATGGAGCAAAGAAAATAAGGATTGAGATCTTTGATAGGAGAATCTAGTTGTGACACGAGTGATTTGTTTGTCATTTGTGACGTAACTAAGGTGGAGAAAATACATTTAACTTTAGAAAACAGTCATAAATTCGGGGTCAAACTCAACATGCAAGTTGTTGATGGTGCATTGCTAACCCAACAATTGGAATTTTCTTCAAGAGCATTGCTAATATCCACTAAGACATTGGTATGAGTAGTTTCAATTTAATTATTGACACTCTAAGATATCTTAATTCCCCTGTTCTAAGGCACCCTGAAGTTCAAACTAAGGTGAATAATTTTTCTTTAGCCTTAAATTTCATAATAATTGGTGTGGAGTATACTCACAATTCGAGAGTCTTGATTGAACTATATGCTAGCCAGTTGGTTGACAGAGCTAGATTTACACTTCTAGTAATTGATGCAGAAATAATAAATCATGAAAGTTCTACTTCCTCTAACATTCATTTCCGGACCACATAAGAAATACAGGATCCTTGTGATCACCATCATTGAGCTTCATAACCAAGCACTGTATAGAGAAACCGTTCTAGTAGAAAGGCCAATAGAAGGTTTATGTGCTATGTCCAAGTAGATGCACTAGGGGAGGTAGTTTTCTCAATATCATGTTGTTCATTGTTTACCTTATACCTCACTTGAATTGTTTTAGCGGAATGCACTTTTAAAGTTCTGGTAATTTGAACTATTTCTTCACGATACAAGAAGTGATGACGCTTGGTGTGCAAGAAATGTCTCATGTGATGCATTAAGTTAATTGATTTAATAATTAAATAAATGTTATATTTGAAAAAATGACATGACTCTTAAATGGAGGGGGTATGACCTATTGTATGAAAGGAAGTGACTCTTGATGGGAGCATTATACTGACGATGAAGGACTTAAAACATTGTCTCTATCTCTGCCCATAAAAGTATGTCTGTATAATTGCGATCACGAGTGAAAGAGCATAGAAGGAACGAGAAGAAGATAGAAGAGTTTCTCCATTGCTGAAGAACATAGATTGAAAGACATTCTACAAGAAGATCAAATGAGATCAATCATACTCATGAATAGAGGTTAGTACTCCATAATCATTCTAATTATGTGAAGACTATGAATTCTTAAGATCCATCTTCTACATGCTTTAGTATGATTAAGTTTACATGGTGATCGTATAAATGAATTTAGATGGAAAATGTGAAAAGAAAGACAAGCAACACAGCTGCCGATGGAGAAACTTTTAATTCTTTCATGATAAATTAGAATAACTTGTGATCTACTTTGAACTTGTGGTGATTAATTTGTTTGAGATTGAGATTTTATGTTGGCTTAATATATTGATATGCTACTTTATTATGATGGTTGTGTTATATATGTTCTGATTTTCTTGATGCTATATACATTAGCTTTATCTTCTTGGTTGTGATTTTCAATACTTGGTGATGACTAACATTACTCGCCAATAGTTTGGATGACTCTAAATCGGCTCTCTTGTGCAGGCCAAACCCTTGCCCTAATTTGGAGATACTAGCATGATAACTCCATGTTAAAGGTAACGTTTGACTTGTTCGAGAGCAACTATGGTCCCGTAAATTTTGAGAAAAGTGGTTAATGTCATCATCAATATGCATTAATTGTTAATATCAACATTAATGCACGACCGATGCAAATATTTGAGAATTTGTGTCGGCCAACATTCCAAGCGTGTTGTGCCAGCTAAAGTAATCCTAATATATAACGTTGGCGATGTGATTGACGCTAAAAGTTAACTCCGAGTCTTTTAATGTCAATCTCGACATCAACGCTAAACTGACGCTAAATCGGTTACAACGTCGATCTTTGCCTAGTTAGTGTCGGATTTGATCGACATTAATTAAGAAACGCTCTTCTTGTAGTGAATAAGCAATGACTAATGAGTACATAATTATAAAAATTATGAAACCTAATACAATAGTAATAACAAAATGGTACAATTATATTATTTAAATATGTTCATTTGAATAAGACCTAATATGAGAAAAATTAGTATATGATTCAATTTGCTTAACTTATTAGCACTATTGGGGGAGTGAGATATTAATTTGGTATTGGTCAAATGAACAACCCTACAATACAAACATCTCTCCTGTCTCCCCGCATAATTAGCTTCCTTTATTTACTTATTACAAGTCATAGCCTGATAGTCTAAGCTCCCGGAGCGATGGCAAAGTTAGTGTCACCACTTTGGAAACGCAATGAGATGAATTTTCAAACTAGTCAACAGAGAATATATAATGGTTAATCCTCTCCCAGTAGACTATTCGGTAGTGTTTGGTAACATGGAACTAGGTAGAACAGGTTGGAACATGACTAATGCGATGGAGGTTAAGATCAAAGAATTGTTGAAGCACCCGGGTTTTTATGGAATCATTGGAGACAGAAATTTAAGACCAGGGGAGCCAAGATAAAAGAGATGGAGGTTAAGATCAAAAAATATGATATGCCTATAATGATTTTTACAGCTCACACACATGTATTTAAAAGCTTTTTTTTTGGGGGGGGGGGGGGGGGGGGTTCTGGTAACTATGAGACCTGTGACCAGGTTGGTTTGCGCAAGGTAACATATATGATGAAACTAATGAAGAATAAGTTGCACAACCCAGGTGAAGTGAAGGGGCATATTCAACAAAACTCCTTTGGTTGGGAGCTAAAACCTTTTTTCTTTTCTTTTCCTGCTTTGATGTGGGATAGGATGCTCAAAGAGAAGTTTTAAGAAACATTGAAGAGGTTAAAGGCTCAGTTTTGTCACATTATGGGTCTTTGCTCCCAACATTTCAGATAGAAGAGGAATCACATCATAAAATTCGCTATAAAAAACACATTTGACCTTAAATAAGCTCACAGCTTATTATATATGTACATGCATCTTATTACAATCTCAACCGTTTATTTGTGAATTAATGGCTACAAAACATCTCCCTCTAAAATAAACCTCACTTGAAACCAAAGCCAGAAGAGATGCACAAGGGAAAAGGAGTCAGAGACAATAAAATTCATAAAATATCAAACCAATAATGCACATAAAATTGTGATTCTAAAAAAAATCTAAGCGGCAAAATGGTTATGGACAGGTACGCAAGTTCATTGTAATCAAATATAACATTTGCAACTGTCACAAACCACTCCTTGATATTTAACATCATATCTATGAAACAAAATGCAGCAGGATTTGAGACGCTTCATGCCTGCCAAAAAAACATAGAACTCTGTCAAAACCTCCTCAAGTGTATGTTATAATTGGGTATATCAAAAAGCAGATTTTTGCTATACTGTAAAACAGATAATAGAAGAGTAACTCAGGACATCTAGAAGTAATAAAATATTTCTTTTTAAGAATTGCCCCATATATGGACCAAGATTTCTAAGTTAAACTCAAAGACACATTATGAAGTGCAACACTATAGAACCAAACAAGATGCATCAAGCTTAAATTCTTAGGAGATGCATGTCACATAACAGCAGAAAAGCTGCATATGCCATGTACTATTGCCTGAACACATTGACTTTAAGTTTCAAAGAACTACTTATTCATAGAGCACGGAATTATACCACTCCCCTTCACACAATATCCTGAGGTTAAAACCAAGACACAGTAGCAACAACCATTTCAGTATGCAATTGTTTACAAACTTAAGTTTGAAATGTTGAATGCAAAGAAACAGCTCTGCATCAAGTAACTCCAATTTGAAGGCTAAAATTGATTTTATAAGATATTTAGCTAGTGCCTAGTGGCATGAACTAGTTATTCCAAAAGTTTAAGTTGTAAGGTAAAGATGCATGAATCATTTTATATTAGCCTTTCTAAATCACTCCCTCACACAAGAGCCATTTGGACTTGAAGCAGGGGTAATAAGTCCATCTGCCTTGGGCTGAAATTCAATTTTTAAAAAGCATGATGATGACAAGGATCAAACTCGAACACTAGTCATTGAGGCTTTGATATCATATTATGAACAGTCCTTAAAGCTTAAGCTAGTGAAGATACAAATGTTTTTATTATATAGACATCCCTAACAGCTAGAGCCTAGTAGCTACTATTTCTGAAAGTACTGAAGCCAATGTCACCAAATAATAATAATATCAGAAGATAAAGAAATAGTGAAAACTGAAAACATCGAAGTATAATACTTATGGGCTTCTATTCTTGTTTGAGAAATGATGCTAACTAATGTTTTCAACAAAGTCAAAATGTTTTCCAACAAATAAAAAAGTTACAAATCATCCGGCAATCTTTATTGACAGAAGATTCTCCATGAATTGGGCATAAAGCTATAATAAGTATGATGAACACACTAGGTAAGATAAATACCATAGCTTGAGATGTAATGCATCATCAAATAATTGACATTAGGGCAACATGAACTTCCAAATCAAAAACCAATGAATTTTGAAATAAATACATTTACGAGTACTGATCAGGGGCATGAGCAGTATAGTGTAATTGAATTGTGGCCATGTAAGTTTTGAATTCGACAAGAGTCACAAGACGCCATCCCATGCCAATGGCATTACGGGTTTTGTGTAGAACGGCAGCCACGCAGTTCGCGGAAATGGCAGAAATAGCTTATAAGCAGAGGAAAACAAAAGAGAGGGAGATGGGCCCAATCCACCCAACTCATTCAGTGTTTTTAACCCCACTCGAACCTTAAGAAAAAATCCCACTCTGCTTCAGTCGTAACACCCATTGGGACTCGCATTCCTCACAAGGCTTTCCTCTCTCATCTCCAGCAGCAGCAACCTCCCATATCCAGTGATCACCTCTGGTGACCAGATCTGATGACCTCCATTTTCCAGCCACCTTCCTTCTTTGGGGAACAGACAAATTTTGTTTTTCTGTTTCTCAACTCTCTTTGTTCTCTGTTTTCCCTTTTCTATTCTCACCTTCCCTTTATTTTATGTCTTCTTTCCTCTTCTATCTGAATATTTTCCTTTTCCTTTCCTTGCATGGTTATATTTGATTCGGCTTTTTCCTCTCTGTACTCTTATTTCCCCTTGTTTGATTCTGTTGTCACTTCTTTTTTCAGTTATTCGGTTTTAATTTTTGTTTCCTCTTATTCTTCCTTCTTGCCTTCTTATACTCATTTTTTTCATCTCTTTCCTCTTGTTTCATGCAGTGATTGCCCTCTAGTCCTCACAACTGATGGCAGGTGAATTTATTTGTACATCTATTATACTCAAAAGGTTGAGAACTTGAGATATGTTACTAGTTTTATTATATTCTGCAGTTTTTTAGTACATTTCTTATAAATATTACATTTTCATAATAGGCACCATACTTCCACCATAAGCCGCAACTCGATCAATCATGTTCGTGGGGTGGATTTTTGGCTCAGCCGTAAACCACCATCTTCCACTGATAACTGTTAGAATATGAAAAGATGTCTTATAACATCTAGATCATATCTTATAGTAACTTAAAACGTCATAATCATATTTTAGAGTAATTAAGGTAATTTAGATTATTCTTTAGTAATTTATTATTTATTATTTATATTGATATATTTCTTAATTTATTTAGGATAACTAGTCTTAATTAGTTTCCTCATGTAACTTACCCATATCTATAAATATGAGTAGAAATAACACTGGACATCAGAAACAAAGTAATGCTCTTCGACCTTGAATGCCACTTGACTTTATGGAAAACCATCATGATTGGTAATATACTGCTGTACTATAGACTATAGTTGTCCCAATCAAAACTATTATAGACAATGAAATCATAAAGTAGTGTATTGTCCCAATCAAAATTATTTTGGACAACGAAATCATACAAAATAGAACACAATCAAGTAGTGTATTGCTGTACTATATGTCTCGTGATCAAAGTTTTTCTACACAATGGAAAATACGGTCAACTAATGGGATTACAAATAGGGATTGCCTTCTTTACTTACATAGAGCAGCCTGTTTACAAGATGGATTTGAAACCTATCACTGCATTACCTCCTACAAGGTTTAACAAACACGTAATTAAGCTGGTTTTAATATTTCATTTGGAAAAAAAAAAACATGAAAATTGTATTTCTTTTCCAAAGTTCTCTTGGCCAAAGTATATGTTAACTCCCAAGTATCAGTTGCTTATCCCTGATTTTTATCCCCCTAAAACACACCCCCTCCTTTTAGAAAAGCCAAATCCTATTAGTCAGAAATGTATATTAAATTTCAATAGCTAAGCATAATTTATTATCACAATCTAGGTTCTCAATCTTGCCTGTATCCTGAGTACCCATCCCAGCAATGTCGCGAATCTAGTCACAAATTTTCCCATCCCATCCAGATAGCCGTCACGGCCGGGATCGCGGCTGAAATTGTGCCCGTTCCCGCGCGACCCCGGCATGACAGTGATTCACTTGACCCATGCCCCTGTTTTCGTAAAATACCCTCTTTGCGACCCATTCCCCAAACAGTCGACCCATTAAATCACACTTGACCCATTCCCTCTCCTCTTCCCTCTCATCGTCGATGCTCTCTGAAGCACCAAAACCGGCCGGCAACCATCACGAGCCTCTGGCGACCTTCTGGTAGGGTAGGTTTTGTGCTCTCATTTCCTTTGTTCTGTTTTATTTCCTCTCCTCTCCTCTGTTTTATTTTGACCTTGCTCTATGACTTTAGTATTTAAGTAATTAAGTAATTATGTACCATGTATGTTCGTTTTTGGTTGTATGACTTTTTGTTCAAGACCTACGACTTTAATTGCTAGTTTCCTACTATGGAATTATGCATATGTTATGAAATTCAAGTAATATTCATCATTGATTTATTATGTACATACATATGGAATAAATTATACAAAATATAGACAAAAATTCACTATCCCAGCCATCCCGCTTTCCGGGATCCTGCTATCCCAGTTTTGGAGCTGGCCTCGACGAGCCGGGAACTGGGACTGACAACATAGATCACAATTTAAAATTGAATCATTATCCTAAATTGTTCCAATTTGAACTTGTTAGCTCAATTTCTATTCCTTATTATATTTTTAATTCAATTTCTAATTCTTATCTTACAATTTATATTCGATTTCTAATTCTAATTCTACTGTTTCCTATTCCAATCTTTAGTCTTAGTTTAATTAAAAATCAAAATAATTGCCCTCTACATGTACACATAAAATGTTATTTATTTTTTATTTAAAATTCAAAATATGATATAAGATTTTAATTTGTTACCGGTCCATTACTCAAGCTGAAATACTAGTTTTATAAAATATACCAGCTCATGATATGCAGACATTAGTAGATCACCTTGCTCGCAGCAAATCTTTCACAACGAACCACAGGAGTATATATTCTACTATTATATACAATGAATGGAAAGTTCTAAACATAGTACTTCATGCTTGCTGCAATAGTGCCTAACTCCTCAGATTTAAACACCTCATGAGATAAAAAAGATTTTATGTGGCAATGAGTTTCATGTTTATCTTCGGATGACAAAGGAGTCTAACATAAATCATTTTCTATTTAACTCATATCCTGGGCTTTCCAAATTGGATATAATAAAAACCAAATTCACATCCTTTGATTGGACATGCTAAATGTTTTGCTTCGATAGGTGATCAAATTGATCCATTAATAATGTGATTGCATCCACCAAAACAGATCAAGCATCATCAAACCCTTCCATACCCATGGCCCCCAATTTATGCTCCGGTCAAGTATTACCAAAAATAAACTGAAGGCATCTTAAAGTAGTACTGAGTAGCCACAAACACAATCCATATTTTCTAGTGAAATTGGAAGTTTAGAAACATCACGCTTTCATTGATTGAGGCACCTTCAATCAATGATAAAAAAAAAAAAATTCCTTTACAATTAGTTCCCAAATAGTCATTGGCTACAAACTAAAAGGAAATGCCACCTATGTCTAACTCTAACTTGTTACCTAATGCCTAACATGCAACAAATTTCAAAGTCTATATCCATACAAAGTACCCTCACAAGACAAGTCATTCACCCCAGGACAATCAAACTAAGCTTGTCAATAGCGCCCGATTGCGCTATCGCAGCGGAGCAGCCCCTGGCAGCTACAGCAAGTCCCATAGCGGAGCAGTTTAATGTTGCGTCCATCACGACTGAAGTCGCGATCCTTTCGTAGATTTCGCAATGCCTTTGCGGCACTAGAACGATGAAACATGGAAAACTCAAACTTAACCTCACAATTTGAAGATTATGGTAAACTTTTAGGGGTAATAATGGGTTTTCTGTCAAAATAAATGAAGGATAATATGGGACTTCCGTTACTGTTGATAAAAACACTGTCTTATCCTTCGCAATTCTGTCCTTCCTGATAAGGTCGTCTAGCTTCTTACCCATTCTGCACCCATCAAGCGACGGCCATCCAGCCACCGCACGAAGACTGATCACAATCCAGCGACCCTCCGGCGACTATCTGCAGCCCCCCAGGAGTCTCTTTTCTTCCCATTCAGCTGTGTTCTTTCTCCCCTGTTTTTCTTTCTTTTGTTGATTATCTTATCTCTTTTATGGCCTCGCTCTTCTTTGTTGTTTTAATGGTTCTATTTTGACTTTATTCGCTCCTTTTTTATCGCTCACTGGTCAGGGTTGTATGATATCTGTGTGTCCAGTGACTTTTTATTATTAATTATGAATATCATAAGTCGAGTATATTTTATCATTTATTAATGTATATTGTATACATTATATAAAAATTTAGTGTAGCGGGCTAGCGGCCATCATGCTATGCGCTATATCGCTATAGCAATTTTGGGGTCAGCCGCTATCCACATTCAACAACACTGAATTAAATGAAGCAAATTAGTTTCATAAGAATAATCCAGAGCCAAATTCAGCATGAACTCACTCTTGAACAACGCTACTTCATATTTATTCATGTTACTAACTACATTTGAAATATAAAATCCTATGATGCAATACCAAACTACAATGTGGAAGCTACAACATAGCCATACAACATAACCAGAATTCAACAATCAAGAGAAAGAAGCTTACATAAGAAACACGAGTGGCTCTCAGTCGAGATCTTCTTGTCTGGTCTCCGACTCAAAATTCTGATTCCCCCTATTTTCAGTAATCGATTGCCCACTATTATTTCCACTATTGTTATTGCTGTTGTTGTTAGCATTCCCAACATTGCTTGTCTCCGCAGCCGAAGAACCAGATTGCCTAAAAGGCCACGGCAAAGACACCCTAAACCCCCTCCTCTGTGAACTATCACCGCTGCTGCGGCCACCACCACCGCCAGAAGTCTCCGTCGACACACGGCGGCCTGCCCTCTGCTCGTAGTCAGGATCATCAGTGGGCAACTCGTGCCGGCAAACCGGGCAAGAGTTGTGCATTTCCAACCAAGGCAAGATGCAATCCGCATGATAAATATGCTTGCAAGGCATCTGCTTCGCGGTGTCGCCGAGGCCGAAGATATCCTTGCACACAGCACACTGCGCCGAATCTGACGCCAGAAGCTCCTCCGTCACCGAAACATCCGGGAGCCCCTCCACGGCAGACTTCGACGCAGGCGGCGTCCCACGGCGATTTGGATCATTCTCCGCAAGTTGCTGGATGAGCTCCTCGAGGCCCGGACCGAAGAAGTAATCGCCATGGTTCACGTTGCTAGGGATCCGGAACGCTCCGGTAGGGTCGCCGGAGTTCTCGATCACGAACTGGACGTTGGCGCCTCCGGCAGCCAGGGTTTGGACGTAGTTCTGGAGGAACGCAAAGGGGTTGAACGCGTCGTTGGTGTCAGCGCCGAAAGGCGGGGAAGAGCGGGTGCCGAATAAGGCGGAGAGATCATCGAACGGTTGAGTAGCGGCGGGGAAGGCGAGGGGGAAAGCGGTGGATGCGGCGGCGGGGGAGGCGGTGGTGAAGGAGAAGAAGGGATGGATAGGGTTAGGGTTAGGGTTGGGGATTGGTGTTTCGAGTTCCTCGAGGAAGCCACCGTTGCAATTGGGACAGATGAGGTCGCCGGAGGAAGGGGAAATAGGGACGGTGCGGTCGCACTGGTGGCAGAAATAACGGCGAGGCTCGCCGGAGGTAACGGCGCGGTCACCGGCGCCGGCAGAAGACATGTCAACGTTAAAAGAAGATGATTAAGAGAGAGAGAGAGAGAGAGAGAGAGAGAGAGAGAGAGGATTATTAGAAAAGAAGAGAATGAAATGAAGAGAAGGAAGGGAAGCAACAGAGGGAGAGAGAGAGAAAGAGAGTGGTGGCAAAATTGTAATTATAAATATAGAAACTAAAAAATCAAAGAGATATATATGTTAATTTCATGCAATTTATTTTTTCTATCACGTAATTTATCATATTTGATTATTTTTCTCTTATCTTTATGAGTTTAATGAATATGCACTGACAGTGTAAAATAGTTTTACACAGACATCTAATTGAATTCCGCCAAATCAGAAAATATCTTATTCTTTTAATTAAAATTAAAATCAAATGTAATTATCTCTCCTATGTGGCATGCTTTGATTGGATGACTGTGTAAAACTATTTTACACTGTCAGTGCATATCCATTAAACTCTATCTTTATTCCGGGACATAATTTGATTTTAAAGGTGAAAATAATTACATAATATTTTCTCTAATCTAATACTATACAGCAAAAGTTATCATAAATAAAAGCTTTTCAAATTACATCATTACTTAAAAAAAGATAAGATCATCTAAAAATTTCAAATTAAAAATGTGTTTTTTAACATGGAGGGGCAAACCCCGAAAGTGATAAAAAACGCTAGCCGACAAGAACACGGAGAGAGGCTAATGTCTCATCCACGTCCTGGCACAAAAGATAGCAACATTCGGCTAGAGGAGAATGCAACACCTGGGTCCCAAACTCAAAAACATGAGCAGACTTTGCTAAACCATCTGCCAGAAAATTGAATTCTCTCGGAGCATATTGGAAACAAACCTCCTTCCATGTGGGATTGCGCGGCGAATAGCCCCAACTAAATTAAAACAATGTTAAGTGAATTTTGAATTTTTTTTGATACTCTTCCCATTTTAAATAGATTTTTCATATTTTCTTTAATTTATTTTTTAAAATGAACAAACTTTATAAAATAATATCAATTTAATTTTAATTGTTTAACGATTTTCTGATGTGGACTGGTTTCTTTCTATTTCATGAGAGGGTTGTTCTCATGTTTTTCTGATATAGTTCAATAAGATGATTTGCTTTCAAAAGAAAACAATTTTCTGATATTTTTTTCGTCATGATATTGTGTTAACCAGGTTTGAATTTATTCTTATAATAAAATATAAAAAATTCAACCAAATTTAAAATATTGATACTCTTTTCATTTTAAATATTTTCATATTTTATTTAACCAACCTTTCATTACCTTCGTATTTAAATTTTTACCAACGAAACCTGAGTGTCTATTGGTTCAGGAAACAAAATTGAGTGAGCAGCGGTAGCGTACATTTGTCTCATGGGTTTAAGGAGGGATGTTGGACATTGGTGCTGGGGATTTTCAGCAGATTGTGTAGGATAGTAACATGACAGACATGTCGTTGCTTAATGGGGAATTTAGCTGGGGTTTTTTTGGCGGCATGGATGGATTATGGAGGATTGTTGTGAAGTGTCTAATGAGGTAAAAATTTGCTAATGCTGAGATTGCTTGTTGCTGCATCTTTTATTTGTTGTTGTTGTCGTTTACTGATGCTGGTTGCTGTTTTTTTAATTTGTTGCTGCCGGTGATGACTCTTTGTTGTTTTGGGTCTTGCTCATTGCGTTTTTTAGGGATGGTTTAGCATTTTTTGGAGGGACGATTTTGGGATTTGCTTCTGGCATATGTGGTGATTTTGTAACAGGGATGCTTAATTGTCTATTTTAAGGGTGTGGTACTCTTTTTACTTGATAGGTTTTTTCCCACTGGGTTTTTCTTAGCAAGTTTTTAATGAGGCTCGCCTTTAAGGTTTCGTTTTATAGCTGTTTTGTGGGGGGGTTATTTTGGGTGACGGATAGTTATTTGGGGGTATAGTTTTATGTACTTTGAAAGAGCCTTGTTTGTTTCAGGCTTGACTCTTTACTATTAATAATACTACTTTCATTTTCGAAGTCCCTGAATGATAGCTCAAGTGATAAGAGTTAGGTGACATATGGGTTAGGGTGAGGGAGGTCCATGAATCAATCTTTGAAAGGTGGTCTATCAAAAAAAAAAAATCTTTGAAAGGTGCAATTTATCTTTACAATGTATAATTATTTTTTTGTTACCAACGAAAACACTACCTCAAGATGTTTAGGCAAATATTTTAAGAGGGTTGGTTTTTGAGTGCTTGAGAGAGGATAAAAACATCTCAAACTTTTTATAATAGTGGTTTTAAAATACACAATACTTGGAATCACTCATTGAGATCAATATTGATTTATTTGTCCACAAATGATAACTCAAGTGATAAGAGTTTGTGCATATATGGGTTAGAGAGGAAAGGTCCAGGGATTAACCCTAGAGAGCTGCAGTTTGTGAATATTGATTTATCTTAGAAGCTACGATAGAAAATTGACAAAATTTGAAAAACGTAATAATCTTATCAATATTTAATAATATAATAGATGAATTATTAAGATTGTTTTTGAAATCAATGAATTATAATTAAGATTAAGAGATAAAAATATATAATGAAATGAAATAAAATACATAAGATTGTTTTTTTTTTGAAACATAAGGTTGTTTTTTTTTTAAAGTAGAAACATAAGATTGTTGCTAATTAGGAAAGTAGTAAGAATAAAATAATAGCAATAATAAAATTCTATCAAACATTACAAAGAAATATCATATATATATATATATATATATATATATATCTTTTAACAAATGTTATAAGGAGGAAAGTCTTAATAGCTTCTAAGTGACTCCTCTAGCAAGTAAAGAGTCACATGAATGATTTTATATTATATTATAACACAACATACCTGTGCTTTTTAATTCAACTTTTTATTATAAGCATTTGAGGCGGCAATGATCGAACTCTGAACCGCTTGTTCATAGAGGCTTTGATATCAGGTCAAACAACCAATTATCCTAAAAGCTTAAGCTATTATGTAAGGGTCACATGAATTGTTTTATAATATATTCTATCATCCTTCTCCTCCTACCTATAAAAAATTTAAAAATTCCAAATTGAATCAATTTAATTAAAAAATACTAATCGAATTCACTCTGTTATCTAATAAAGTAGAGTTCTCATTCTGATGAGTGAGACACTCTAATTCAAAACTCACTCCCACAATGAGCTACGTCATCAGTTTTCCAATATCTCAATAAAAAACTCTATTTTTAAATATCTCAATAAAATACTTTTTTATCTCAATAAAAAACTCTTTAATTCACTCACCCAAAATCAATTTAATTAATCTCAATAAAAACTATGTTTTCAAATATCTCAATAAAAAATTCTTTAATTTCAATAAAAAACTTTTAACTATCATTAACTAACTCCAAATCAAAGAGACTTGGTGGCTTAGGTTTGAGAAAAGGTAGAGACCATAATGTGGCTTTATTGGGTAAGCATGTGTGGGAGATCCTTGTGGACTCTAATAAACCCTGGGTGCAACTTATGAAAGCTCGTTATTTTCCAAATTGTTCTTTTTTGCTTGCAACTGAGAACCAAGGATCGTCGGTTTGGAGGGGTTTCTTGAAGGCTAGAGAGGTGTTGCGTCCTGGCTTTGAATTTAAGATTGGTAATGGCTTGTCATCTTTCTGGCATACACCCTGGTGCACTCCTCAGCCGCTGTGTCAGCTTGTGGACTTTGTACATTTTTATGATGTAGAGCTGCAATTAAAGGATATTTGGGATGGTGAGCACTGGCGGTTGGAACGGTTATGGACGGTATTACCTGCTAACTTGGTTGCTATTATTAATGAGGTTGCTGGTAGAATCAATCCTGGAGTTGCAGATAATGTTCGTTGGTCTGGGCACATCACAGGAGAGTATTCCACGACTTCTGGCTATAATTGGATTATTATCCAGCGTATGCTTGCAGCTCCTGGTGACAACTCTCTGAATTGGACCTGGATTTGGCGTTTAAAAACACCTTTGAAGTGCTCTTTGCTTGTCTGGCTAGCGGTGTAGAATGCCCTTCCAACAAATGCATGTCGATTCCAGAGGGGTATGGCTGCGTCTGATAGGTGCACCTTGTGCAATGCCGGTGAAGAAACGGTTCTCCATTGCCTTCGTGATTGTGACCAAGCTTTGCGGGTCTGGCGGCGCATGGGCTTTACAACGACAGGACCTTCGTTTGGCACTCCAGATTGCAACGCTTGGCTTCGAGACATGCTGGTGGACTCCAACCCTATTGCAGTAGCAACTTTGTCGTGGATTTGGAGGGCTAGGTGCTCGTTTTTCATGGAGCACACGCAGCTGAACATTCATCTTCTTGCTTCCCATATTACGGCCATGGCTTCTGATTTGAGCTACTGTTTCGGGGAGCCTGGTACGGTGGGTCTTGCGGCTCCTCCAAGGCTGGTTTCATGGCTTCCTCGGGATGAGCATAGCACGGTCATTAATGTGGATGGTAGTGTGATGGATAACCCCAAGAGAGGTGGGTATGGTGGCTGTCTTCGCAGCGGCTTGGGACAATGGTTTGGAGGCTTTTTTGGTTTTTGAGATGACCCAAATATTCTACACCAAGAGTTGCTTGCAATCTATTATGGTTTGAATCTAGCTTGGGACTATGGCGCTCGTAAGGTGGAATGTCAATCGGATTCCCTTGATGCTGTGAATCTTGTGTTGTCAAACCCTTCGCAGAGACACATGTATGCTTCCCTCATATGGGATATTAAGGACCTCTTAGCTCGTGCGTGGGATGTGCAGCTTTACCATACTCTTCAGGAGGGGAACGCTTGTGCTGATTTCCTAGCAAAACATGGGGCGCAACAGAATAACAAGCTCGTGATTATTCAACAACCGCCAGAAGGGATGAGCTTTCTCTTGCTAGCTAATGTTATGGGTGTCTCCTATGTGAGACCTTAGTTTTCTTTTTATTTAACGACAAGTACCAAAAAAAAAGTGTCAATTTTCATTATCATTCCACTCCCATGTATCTCGCTACCACTCAAGCTCTCCCCAAATCTCGCATCAATTTGTTGATGTATCTTGTATTATTCATTTTTTCCTCCGCTTAGATCCCTCATTCAATTCCCTGCAAATGTTTATTAATTTCTTTCAATCAATTTATAAAATACTAAAATAAAAATATTAAAAATATTTTTTAACAAAATTTTAAATTTTTTTGTATGCTCTTCTCATTTTTCAATTTTATTTAATTTCTTTTTAAATTTTAACCAACCTCTCATTACCTTACATTTAATATTTTTACAAATTTATATTTCCATTATTTTACATTGTTCAGTTTCTTCATTACAAGAAAAGTCTTATTTACTGAGGGTACAAAAAATGTTGGTAATGGACTTCATTACCGACACTTAGCCATTACAAAGGAATTTTGAAGAAAAAAAAAGAAATTAAACGTTTAAAAGTCCTCAGAAATTAAGTGTGCCCTTACCGACAGTCCAAGACATCGGTAATCTGAAGCGTAAGTATTGCGTGTCGTTAATGGTTTGTTTTATTTTTTAAATGACATTATGAATTTGTTTGGGCGCGATAGTTGGCCGCCAAAAATACCGAGGCTATTACCGTCGGTATCTTATAAATACCCATTGAAATGTCGTTGGTAAATACTGACAGTATAGGCCGTCGGTAAACTATATTTAGGATCGCCGACCTCTTTTTTGTTACTGAATCCTTCTCAGTGTTATTCATGTAAGTTTATTATGTTTTTTTATTTAATTTTTTTAATAATTATATATTTTGTATTATTTCATTAATTTTGCATTCTTACTTTGGCCATTAAGTTTATTTTGTTTTATGAGATTTGTGCATCAAATTTTTTTCATTTAATTTTTATTAAGTTGTATATTCCTTGTATAATAAGACTTAGGACAGGAGTGGCAAGGAGCCGGCGGCGGCAACCATGGCTAGCGTTGCCCAAAGTATGAGTGAGGCAACCAACCCTAGTTTGCATGCAAAAAATCAGGAAGGTGATCACGTTGAAGGGGGGGGGGGAATTGCAGACCCACACCCAGAAGCAAAGCACAAGGATTGGTTAGTGGTCAAACTGAGGAGACCCAGAGCTATTAATGTAGTTAAAGGAAAACTGAAAACTAAGGGCACGTCTAATTCAAATGGGGATGACGTGTTAGGAAAGAATGCAGAACCAAAAGCTCCAAACATGGCATCTCCAGGTGGGCAAGTTTTGTCTAATGTGGCACCCGCTTTGAATGCGGTGCAGAAGATACACCTTGATCCACAACTCACTCCTTTGGGGGATCTCAAGTGAGGTCATTTAAAGCTCTTCATGTTACGTCGACGCCCCACCGTCCCATCTCTTCGAAGGCTAAGGCGCGCTCCAAGAAATTCTATCGCGCTAAGGAGGGAGAATCTCGTCACGTTGCCCCAGTGGAGGTAGTCCCTGCCCAGGCACAAGGCAGTCCTTAGGGAGAATCTCGTCATGTAAAGTGCTTAGCCAGTGCGATGGCCTCGGCAGTTGAACTACAAGTGGAGGCTCATTCACCGGACCCCATGATTGTTGCAAGTACACTCGTTGATGCGTAAAGTCCAGGAGTGGAGCTCCTCTTCCTTTCCCCATCGTTATCCATGATAGAGTTCAAGGATGCAATTATTTTGGCATGGAATGTTAGGGGAGCAGCGGGTGCTACTTCTAAGAGGCATCTCTGCAAGGTGGTTCGTTCAAAATAACCTTCATTGGTGTTTATGTTCGAAACTCATGTGGCATTTCAGAAAGTTTGTGCTTTCTAGAACAGTTTGGGATATCATCTGATTCATATAGTTGAGGCTCAAGGGCACTTGGGTGGCATCTAATGTTTGTGTGCGAGTCCCTTTGTCGGATGGTTCTCGGTGGTTGATAGTCACAACCAAGCCATGACAGTTCAGGCTTCCCGGGGTGGCTCAACCTGGATGTGCACGAGGGTTTATGCTAGCCCAGTCCCGAACTTCAGGCTTCAATGTTAGGAGCATTTACAAGGGTTGTGTCGATCTGTTACTGTTCCTTGGATTATGATTGGTGACTTCAACGACTCTATGTGGCCAACTAATCAGCATGGTGGAGTGTTGTCTATGGTCAGGTTGGAATCTTTCAGGAATATGGTGGACTCGTGTAACCTGCTGGGCATTCATCTGAAGGGGAATAAATACATGTGGGTGAGGAAACGAGGTGGAATGCTTGTGATGTTTAAAAAGCTAGATTGGTGTTTTATGGACTCTCCCTTGGAGGCTTGCTTTTCCTGAGGCAAATGCTGAGGTTTGTTTTACCGCGTCTTTCTTCGGATCACCATCCTATCCTTGTGCAGTGTGGGCCTGCTCCCCCTAAAGGCTCGCACCCTTTCCGCTTTGAGGTAGCTTGGCTGACGCATCCTGCCTACGAAGGGGTGGTTCAAGAAGCATAGGACAGGGGTGGTAGTGTGGCGGGGAGGTTGGAAGTGGTGTAGGATAGGTCACAAGCTTTTAACAAGGAAACCTTCAGAAGTATTTTCTTTCAGAAATATTTTTTGGAGGCTCGGATCAAAGGTATTCAGCTTAATCTTGAGCGGGTTGATTCTGCGTACCTTTCTCGTTCAAATGACTCCCTTCTGCGGGAATTACATACAGTTCTTTTACAGGAGGATGTGCTTTGGTTCCAGAAATCTCGGGAAAATCTATTTGGGGATCGTAATACTAAGTACTTTCATACTCAAACGGAGGAGATGGAGGATTCATGCTTTATCCCTTACTTTAGGGGAGTTTTGTGACTAGAGGCTCTTCATTTTTATAAGGCTTTGTTTTGCTCTCAGGTTCAGGTGTCTCCGTGTGTTTTGGAATCCGCTCGCCCGCCTTCTTTTTCCCATGACTGCTGCCAGGAGCTTTCTAAAACAATGACTAAAGATGAGGTTTGGAGTGCCTTTATGTCGATGCATCCGTTCAAAGCGCCTGACCCAGATGGTTTCCAAGTAGTGTTTTTAAGAACATGTGGCACGTGCTTGGGGATGATGTTTGGTGGCTGGTCCATGATGATTTTTCCTCTGGTTCTTTTGACCCGAGTTTATCGGAGACTTTGTTAGCTCTCATTCTTAAGGTGGACGTTCCTACCTCCTTTAAGGATATGAGACATATTAGGTTGTGCAATGTGATGTAAAAGCTTGTTACTAAGGTGTTGGTGGCTCGACTTCGGCCTTTCCTTGATGAGGTGATCGGTCCTTTGCAAAGTAGTTTTATTCCTGGGAGGGGTACATCAGATAATTCTATTGTGCTTCAGGAGATATGGTTCATTATATGGATAGAAAGGGAGAAAGGAACGAGCACCTCATCTTCAAACTTGATTTAGAGAAGGCTTACGATAGGTTGAGTTGGTCTTTCCTTCGGGACACTTTGGTTTTCTTTGGTTTTCCTCAAAGAGTTTTGGATCTTATTATGTTTTGTGTGTCCTCGTCCACCTTCTCGTTGCTTTGGAATGGATTGTGGTTGCCGACCTTCTCTCCCGCGATAGGCCTTCGTCAAGGGGATCCCTTGTCCCCTATCTCTTTGTGTTGTGCATGGAGCGATTGGGTCTCTTAATTCAGAATCAAGTGCAGTCTTATAGGTGGCTTCCTGTTGCCATCTCTCGGGGTGGGCCTAGCTTGTCGCATTTGTTTTTTGCTTATGATATGTTGCTCTTCTCCAAAGCTTAACTTTCTCAGGTAAGGGTGGTGCAAGAGGTGTTGGAGGAGTTTTGTCGGATCTCGGGTTTGAGTGTCAATTTGGCTAAGTCCAGGATCTTTGCTTCTGCTTCGGCATCCAATAGTAAGAAGGCGAGAATTACTGCTTGCACCACTATTCAGTTCACAAATAGGATTGAGAAGTATCTCGGATTTCCAATCTTCTCGGGTAGGCAGAAAAGGTTGTCATTTCAGTCTGTTGTGGATAGAGTGGCGCATAAATTGTCCTATTGGAAGAGCAACCTCTTGAGTAAAGTTACTTTGGTTAAGTAAGTTTTATGTTCTATGCCAATTCATACGATGCGGATATATTGGCTCTCTCAATCGATTTGTCATCAACTGGATGGCGTGGCTCGTAATTTTATTTGGAACAAGGGTGAGAGGAGAAGGATGCACCTTGTTTCTTGGGATACAATGACTCTTCCTAAGAATCTGGGTGGCTTAGGGATTCATAGAGCCTGTGACACGAATATTTCGATGCTGGGTAAGGAGGTGTGGAATTTGCTTCACAACCAGAACAAGCTATGGGTTAAGCTGTTGTGTTATAAGTATTTGAAAGGCCATGATTTGTTTGCACCACCTCCTACGGTTTTCTCTCCAAATTGGTGTGCGTTGTGTAAGGCGAAGACAATATTGCGGGAGGGTTTTTCTTGGCGAGTAGGTGCTGGGGACTTGTCCTTTTGGTACCATGATTGCTCCGGGTTAGGTCTCTTGTGCAATGCAGTTCCTTTTGTCCATGTGTCGGATACGAATTTAAGTGTGAGAGAGGTCTTCTCCCAGGGTGCTTTCAATTTTAACATGTTGTTTACCATGCTCCCTATGCCCCTTCGTGACCAGCTTTCTTCCTTATCTTTTGTTTTTTCTCCGGATGTTCCTGATTTGCTAGTGTGGCGACATGCGTTGGATGGGGTTTACACAACTAAGGATGGTTACACTTGGCTTCAACGAAACGCAATATGTCATGTTTTTGCTACGAGATGAAGTTGGATTTGGCGGCTGAAGGTCCCTGAGAGGATTCGCTTCTTTCTTTGGCAGTGCTGTCATGATTCGGTTCCCACTGTAGATATCCTTTCCCGCCGTGGCATTAACTTGGTTGTTGTGTGTCGTTGTTGCAACAGAGTACCAGAGACGTTTATGCATTGCCTTCGGGATTGTGCGGTTGCGAGTCAGGTTTGACGTAGTATGGGGTTTATGGGTGATGCGTTTTGGCAATCTCCGCCTATCAGTGATTGGTTGGGTGTTGTTCCACATGGTTCCCTGGAAACTTTTGCTCTATATACTTGGGAAATTTGGGAGGGACGTTGTGGTGCAATCATGGATGGGAAGCTTCACATCGCTGTTGTTGTTACCATGGCTACAACTTTATCTCTTCGTCTTCTTGCTGGCACCCATGGTTATTCGCAGGAGCGCGAGGTCCATTGGGTATCGTAGTGTTTTCCATAGGTTGGGTGGGTGTGTTTGAATGTTGATGGGAGCTCTAGGAGGAATCCGGGTCCAGCCGATTTTAGTGGTCTGGTGCAGAATGACATGGGAGGTTTTCTCGTTGGTTTTTCTGGGTCGGTGGGAGTTTCTGAAATCTTGCAGGCTGAGCTCTTGGCCATTTTCTTGGCCTGCAAATTTGTTGGGAAAGTGGGTATAAGCAGGTGGTGCTTTACTCTGATTCCATGCTGGCTTTGATTTTGGTTCGCGGGTCTTGGTCTTGGTTCCATTTGTTCACTGCCTTGTTGCGCTCGATCCAGCTCTTGCAGTAGAGGCCATGGCAGGTAGCTCTGAATGATACTCTCCGGGAGGGAAACGCCCCTGCGGATTGGTTAGCTAAGCAAAGGGTTGCCCAATCTCCCTCCCCACTGGTTCTGTTTTCGGATCCTCCCCATGGACTTGTTCCTTTTCTGGCGGATGATTACCGGGGTGTTCCTCACTTGAGGCTCTAGTTTTTTGGCTTTTCTTTTTCTTTTAGCGTCATCTACCAAAAAAATTGATCTTTACAATTAAGCCTTTATTTTAAATAGTCTTTGAGAGATGTACCAACAACAATTATGGGTTAAAGAGCGTTTTGCAATCACTCACGTAAGTATTGGTAGTTTTTGACGTAATATCATTATTATTACTTTAATTGTAACATATATTATATTATAATTGTGCAGAAAATTTTAAGCTGTCATTTGTCGTTACGTGAAATGCGCGGGCAACAACAATCCACAATTGCGAGTCTTAAAGCTATGTTTGTATCTTTGAAGGCACAAATGGACACTTAACAGAAAGAAGAGAACGATGATGTTTGATCTGAGCGGATTGAAAGATGTTTGATAAATTTGTTTTTGTGATTTTAATTAAAAAAAACAGTAAAAGAAGGTTTATAGAGATAACAAAGAAAAAAAATGTATTCAAAATGCATTCACCTAATCCTCTAATTGCTTTCTGCTCAAACACTTTTGTAATGATTCATTTCATTTATGATGTTGAGAGCTATCCACCAAACTATCTCTAACTTAGGTGAATCTATCAGTTGGAATTCCTGGACGTAATCCCTTACCATCTTGAAAACCCAAAAGGAACAATACAACTCAAATTTTCTCTAAAAGACATTCCCAAATGACCAATACATCCAAAGACAATGTATCTTATGCTTGCGAATCCCCATTGTCTTTCCGAAAACTCTTGTTAGAACTCAGAACCCCACATGCCACATGTAATTCCACTATTGTTCATACCCAAGATAATCTCATCCTAAGACAACTAATTCATTGAGCGGTTTCTCCCCGCAATTATCTTTCAATTTCATGCTAGTCCATAAAAATCTAACACAAATAATTGATACTTGAAGTGCACAAAGCAAAACTTTAACACACGAAGTGACCTAAGACATTAATCAATACACTAATTCATATCAATCTCTCAATCTATTTGTGAAACTCTTTTGATTATCAATTGATTGGTTAGAAGCATGAATTGTAAAGAGAAACTAGAAAATAGAAAGCAACATATACAAGGGAAAGAGAAGAAAGAACTGAAATCGAAGATGAGAAGACTGAACCATGGCCATGAAAGCTCTCCCAAGCTTTCCATCACTTCAGGGAGGTTGTCACTGTCCTCCCATGGCAGCCATCAATATCTTGAAGCCCCAATCCATCAAACCTAGCCAAGGGATCCTCCTTGAGTGATGCTCAGATCCCTCTCTCTGTTTTGGGGAGAAAATGGGGGAAGATCCTTAAAAAATCTGATTTTTTCTTCTTCTTAAATAAGTGTTTGAGGCGGCTGAACGACGCTCAATGTCCCTCAGTGGCCGCTTAGCGCCCCTCTTTCTTCAATGTGAAGGCTTCTTCATTGCCTCTGGGCATTCTGCGCTCCGCTTACTTCAAAACAAGGTTTTCTCAGCACATTTGAATGCTTAGCAGACCAGGTTGGTGCTCAGCCCCCAACCTCTCTAAAAATGAACATTTTCACTTTGAACTTGGAAGTTGGATCCTTCATGAATTTCTTCCCTATATCAAAATTCCAAATTAAACACACAAAATATATAATATTTACACTATTTCAAGCTAAAACTAAATATCTACAAAACTAAATACTTTGAGGGATAAAATGATGAATAAAGTAAGCATATGAGTTAAAGAAGTGCCTAGAAAGATATCTAAATATATGTAAAAATCACACTTATCATCAGTCTGACTCACTTTTTGGCGAGCTAGAAAAAGTTGAACACGACTCGACCAACCGCAAGTTTTTAAGAAAAAATAAAAAATGGGAAAATTAGAAAAGTAATATTGAAACTGTTATAAAATATCACTATAACAAATTTATATAGTGCATCTACTGAATCCAACTCTCCATGATGATAATGATATTGCACGATTCACTTTTTTGCATATATCTAAATTCAAATACAAACTTCTTTGTTTTTTTTTTTGAAATGAGGGGCTTAGCCCCAAATACAAACTTCAAACCTAACTTAGTTTGTCCAAATATTCAAATCCAACATAATTTCATAATAATACAAACACAATGTGCTTTGCTAAATTCACCGATCGAAGATCATAAAAATATTGCAACATTCACTTTATGCCGGGGGCGGAGGTAGAAGTTTAACTCTAGGGGACCAATGAGTCAGGGTCAAAGAAAATTGAAACCAAGCTTAGTAGTAATTAGCTGAATTTTTTATCATATATTTATAGAATAAATAAGATTGGTGACAATGTAATCATATATTTTTTTTTATCACAATTTATCAGAATTGTTGGAAATATTGTTGGGGAGAGTCACGGCGAGGACCCACGGAGCAAGGTCGAAGGGAAACACCAAGGAGATCTTAGACACCACATCTTAACCCAAAACCTTAAGGCATTAGGTTTATGGGTCACATCTCTTATAAACTCTTCCTCCCACCTTGACTTCTCTGATGTGGGACTTGACTCCAACACTTGATTCCAACAATCTCCCCCTCAAGTGTGAGTCCTTCAACCACATCACCCATGGTCCTCCCGTCTGCGGAAGCTATCCACTTTGCACCGCCGTTCGCTGCCAACGGAACTCGCCGCCTAGCCACACTGCTAGGAAGACTTTCGACACAAGGAGCTGTCATGGTCCCACGAACCATCGGCTCTGATACCACTTGTTGGGGAGAGTCACGGCGAGGACCCACGGAGCAAGGTCGAGGGGAAACACCAAGGAGATCTTAGACACCACATCTTAACCCAAAACCTTAAGGCATTAGATTTATGGGTCACATCTCTTATAAACTCTTCCTCCCACCTTGACTTCTCTGATGTGGGACTTGACTCCAACACTTGATTCCAACAATTGTTATGTTATGTAGTCTATTTGTAGTCCCACATCGCTTATGTAGTCTATTTGTAAGTCCCACATCGCTTAGAATAAGGAGGAGGTTGACTTACTCCTACTATATATAAGCACCTCATTGTAAGCATTATACACACTAAAGAAATATTACTACCTAGTGTAGCCGTGGACGTAGGTACACACATTGTGTTCCGAACCACGTTAAAAACTCCTGTGTTATATTTCTTTCTCTCTTCTCTCCTTTCTATTATTGCTCCCAACAACTGGTATCAAGAGCTTTAGGTTCGTGGGATAGATCCTCAGTTTAGAGGAAGAAGTGGGAGCAATGGCGCTAGAAGAAGGGAAGGTGAAGATCGAGAGGTTCGATGGCAGAGACTTCGGGTTTTGGAAGATGCAGATGGAGGACTATCTGTACCAAAAGAAGTTGTATCAACCCTTGACAGGGAAGAAGCCAAACGACATGAAGCAGGAAGACTGGGATCTGTTAGATCGATAGGCCCTTGGTGTGATCAGATTGACGTTATCCAAAAATGTTGCCTTCAACATTGTGAATGAGAAGACTACTGCAGATCTGATGAAGGCATTATCAAATATGTACGAGAAGCCATCTGCCGCCAATAAAGTACATCTGATACGACGTCTATTCAATCTCAGAATGGGAGAAGGTAACTCTGTAACTGAACACATTAATAGCTTTAATACAATTATTTCGCAGCTATCGTCAGTGAAGATTACCTTTGACGACGAATTGATGACCTTGAGTCTGTTACAATCCTTACCGGATAGTTGGGCTGCAACTGTCACTGCGGTTAGTAACTCCGCAAGGGATAACAAGCTGAAGTTTGATGACATCAGAGACCTGATCTTAAGCGAAGATATTCGCAGGAAAGATTCAGGAGAGTCTTCAAACACTTCCGGTTCAGCATTGAATACTGAAAGTAGAGGAAGAGGTAGCCAGAAGAGTCACAATCAAAGCCAAGGCCGAGGCAGATCAAAATCAAGAGGCAGAAGTCAGACAAGAGTCAGGAATGACATCACTTGCTGGAATTGTGACAGAAAAGGTCACTTCACCAATCAATGCAAAGCCCCAAGGAAGAAGAAAAATTATCAAAAGAGGCAAGATGATGATGAATCTGCTATAATGCAACAACTGAGGAAGTAGCAGACGCATTAATTTGCAGCTTGGATAGTTCTGTTGATTCATGGGTTATTGATTCAGGTGCATCTTTTCATACTATTCCTTCAAAAGAATTATTATCTAACTATATATGTGGAAAGTTTGGAAAGGTTTATCTTGCAGATGGAAAACCACTTGATATTGTGGGAAGAGGTGATATTGATATCAGATCCTCTAATGGAACTCTATGGACATTGCATAACGTCAGACATGTCCCTGGAATAAAGAGAAATTTGATCTCTATAGGCCAGTTGGATGATAAGGGTTATCACACCACTTTTGGGGGTGGAGCTTGGAAGGTGACGAAAGACAATCTGGTTGTAGCTCGAGGAAAGAAACGAGGCTCCCTTTATATGGTTGCAGAGGAGGACATGATAGCAGTAACTGAAGCTGTCAATAGCTCATCTATATGGCATCAAAGACTTGGACACATGAGTGAAAAAGGAATGAAGATCATGGCATCAAAGGGTAAGGTGTCAAATTTGAAGCATGTTGATCTTGGTGTTTGTGAGCATTGCATTTTGGGGAAACAGAGAAAGGTTAGCTTCTCAAAAGCAGGCAGGAAATCAAAATCAGAAAAGCTCGAATTGGTGCATACAGATGTGTGGGGTCCGGCCCCAGTGAAATCTCTTGGAGGTTCACGCTATTACGTCACCTTCATAGATGACTCAACAAGAAAGGTATGGGTTTATTTTCTCAAAAATAAATCTGATGTGTTTTCTGTGTTTAAAGGGTGGAAAACAGAAGTTGAAAATCAGACAGGCTTGAAGATTAAGAGTCTGAAATCTGATAATGGCGGGGAGTATGACAGCCAGGAGTTCAAAAAGTTTTGTTCAAAAAATGGGATCAGAATGATCAAGACAATACCAGGTACACCTGAGCAAAATGGTGTCGCGGAAAGAATGAACAGGACCTTGAACGAAAGGGCTAGATGTATGCGAATCCAGTCCGGGTTGCCAAAAATGTTTTGGGCAGATGCCATTAATACAGCAGCTTACCTGATAAATCGGGGACCATCTGTTCCCTTGGATTATCAGTTGCCTGAAGAGGTATGGTCTGGAAAGGAGGTAAGTCTTTCACATTTGAAAGTCTTCGGTTGTGTCTCTTATGTTCTTATAGACTCCGATAGGAGAGACAAATTGGACCCCAAGGCCATAAAATGTTTCTTTATTGGTTATGGGTCTGATATGTATGGCTACAGGTTTTGGGATGAACAAAACAGGAAAATCATTAGAAGCAGAAATGTTACTTTTAATGAAAGTGTGCTTTATAAAGACAGGTCTTCTGCAGAGTCTATGAGTTCAAGTAAACAGTTGGAACTTTCTGAAAGAGTGGCATTGGAAGAAATTTCAGAAAGTGATGTAGCCAAAAGAAACCAGATTAATCCTGGGAACGAGGATGATGAGGTAGAAGTTGAGCTGGAACAAGAGCCAACAGCAGTAATTGAAACTCCTATAACTCAAGTGAGGAGATCTACAAGAACGCCGAAAGCACCACAAAGGTATTCTCCTTCGTTGAATTATCTGTTGTTAACTGATGCTGGAGAGCCAGAATATTTTGGTGAAGCCATGCAGGGGAATGACTCTATCAAGCGGGAGCTAGCAATGAAAGACGAGATGACGTCCCTTCAGAAGAATGGAACATGGTCTTTGACCAAGTTACCAGAAGGAAAGAAAGCTCTACAGAACAGATGGGTCTATAGAATGAAGGAAGAATCTGATGGCAGCAGAAGGTACAAGGCAAGACTTGTAGTGAAAGGGTTTCAGCAGAAGCAAGGAATTGACTTCACAGAGATTTTTTCTCCAGTTGTCAAAATGACCACTATAAGAGTTATCCTGAGTATTGTAGCTGCAGAGAATCTTCACTTGGAGCAGTTAGATGTTAAAACTGCATTCCTACATGGTGATTTGGAAGAAGATTTATATGACACAACCTGAAGGTTTTGAAGTTCCAGGCATGAAGAATCTTGTATGCAAGCTTCACAAAAGCTTGTACGGTCTGAAACAGGCACCGAGACAGTGGTACAAGAAGTTTAATGAGTTTATGAGCAACTCAGGTTTTAATAGATGTGACATGGATCATTGTTGCTATGTTAAGAAATTTGCTGACAGTTATATTATTCTTGCTTTGTATGTTGATGACATGTTGATAGCAGGATCAAATATGACTGAAATTAACAGGTTGAAGCAACAGATGTCAAAAAACTTTGAGATGAAGGATCTTGGTCCAGCCAAACAAATCCTTGGTATGAGGATTTCCAGAAATATATCAGAAGGTGTTCTGAAGTTGTCCCAAGAGAAATATGTTGAAAAATTACTAGACAGATTCAATGTTGGAGATGCCAATACCAGAAGCACCCCTTTGGGAAATCACTTAAAGTTTTCAAAGAAGCAGTCCCCACAAACAGATGAAGAAGAAAGTTACATGTCAACAGTTCCTTATGCATCTGCAGTAGGGAGCTTGATGTATGCTATGGTTTGTACAAGACCTGATATAGCACATGCCGTGGGAGTTGTCAGCAGATTCATGTCAAATCCTGGAAAGGAGCATTGGGAAGGTGTAAAGTGGATACTGAGATATCTGAAGGGTTCTTCAAGAATGTGTCTATGCTTTAGAAGAGATGATCTCACTTTACAGGGGTTTTCTGATGCAGATCTAGGAGGAGACTCAGATGGTGGAAAAAGCACCACAGGTTATATTTTCACCTTAGGAGGAACTGCTGTGAGTTGGAAGTCTAAACTTCAAAATAGAGTTGCTCTCTCAACCACTGAATCAGAATATGTTGCCATTTCAGAAGCAGCAAAGGAGATGATATGGCTGAAGAATTTTCTCAAAGAATTGGGAAAAGAACAAGATGTTCCTCCATTGTTTAGTGACAGTCAAAGTGCTATTTGCCTTGCAAAAAATCCTGTCTTTCACTCCAGATGCAAGCACATACAGATGAAGTATCATTTCATCAGAGAACTTATCAATGATGAAGAATTATCTCTGTTGAAGATCTTAGGATCAGAGAATCCAGCTGATATGTTGACCAAGACTGTTACAGCTGATAAGCTGAGGCTTTGCATTGCCTCAGCTGGCCATCGAGGATAATTGAAGACGAAGGCGCTACACTAGGTGGAGAGCAGATTAGCTTATTGCTTACAAGTAGTTACTACAATTAGACTCCAAGTGGGAGAATTGTTATGTTATGTAGTCTATTTGTAGTCCCACATCGCTTATGTAGTCTATTTGTAAGTCCCACATCGCTTAGAATAAGGAGGAGGTTGACTTACTCCTACTATATATAAGCACCTCATTGTAAGCATTATACACACCAAAGAAATATTACTACCTAGTGTAGCCGTGGACGTAGGTACACACATTGTGTTCCGAACCACGTTAAAAACTCCTGTGTTATATTTCTTTCTCTCTTCTCTCCTTTCTATTATTGCTCCCAACAAATATTAATGAGAATTGCAGCCCCATTGTACATAAAATGATCGACTGTGTATGAGTTCACTTTCTTATCTAAACATGTCTTAGTGCTAAAAAAACAATAGAATATCAAAGTTTCCATTTAAAAAGGCCAAACTATCCCTTGGCCTTAATCCTCGCATGAATCTCCACATCTAAAAGCCTGACCATCCCAGTGAATCCAGATACCTCCCACAAAGCCTTCTGCTTCAACCACAACAGAGTGATCAAAACCTATCCTCCAGATAATACTGGAAGCTCTTGAACAACTAATCAGAACCACCTTGCTAGAATATTTGCAAGTAACTCTGCTGGACCATAACTTGTCTTTAATAAACCATAATGCTATTTTTGCATACCACGATTTGTGCACCAGGGTAACAAATCGGCTTCTACTATGTCTATGTGGTGTATCTCCACTACATTTATAGTAATCAAACATGAAATAAGAGGATTATGACATTATGGGGCTTAAAAATTAGCAAGCAGTTACGTGGTTAAAATTGAAGCTATGTTGCCCCCTCTCTCATTAAAGAAGCTTATAAGTTCCACCTTGTCATCATGCCCTTTGGCCTCTGGTTCAGCTAGCTTTGGTGTCATAAATCTTAGCATTCAAGTTGTAGCTTCTGCATCAGGTGTTCTTATACACTCTTTCAAGAAAATTTGTTTTTCTTCTCTGCTTGAAATAAAATAAAATGTTGAGTTAGTGTCACAAATGATGTCCGATATTGGGATTTAGTAATCGTATCCATTCTTTTCCCGGTAACTTGAAGTGTAAATCTCACAATGTCCATTTGTTATTTACTAGAGAACTAAATTTCCTTTTTCAGATAAAGGACCAATATTGAAGAATCAGAATGCCTTGAAGAATAGTTTAAGTCAACATTCTGTGAAGCCTCAGGTTCATAACATTTAGATACTACTAACTGCTTAGATAGCTGTCACACGGTCAATCAACCAATTATCTCAAAAAGTTAAGTTGTTGGACAAAAACCTCAGAATAGTTTTATATTATATTTCTAACACGCCCCCTCACGCAAGAGCCTACTTGGGCTTGAAGAGTGGACAATGCACATACCCACCTACTATGTGCTAAAATTCCACTTTTTATTAGAATAATGAGAGCAAAAAGGATCGAAGTCCAAACCACTCAGTGGTAGAAGCTCTAATACCATATTTGAATTTGGGAGAATTAACTCAACCAAAAAGTTTGTTCAAGGATTGTCTTCCCATATATAAAGACTATCTTAACCATATTTCTAGTGAATGTGGGACTTCTCAATACCATTTTGGAAAAATTATCTACAGAACTGCCTAAGGAATAAACTTCCCACATATGCACTGCAAATCAATATTAGATTGCACTTATATCAAATCTAAAATAATTTTTCTGCTAGAATTCTCAAACAAATGTGATCCTATTTCAGTTACTTCTATGAAATACATACCTTCAACTTTCAATTCAAAGTTCAGACCACACCAAACAAGCAGCCTTTCCGAGATTCTGTGGTAATAGATGCTAAATGTTGGTGCCACTTCAAATAGATCCAAGAACCAGTAAAGAGTCAGTTATAGTCGCAAGACATTTCAATGCACCGATCATCTTTTTATAATAAAACCACTTCTGCATGTACAAGGGATCTATTAGACATAAGGAGAAACGAATTTCCTAGAACCTAAAATGGCAAATAAACGAGATATAAGCAGCAAGGAGTACAGTAATTTCAGAAATTGAACTTTTATCTAAGAAGTTATAGCATTTCATTTTTCTTCTTGACACACAATCTAGATATTTAAGCTTCTCCTACCCTTATCCTTATTGCAATATATTTATCATGTACTTGTAATATTAAGGTGATGCTTGGAAATAAAGAGCTCAAAGTTTAAGTATCTATGCCTGGTTATTTCTGCAACAGTATCTCTCCTTGTTTTTTGGTGGAAATGAACCAACTTAGAATGAATGCAGCCATTATTACCATGGTAATGGTGATCACAATGGTGATAGTGGTAAAAGATTAGTCCTAATTTATTTTTCAGACTCCTCAGACTTTACAAATTTCAAATGCATTTGCTGGGATCAAATTTTCAACCTTACGTGCTTCACTTGTCTTCTGAATTATTTACCAATTTCCCTCCAAGAAAGACCTTCCATAACTCAACTGAATTCAATAGTTAATAATTGCAAGTCATTAGTCTTCTTAGAAGCCAACTTTACTATCACCCTTCTTTGACACCCAGAACAAATGCAGAAAAAGGGAACATGATGCACAATATAAAGCAGTGACATAGCAATTCACTAAAATCAGACCTTAACAACATGCTCTCTTCTTGCTTTCAAATTTAATGGAATTAAGGAAACAATAATAAAAATGGAAAGAATATATCCAACATTCCAATCCATGTTGGATAAAATATATTGTACCTATGTCATTGGAGATGTTAATCCATGTTGGTTTTTATTAAATCTGAATAGGGTCCCTCAAGAAGGGACAATCTTTGGTGTATGCAGTAAGAAGTGGAAGGCCTAAATCCTTCAAGAATGTGCGACCTTTTACATAGAATAGAATGTTTTAAGTCAGGGGTAATCCAATCATGGCTTCTCTTAGTGGACATAGTAAAAAATGGTTCATAAGTATATGCTAAGAATGAAAATCATTAAACTAGGAAAAAGTTCAAGATGTGTGGTAGCACAGCAGTGTAGCAGTCTGCAGTTGTCATAAAAAATGCACAGCCTTAATATGTACCAGTGATTCATGAATACATAACAGTTTTAAAAGGTACTGGAAAATGGGAAAGAAACATACCAAAAGGATAGGTTTAATTGCTTGAAAATTTTCTTTACAATAAACCTGGATGATAAACAGCAGCAATGATGACTGCTACCCAGCCACAGTCCCAAGATCCAGTTTACAGCCTCCGTCTCCAAATCTGCTAGAAACCAGAAGAAAAAAAGAAGAAGTTAAAATACCTCTATCATAAAATTAAATTTTATGGAGGAGTTAAAATGAGATCAGGGGTAAAGAATGACCATTCAGAGTTAAAATCAGTGTACGATGGAAAACCAGAAAGAAAGTGAACCCCTTCTCTCGTGCTCAAACCACTTTGGAATCCTTCCTGTTTATAGGCATGGCAATTCAAAGTAGGTCTTTACCCCTCATGCACTTCCTGTTTTAGTGTAGAATATTAATGATAAAATCTATCACATTCAAAGCATAACAAATCAAATCGAAACAAAAGTTAACCTGCTTCAGCAACATGCTTCTACATGAGAAACTCAATGATTCACATTCTCTGAATCACAATGCCAAGTATTGCTCCTAACTCTGATATCTCTTCCCTTGCAGCAATTATAAGCATACCTTCTATATGTCTTTTATACATTGTGGGGAAGGCTCCAATCATTATGACATGAAGGTAAGAAGTACAAGTATAATTTATAAATCTTCCAATGTATCCATGTCTTGTTGGATGGATGAAGCCCTTGCCTACCTTGCAAAGAAAATGACAATTATTAGTTGAAGTCCAATCACACATGCCAGAACATATCCATCATAAACATGACCATGTTAAATGTATAGTCCTCCTTAGAAGCATTAGCAAGTTGTTTAACTCATCCTCTAAACCATAGTATTATTTTTGGATACCAGGAGGCCTACCATCATTGTAAATACAGTAATCAAACATGGAAACAAGTGGGTTCAGAGGATTAAAAAATGGCAAGTGGTTATGTAGTTAAAATTGAAGGTCTGTCGCATACTCTCCCAATAAAGAAGCTTACGCCCACCTTGTCATGCCCTTTGGCCTCTGGTTCTGCAGTCTTCTCATACCATTCAAGAGCTTCTGCATCAGTTCTACCTTGTAATTAATTACAAAATATGGTTGCACAAGCTCCAGAATTAGATTTTTCCATGAAGTGAAGTCAAGTTTATGTAAAACTATTGATCTACTTACTTCAACATCAGATCTCATGTGAACATAATATAAACGAGTCATGTTCAACATCTGATCTCAGAGTTGATCTCATTCTCTTTTATTCACATCAGAATATATAGGCCCAAGAGCAATGATCCAGGATTGTGCTTTAGTGAGTCAACTCAGTATTAACATCATCCTCTTCAAGCGGTGCCAAATTCAAGTCTATTTTTCTCCTTTTATCAGGATTCGTGAATCGGATATCCTGCATGTTTTGCTCTTTCAATACATGGATTCCAATTCCACAGTCTAAGCCCCTTTCAGTCCTAAACTCCACATGATTCCACACATTTTCTATAAATTTATATTTCCATGAATAGTTTGTTTGGCTTAGCCTCATATCTTTAAAAAAGTAGTATTTTCTTAGCCTCTTAAGAAGAGTACAACCCCAATTTACTATGAATTGTTGACATGAAGAGCCATTGATGAAGAAATTTACTCTGAATAAATAATCATTGTCAGGCATATTTGGCTCAGGTGGAGAAGCAATACATAGTAAGATGTCAGGGAAGTCGTTACGAAACCAGAAAGAAAGTGACGGAGATCGACCCCTGTTCTGGTGCTCAAACCTCTCTGGAATCTGTAAGTTTCGCAATACATAGTAAGTCTCACTCTCGCTATCCTCTTCCCATATCGGCCACTGATTGATTATGAGGCCTAATAGTCGTGGCATCGTGTCTAAGCTCCTTGATGGCAGCCAATGATAAACCCACATTAATCGAAGTCGAGTCAGATTTCCAAATGAATATGGATATTTACTTATTTTAGTGCCACTCAAATCAAGCTCCTCTATATTTTCCATCTCTTCTAATATTTCTGGAAAACTCTCAAGACTTGAACAACCTTCAAGCCCGAGTTCTTCAAGAGAGGGCAGCTTGAGGGGAGGAAAACTCCTAAGCTGGGAGCAATGACGAGCATTCAAGCTTTTAAGTTTGGCCAACAACCCAACCGAACAGTCAACCGTAATTAATTTTGAACAATCTTTAAATGAAAGCTCTTCTAAATTTGGGAGACCAGATACGTCAGGTATATGTGTTAATGATCCACACCGATTGAGATTTAAGACTTTCATACTCACGAACTTCTGCTAAAAAAGAAAAGAAAAAAAGGAAAACAAAAATCAAATGAATATTAGTGATGTATAATACACAAGAAGATCAAGGATATTGAATCATTATCATACTTGCCTTTGATGAACTTAGCAACTCCAATGACATAAACCTACTCTCGGGTAATTTGCATATGGAAAGTTTCTTTGGACGGAAATCACTTGGTAAATGTTGTGAAGGGTATTTCCACCACTCTAGTACTCTTAAACTATTTGGAAGATGCTCTGGACCTTTAGAAAAATGAGTTTTTCTAATGACAAGTGTTTTCAGTTTTTTCATCTCTTTGAAAGCCTCTCCATCCCAATCCACTTCTTCAAATGACGGGTAATCTAGATGCATCATTTCAATTTTGCTTGTTCCCTTAAAAAAAGACAAATCAATCAAAATGAATACATATACGTTAGGACATTAACACAAGTTCTTGGAAATATTATAAAGAGGGAAAATGGTAATATAAACATTAGTAGCTTTGAATAATCAAAAAGGCTAAATAAAGATTAAAGATAAACAACCAAATCATCCGAACTAGTCTTACCGTATTTTGTTCCAAAACTTGAAATATGTCTTCATGAAACCATAACCTACTACGGTTTCCAGGATCTTTAGGTGATTCTTGTCGCACGATTTCTTTACCCATATCCTCAATTAAGTCATGTAGTGTCAATTCACTCAAATACGGAGTAATCGTTATGAGAGACTTTTGAACCAACACCTTAATGTGATTTGCTATGCAGAAACCATAATGAGCACAAAGTAAGTCCTTGACCACTCCCAATTCATATCCTTTGAAGCAACAAGCAATGTCTAGGAAAACATTCTTCTCTTCTTCCTCCAAAGAATCAAAGCTCACTTCAAGTATCTTTTGGATGTCTCTAGGTGGAATCCTTCTATATTGTTCTAATGTCGATTCCCATTCTTCCCTTGTTTTACCAAACAAGTTAGAACTTATTACTTCCAAAGCTAATGGAAGGCCGGAAGTGTAACTCAATGCTTGGTTCAGTAAGTCCTCATAACTTGAATTAACTTCCTGGTTTTTAAAAGCTTTCCACTTGAACAATTCGGTAGCATGTTCCTTCTTCAACTCTTTCACTTTGAATGTTCTTTCAACCCCATGGCATGCTAGCAATTGTTGGTTTCGAGTCGTGATGATGACTCTACTACCAGGACCAACCCAATTAGGTCTTCCAATAATATCATTTAATTGCTCCTTCTTGTCAACATCATCTAGAATCAGAAGAACCTTTTTTTGTTGGAGCCGATGTTGTATTATTGAACTTCCATGCTTGACACTTGTTATCTCAATTTCCTTCTCTCCAAGGAAAGCCAAAAGAAGGGTCTTTTGGAGATGTAGTAACCCATGTTTGTTTGAATTTTCTCTAACATTCTCCAAAAAACATAAACCTTCAAAATGGTCAGCAATGGAATTGTAAACTGCTAGAGCAAGTGTCGTTTTACCAATTCCCCCTATTCCATGGATCCCTACCATGTGAACTCTATTAATAGACCCAACATCCAAAAGCGAAACTACTTGTCGCACTTGTGACTCTAGTCCAATCGGGTAATCAGCAATAGGTAAAGCAACACGATTCATCTTTCTTGAAACTTCATTAATGATCTTTCCGATAAACTCGTGTTCATATCCATCTCTGTCCAATAAGAGAAGTGAAGTTTGTGTAAAGTCATAATAGTGCATCATGTTCCTTTTTTTATTACTTATTCACTATAACTAAATTTTTGTAATAATTAGACAATATCTAAAACGCAAGGAAATCAGTATAAGAAACACACCCATGTTTGAAATGCCAGCCTGACAAATCAGCTACTTGTTGTAGAGCTATCCTCCATTTTTGCAACTTGTCCTTGTTATCTTTGAACCTCTCTGTATGCAGGGCCATTGCTTCTCCGAACGTCCCAATTTGCTTTCGCACATCAGAAGGATCCACACCATAAAAAACTGGCCAAACAAGACGACCCTCTTCCTGAGAGCAGTCAAGAATCTTGGAAAGTTCATCTAAGCAAAATGAGGAGCACGCATAGTCCTTAGAGAGGACAACAATGAAAATCCTGGAGTTTTGAATGGCCTTCTCAAGTGATGGTGTGATTTCGTCCCCTTTGTGAAGCTCCTTGTCATCAATAAAAGTGTGAATTCCCTTACCATAGAGAGCTTTGTAGAGATTGCCGGTAAAGTCATAGCGGGTATCAGAACCCTTGAAGCTGATGAACACATCGTAGGTGAATGCATAGGTGATGGAAGAGGAGGATGATGATGGTAGGAAAGCCATGAGAAAAGAAGGCTTGGAATGATAAGTGTGGAATATGAATGGTGTGTATGAGTGAGCACGAACCTGATTGCCATATAAAAAGAGAATGAATGTTATGTTCTCAACGTGTTGCAGCCTTGCAGGAGCCCGAAATTTCTATACATTTTCCTGTGTCTTGTCTGTTTCGTGTAACAGTGTGATTCATTGTATTCACTGGTATATGGTAATAAATTTGCTGACTTATTGACAAAAAACTGTCAGTTATTGTAGAAACTCACAGGAAATTTGTTCTCTTCACACACGCTTTGTACTAAACCATATATAGGCTTGTTGACATGTCCATTATTTTATTTTAATATCGATTTCATCAGATAACAAGAAGTGTAAAAAAATCTAGGAGGGTGATGCTTGGAAATACAGAATTAAAAGAGAGTTATAAAATTGTGTCACGCAACTTATTAGTCTCTCCTTGTTTTTCAATTTTTCTTTTTGATAGGACCCCATTCTTGTTTTTGTAGCTGAAGTGATCCCACAAAGAATGGATGACCATTTAAATCAAGTAAAGTCAAGAAAGGAAATTTACAGGAAATTGTTTACCTCTGTCACTGTCATCATACTTGTTCTCTTAGCTTTTCTTCACACGCTATAACTTTTACTTATTGACATGTGCATTATTTTATTTTAAGATCGATTTCATCATATAACAAAAAAGTATTATAAGTAATGATGTGAACAAAGCAAGCAAATATACATGAGAATTGTGTCAAAAAAGATGTGTAAAAAAATATATATGAAGGTGATGCTTGGAATTACAGAGCTACAAGACTAGTCACTTATTTATGTATGAAGAAAATATCTACAACAGCCTGTCTCTCCTTGTTTTTCAACTTTTTCTTTATGATTGGACCTCATGTTTGCTTTTGTGGAGGAAGTGGTCCCAATTAGAATGAATTCTACCATCAATGATCAAACAAAAGAAATTAAATCAAGTAAGGCCCACCATTGAATCTCAAACTGATACTAGTACATTAGCTGCGTGAATGGTGGAGAGCCACAAACTATCACAATATGTATAGCAATATAGAACAAAGACTACATAGACTTCAGTTTTCTAAATTGAAATGATCCCACATAGACTTCAGTTTATGTTCTATATTTCACCCTTCCAACTTACTTGACCTGTCTCCCACAAATAAAGACCTTTCCTGAATTCAATAGTGAAAATTCTCACAATAATTGCATGTTATTATATATTTCATTACCAACCATTCAACCAACATTACTATCACCCTCCTCTAACACCCAAAACAAATTAAAACGAATTATGGAAATAATAAGAAACAGGAAACGATAGATTCAAATTGACTTCAGGGAACCAGGGTTATCTACCTTGCACAATGTTCTGCAGTTTAGTTATCCCGTTATGGATCTCTATCAATCTTACCTGCAGGAGACAATAAGATTACATCAACAGAAAAAGAAGAAATGCAAGAACAACAATCCTACTATGATCTTTTTCTTTCATTTTCTATTGATCATAGAGTCTTTTTCTTTGCATCCCATATATGTCTGATACTCTGATGTCTCTCTTCTGACATTTTAGAATCTATAAACAAATCATTTAAATTTTGCCTTCAAACTTTTACATCCTGAACATCTTGCTATTAAATCCTCAACTGTTTAATTGATGTCCAAACTTTTTAGGATAATTTACAATGCACACAAAATTGTAACAGTCTTACTTGGCTGGCCTACTCACATTATAAGCATACAATGTGGAATGTGCCATTCAACAGTAAAAGAGCACATATCTCTCAGTTCACAAAAAAAAACATTATCTAAATGGTTTTATAGATAATAAATTCCCTCCAAATGAGACAGCAACCAATCTGATGTTTATGCTCATTCTATCATGCTAAATCAATTATGTAGTGATACCATATTGTCTTAGAAACTGCAATATGGTAAAGCCTATCTATACTGTTAAGTATACTATTCCTCAAGAGAACTATTGAAGCACTGGAAAGGAAATCTGGAAGAGCATAATTATGCAGACAATTCTGACTCTTAGTATTATATTTTGCTAAAAATTGAAATTTGACTGTTATAATCCCTTAGTCCATGACTATCTCACTGAAATTTGAGTGTTATAATCCCTTTTAACTAAATAGACTTTTGAAAAAGTTTTGGTCATTTTTTTTTGTCAAACAAAAAAAATTAAGTTGTCTATTAATTAATTTGATCTTGTTAGGCTAGGTCTTAGACCTCTCTATCAGTAGTTCGCTCTACTCTCACCCCTACTCAGAGAACAGAAGTTTGTTTAAATTCCCCAACTCAGTAACTAAATGAAATTTTATTTTCAAATAGGTACAAAGAATTGTATGATAAGCCTGAGCAATACATTGACAAAATTTAACTGTTCAAGTTTTCAAGCATATTTTTTCTTGCTTTTACCAATGGTCTTCAATATTTCGCCTGTGTGTCCCTTTCTATTTTTTCTATTTTACCAATGAAAGGTCTTCTAAATTTAGGAGATCAGATAGAACAGGTATGTGTTAAATGTTGACACCACTGAAAATACAGTAATCAAACATGGAAATAAGTGGATTACATTATGAGGCTTAAAAATCAGCAAGCAATTACATGGTTAAATTTGAAGGAATAATGCAAGCCTTTCTATCTATAGATCTTAGCATTCAAGCAATAGCATATACATCAGGTGCACTTATACACACAAGTTACTGTATCCTTATTTCTTCAAGATTTATGTTTTTTTTTTTCTCTGCTCGTAATAAAATTAAATGTGAGTTAAGTCCAATATTGAGATTCAGTAATCCGTGCTCAACGTACTCTCTAATATTGATCCAGATCCATTCTTTAAAAACATCAAAATGTCTTTTTTATATGAGAAACCTATTTGTTGCATTTATGGTAGTGCCAAAATGCACATGAGATTTATAAAAGACAAAATTAAAGGGGAAAGGGATTTCATATATAGATCCTAAAAAGAAGTGTCAAGAAATATATACGAAGGTGCAGCTTGGAATTATTGAGTTCCAAGACTAGTCACTTATTAAAGCATGTAACAGTCTGTCTCTCCTTGTTTTTCAATTTTTCTTTATGATTGGACCCCATGCTTGTTTTTGTAGTTGTTGAAGTGATCCCACTTGGAATGAGTGCTACCATTTAAATCAAGTAAAAGTCAAGAAAGGAATGCCACCAGGCCCAGCACCATTTACTCTTGCGTTATTGTATTATTATGCTACTAACTTGCTTGACCTGCCTGCCAGTCATGGTAGAAATTTACAGGAAATTGTTGACCTTTATCACTGTCATCATACTTGGTCTCTTCTCTTCACACGCTTTATACTTATATACATTGTAGAAAATATCTATATCTAAGCCTGGTTAATTATGCAACAGTCTCATTGTTTTTCAATTTTTCTTAATGATAGGACCCCATGCATTCTTATTTTTGTGGCTTAGGCAATAAGAATAAGCTGTTTCCTTTTCTTTTCTTTCCATTATGAATTGTTTTGATTCATTCACATCTCATTTTCACTATCTTTCTCTTCTTATCTCTCACTTCTCTTCTTAACACCATCTTTTTCTTTCTTCTTTGAATTTTGATAATACAAATCTTTAAAAAAATTAAGGGTTGAGAGCAGCTTCAGTGTGGGTGGAGACTAGCTAGGGAGATTTTTGGACCTAAAATATCAAACATCTTAAAAACAGTAGACTCAGCTTCTTCTTTTATTGTATTGTTTTCATGTGAGTTGAGATCTTATCATGAGATGAAAAGCACAAGTCTCCTTGATATGGATGCATAATGTGATGAATGATAAGATAAGAGAGGTAGAAATAAAAAGAGGTGGAAATGAAGTGTTTATAAAATGAGGTGTGTATATATATCATTACTCAACTATCACATTTATCATTCATATATTCACTTCCTATCTCTCTAGTGGTCTATACACTTTAACAAACCTAAAGGGGTTATGCCTAGGGGTGTACAAGACCCGGCCCTACCCGCCAACCCGTCCCAGCCCAAGCCTTTAAGGCCGGGTTCAACCCGGCCCGATCATTAAAAGAGACCGGGTTCGGGTTGATCTTTGAGTTACCCGACTTCGGGTAGGGTCGGGTTCGGGTTGACACTCGGGTCACCCGCCCCGTCCCACATATATATTTTATAAAATTTTAATTTGTTATAATGATTAAAATGTGATACATGATGCTCAAATTTATCTTACCTTGTAGATGAAATTAAAATGTTTAACATTTACCTTATGAATTAAATAAACGTTGGTCAAACTATGGACACTTTCATGCTCTAAAAAGAGAAAATTATGTGTGTGTATTATGCATATGTAAGACAAGTGAAGAAATGATCAAACAAAATGTAAACCTCTCAAGTGCAATAGGTTATGAAAGAATTGGATCCTTTCAAGTTATTTATTCTAAAAAACAGTTCCAACTTATAACTCTTTTAGTATGTTATTATCTTTAAATCTTACAATTAGTATCAAATAGTCTTAAACTTATTGTCCCTCGGGCCAACCCGGTCCCGTCCTACATAGACCCGTCCAAAATTGGACCCGCATAATATCTTGTCGCTTCGGGTCTAAGGACGGGTTAGGGTCTATAAATTGACCCGATCAATATTTAGGGCCGGGTTAGGGTTAACCAAAACCCGTCTCAACCCGTCCCTTGTACACCCCTAGCTATGCCTACCTCATTGAGTGAATATAATATGGTTTGACCAAACAAATATCTATTATAGGATAAAAGTTGCTAATCCTCGCGTTGGAGCTGGCATTTCACACACTGACAGTTCAACGTTTCCAGAAACATCACATCACGCAATTGTCGCATTCATACTTCATGAGTAAAGTATATGCTAAGTATAAAAATCATTACAACTAGGAAAAAGTTCAAGATGTGTTGTAGCATAGCACTATAGCAGTTGTCATAAACAATATGCACAGCCTTAGCATGTACTTGTGATTCATTGAATACATAACAGATTTATAAGGCACAGGAAAATTGGAAACACATTCAAAATGGATAGAGATAATTGGTAAAAAAATGTTAGTTACAAGAAACCTGGATGATAAACTGCAAAAACGACGACTTCCAGATCCAGTTCTAAGCCTCCCTCCCTCTCCCAAGCTGCTAGAAACCAGAAAAAAAAAAAGGTTTTGGTCTGGATATGAACAATTAAAATTCAAATATTACATTGTGCAAAAATATCTCTATCATAAAATAAAATAATATGGTGGAGTTAAAATGAGAAATTGAGAGTGACTGACCATTCAGAGTTAAAATCATTGTATGATGGAAAACTCATCTTCTTTTCCCTCCACATCAGAATCAGTGCTTGAGAGAGACGATCCAGAGTTAAAATCACACGAGGAGTCTCATAATTGGAAGACTCGTCTCATTCATCAAAATCAGTGCTTGAGAGCTTCGAATTAGAGCTTCTGAAGTAGAGGGTGAGGGCTTAGAATTAGCATCAGTCTCTGAAAGGAGACAGAGTAGTAAGTTGCAAGGGAAGTAGTTACGATTTACGAAACCAGAAAGAAACTGATGATGAAAACTCCCCTCAGTTTCTCTGGTGCTTGAACCACTCTGGAATTAATCCTTCCTGATTTTGGGCTTGGCAAAGTGAAGTGTGTGTTTCCAGCCTCATGAACTTCCTGTTAGTTTAGGGTGTAACCCATAAAATATAATTAACTTTCAAATCAAATACATTTCAAACATATAATAAAAACCTAACCTGCTTAAGTAACAAGCTTCTACATGAGAATTGAGAAACTCATGGATAAGCAGTCTTTTGCAGATAAATATTTTAAGTTTGATGGAATCCCATCAATTTCTCGAAGTTGATCGCCCATGAAAACCAACATTTTTTTATGCATTCAGGATGAGTTGTTGTGATATCACACTTACGAAGAAATTCTTCCAAGTTTGTAAACCACGGGAGAGTTAATGCCAGACATTGAACATCTTCATTTTATCATTTAGAGAAAAGAGTTGTTTTCCAACATGAGAAATAACGAACTGGGCTAGTAATATACTTTTGAAGTATTTGTAGATAACTTCCATCATACATTCACCTCTTTTAGAATTCCAAGTAAGAAGAATGAGAGAGAGAGAATCTGATAACTGTGAATGAATAATTATTTCCTCACTACTCAGTTCACAAGAGCTGAATTACATTTATAGCTTGAGACTTCAAACTATTGCTTCTAACTGAAGCATGTGGTCTAATATACTAACTAACAATCACTAAAATAGAATAGCCAACTACAACAGAACACCTAACTCCTAACAGACTTACGAGTACCAAAAGTATACTTCTAACATTCCCCCAACTAAGGAAAACAAAAGCAACAAAGAACAAATAGCCAATTACTACAACAAAGAACAGAGACAACTACAACAGAGAAATAAAATGTCAATCTCTACCATTGACAGCACGTGTGACTCCCTAGCCCTTTCTTTATTACCTTCACATTGTACTTGTATTTCATTATACTGCTTCCACTAGCTTTATTTACTGTTTATTTCTCCTCAGAGATTTTGTGATAACAGATGCTATATGTTGGCGCCACTTCAAGTCAAAGATCCAAGAACCAATTAAGAGTCAATTACACTCACAAATCATTTCAGTGCAGCTCATCTTGTTTCCACAAAAAATCACTTCTGCAATAAATAAATAAATAAATGAAAAGTTAAATTCCAAAGCAATCAAATTGATGAATGGTGCTTTCAGCCATATTATTTTTCAAAACAACAAACAAGAAATCAGGCGAATTCAAACAAATATATTCGTGTCAGACGAATATATTTGTAAATTTGACTAAATATATTTGTTTGAATATATGAGTCCATCATTTCCATTAAATATATTTTCTTTTATTTTCTATAGTCTATAGTTGTGTTATATGAAACAGACCCAGAGAATAAAATTATGAAGAAAAAGCAAGAACTCTTTCGAGTTGGATTTATATTTGAACAGACTTTACTGATAGGAAAATCGTAATCTGAAGTCTAGTTTACATTTTATAGTGAAAACAAAAGATAATCTTTTTGAGAACTTTATATCTCCATTGTGCTACCTTTGCATTGATCATAACACATGGGAAAAGGAATGCCACATGAAGGTTCACCGCCATCAAAAGCAGTTTCAACAATCAACCTTGAGATTATTAAATGTGAAAGTACCAAACTGTGATCAATCTCCTTGAGGTAGTGGCTATACTTCACAATCCTCTCCATGGGGGATGGCTCATTCTAGTTGGTTAGCCATGCATGGCATTTTGTCCCAATGTGCAATGGAACCTAAAGATTTTTCAAGGTAAAAATAAAGTAGATGAGAGATAGCTATGAAAGATCTAATTCCATAAATTATAATCCAAACAGAACAGGAATTGAATTACTAAAACTCAATTCCATTTTATGTCAAATGATCCAATGTTCCAGTTTAAAGTGAGCTGGCTACAATTGAGATTCTAACTATATGAGCACAAATGCATCATTCAAGATGTCCGGTAACAGTTTTCATAAAAAAACTGGACAGCCTAAGCATATATTTATGAATCATGAATATGTAACAGATTTAACTGGTACCAGAAAAAGGAAAAATTGATGAATGCAAATGTAATGTCCATGAATTATTATTTACAAAATAGGACTTGGACAAGCAGAAACAGCAGCTACTGCCTAACCACAATGGCAAGATCCAGCTCTCAGCTTTCCACTTTGATGCTGCTAGGAAAGAAGAAAAAAAAAGATTTTGGTCCAAATCTAAAGTAATTCAAATTTAATCATTACATCGTGTAAAATTATTTGTATCATAAAATAGAACAATTTCAAAAAATATAATTGAACAGAATGCATCTTACAAGAAGACAAGTTTGTCTGAAATTATTGATGTACTTACTTCAATATCTCATGTGATAATAATATAGATGAGTCATCTTTGTAGCCATTACTATTAGTAAATGTATTAGAATCAGAAGTTTCATCTCCTTCTATTTCCCCCCACATCAGAATCAGTGCCTGGAAGCGATGATTCATAGTTAAAATCATGGAATTGTGGAGAACGTCTCGTGATCGAAAGACTTGTCTCCTTCACTTTCCTCCACATCATATGATGGAGTCACATAGTCGGAAGACTCATCTGTTTCGCTTTCCTCCATGTCAGAAAAGGTGCTTGAGAGCCAT